>NC_030808.1:130287542-130593678 GCF_001704415.2 Capra hircus
GGGAGCTTGATCATGGCTTGTTTTTGTACGTGGAGAAACCCTCCCACATCAAACCCACACTATGGAGTTCAGAGAAACAACATAGCCACCGAGAGAGGAAGGGATCGGACTGCGTCAACACAGGGGCTCGGACGCTGCTTTGATCACCGCTGCCTCCTCGTCTCTGGTGAGACACCGGGCCACCTGTGCCCCTCCAGGAAAGCCAGACTGTACCTCCTCCCTGCCCACCCTCCCTCTCTCCCTTCCTGTGCAAGTCCTCGGGCCAAGGGTCATGGTTAGAATGGTCTTCGATGCAGTTAGGCAGTGGAGGGTCCCGAGGGCTGGCCAGTTCCTGGTCACTGTGCCCAGGGCCTCGGGCCATCACAATATCACACACTGCAGTTTGTGGGTGCCCGTGGCCCGGTCTCCCCGCCATTTGGTTTTCTTCTTCTTCTTCTGGCTTTTTTCCGGAATCTGCTGCCTTTTGAGAGAAAGAAGGACAGAAAAGCCATGTTACAAAGGACCTTTGCTTCTCCCTGACTTCTCCTCCCTTGCTCCTGGGTCTGTGACTGGGAGGTCAGCTCTGGTTCTGGATGGGGAGGGGTGGGGGAAGAGGGGTAGGGAGGGGACATCCTGGTCCTGGATGCTGGAGGAAGAAGGCCTGGCCTGGAAAGCATCTCTAAGGCAGGGAAAGTGGGAAGGGAGAGAGGGCAGAGCAAAACCTGCCTCCTACTGGTGAGATTTCCTGATAACATGCTCCGGCTGCATTTATTTCCATCACATATAATATCAAGCTGTTATATGTCATACAGCATTGCTTCTACGTCTGTGCTTCACATTTTATTTTTTAAGATTTTTTTTAAGGTGGACCATTTAAAAATTCTTTATTGAATTTGTTACAATATTGTTTCTGGCTTACGTTTTGGTTTTTTGGCCGACAGACGTGGGAATCTTAGCTCCCTGACCAGGAATCAAACCCTTGCTCCCTGCATTGGAAGGTTAAGTATTAACCACTGGACCACCAGGGAAGTCCTGTTCATTTTTTCCTATGTCTAAAACCTGTCCTTGGAACTAGGAGGTCCATAACTAAGACATCACCCTCTCCTGGTGTGGTATCATCTCCTAACACCAGGCAAACACCCATGAGAAAATAATTTCATGAGTGCAAGACTCCCAGGTAAAGCATAAGGTGAAGGCTGCCAACCACAGTCCATGCTGGGGAATAATCAGAAAAGGAGGTTTTTGGGTGTGTGTGCATGAGTATGAGGGTGTGCACGCATTGGGGGTGGGGGGCTGAGAGATGGCAGGTCAGGAAGCGCATGGTTACAGCCTGCATGTGATTCCACAACTCTGTGCCAGCCCTAGAGGTCCCCAGCACAAGACAACAGGCTAAATGCACGTCATCTGCAAACCACTGATTAGCTGTCTCTGCAGGTTGAGGACTTTGGAAACAGGAAAGATAGAAGATGATGAGACAGCCAGGAGGCTGTCTCCGTCATCTAAGCATGAGATGATGAAGCTTTACACCTAACTATGCACAGAATGTACAAGAGACCATGGCTGGGGTTTCTGACAATCCTCACAGACCACCAGTGTGTGGGGACTGGTGAGAAGACACGTGTGCAAAGCCTCTGTGACTGCAGCCTAGGAATCGGATGCTGGTCGTTCAGCTAAAATGTGAAGGGGTGCTCTGACATCAGGGAAGAGGGGAGGGCCTACTTTTTACTGAGTTGGCAGCTTTGGTGTCGGGAGAGCCTGGGATTGGCGGGGGTGGCGGAGAGTATGGAGGCACTGCCCAAGGGGAGTCTGAGCTGCAGGATGGAGGAGATCCAGGGAGGAGGCTGCGCTGGTACCTTGGGCAGGAGAGCACTTTGTTTGCTTGTGGCTCCATCCATAGGGAGTAGGGGAAGGCACAGGTGGGTGGGGAGGACAGAGAGAGATGGACAGAGGCATAAGAAACCCAGAACAAGGCCCAGAAGAGCCCAGACCACCTTGGACAAGGTGCCCTGCTTCCGGGTGGCAAGCCTCACTCACCTAATTACTCTAACCAGGTCGTGGAAGGCTTTGTCGACGTTGAGAGGTGGGTCCTTGGCACTGGTTTCTATGTACGGAATCTGGAAGGCAAAGCGAAGTCACTGAGATACACAAAGCCCTTTTCTCTAAAAAATGCAAAATTCTCAGAGTCCCCGAGGAACCCTGCAGAGCCCCCTGGCACCTACAATCTCAAGCCTTGGGTGGCTTCTCACTCTTTATTTACTTACTATTGCTTTATTTAGAAGCTGTGTGGATTTTATTTTATTTTTTTTTTGCCTTGTTTCAACAAAACTTTATTTACAAAAACAGACGATAGTCCAATGAGCAGTGTTTCATCAGCTCCTGCTCTAAATCGTTGAGTCTGTGGTTCTTTTTTTTTTTTTTTGATGTTTGAGCCATCTTTTCTTTTTTTTTTTTAATTTTAAAATCTTTAATTCTTACGTGCGTTCCCAAACTGGATTTTATTTTTTTAATTAATTTTTATTGGAGTATAGTCACTTCACAATGTTAGTGTCTGCTGTACAGCACAGTGAATCGGCTACGTGTTTACATACAGCCCCTCTGTTTTTGGATTTCCTTCCCATTTAGGTCATGACAGGGCACTGAGTAGAGTTCCCTGTGCGGTACAGTGGGTTCTCATTACTTATCTCTGGTTTCTCACTCTTTAAAGTTGGAAAGTTTTCCTGACGGCTTTTCTGACTCTCTCTTTGTTCTTGGTTCAGAGATATTTTGGAGCCCCCTAAAAATAGAATGAAAAAGACCTTTTCATACACTTGAAGACTAAAAACTGTTTCATTTCTCATACTGACGTATGTTGTGATTCTATTCACTTTCCTCCCCGAGCTCTCTTTCTGTGCCCTGGAGGATCCTGCCCTCCTTCCCGGGTCCTCCCGAGGGCATGTGGGTGGGAAAGGGGATGCCCTGGGCAGGACTCTGCACCCTGGTGATTCTGGTGGTCTGTGCATCCCTTCTGGTCTCCAGCAGCATGCCTGGCCCAGCTCTCTCTTGTGTGCATCTGTGAGCCCAGAGCTCAGTATGTTTATAGAAGGCTCGTGTCTGCATGTTTAGGACTGAGGAGTCACCAGCCAGCTGGAGGGTGGCAGTAACTAGGAGACGTGGTTGAAGGGACCTCGTAGGTCCATGCTACCCCAAGCCTTGGGCTGGCACAGCGAGGAAAACAAAGCTTCCATGAAGTCAGGACAGAGACTCCTCCTTTCATAGGGACCCCATAAAAGCAGGAGGCACACCCCCACTTTCCTAACAAGTGGAGAGAGTGTGGGCTCCAGACAGCATGCACTGGCCTCCCCAGATGAGATGCAGGCAAGCCAGTCGTGATTAGACTGAAGAACTCTGGTATTTTTTGCAACTTTTTCCTGATTACAAAATGAAGACATTTCACTATTAACACATTGGAAAAAAACACAGCGAAGAAAATAAAAATGACCGATAGGTTAAACGTGGGGATAGGGTAAGTCGTCATCTTATCATCTTAGAGGAGGAGCAGGTTGTAAATGATTGCCCAGTACACATCAAAAAGCACCTTCCCAACAACGATCATCGCAGAAGATCAGATGTTCACACATTGCTGTGGCTTTGAGCAGGGGTCTTGCTCTATTGATCCAGACACAAAGAGCAGAGCACAAAGGCCAGGGCTCAGACCTTCGAAATTTCCAAACTTCCATTCAACAAATATTTGAGCCTCTGATAACCCTGAGAGGAAGCTGCCTTCCACTGAAGGCAATTAGGTTGTAGGCTCCCCACTGAGGTGACTGTGGGCTGTTTGGCCTCCCAGGTCTCAGTGTCCCCGACCTTGCTAATCCTCATGTTAACCCACGGAGGTAAGCAAATCAGCTATCTCCGTTTTGCAGCTGGGAGACTGAGCTCATAGTGGTGATGTATTTGCCCAAGGCCACACAGCAGCCAGCGGAGAGTCAAGATCTGGACCGGGAACACCTTCCACTTCCTGCCTGGCCTGACGTGGACAGGTAGGGGTGCTGAGGTCCACTACAGAGCCTCTTCTAAGCATGGTAGGCACCCCAATAGGTCCCGGGAGCTGGAGTTCTAGTCGATCTTTTGAGGGCAGAACAGCGTTCTCTCCTGTGGACACCCAGGGTCAGGGACCTACCCGGAGCCTCTTTGCATCCTGTAATCCTGCCAGCTTGCATGTCCCAGGTTCCTAGGGCCAGACCTCTGCTGCCTGCCTACCCCCTCACAAACACGCCAGCTGTAATATCCCCGGTCTCCAGACACTGCCACCTTTTTTCTGGGGGATTTGGCCTCTGCAGAAACACTGATGTGCATTATCTGGGTTCTTAGAATTCTAAGATTTCGTAGTAACAACACTTAAACTAGGGAAAATCATGCAACAAATGGTAATACTGTTTGGCTCCACTGAAGGGCCAGGAAATGCCACCTTCTTACATTGCGTGGGGGTGACCTGCCTTGGTCAGCTCAAGAGGAATTTGCCTTATGAGCTCGAAAATTAGGACAGGCACTAACAAGGTCATGTGGTCTAATGATAAATGAAGTTGCAGCATTTGCTGTAAAAGCAACATTAGCTGAGACACTGGAGACCTGGGTTCCAGTGGGGGTAGGTGGGGGACGCCTTACCAGACCCTGTGTCTCATTCTCTGTTACCTGAAGAATGGGGCTGCTGCTACCCCTGCACTGCCCCCTTCCCCCCATCCTTACCCACCCACCCAGAAGGGGTCTGTGAAAGCCCTCAGCATCAGCTCACTGTGTGGAGCCTGAGTCTATGGGATGGGATAGCTCCTGGCCTCTCTCTGTTCAGGATGTTGGCTGGTAGAGAGGTGGGTGCTTTCTGAGGTCTGAATCTAATTCTAAACCCAGCGGTCAGTTCAGTGCTCACCTGGAGACTTCTGAGCACACCCGTCTTGGTCGATCACTCCCTCTTCTTTGAGGCATGTCCTTTTCTTGGCTCTCAAGACCTCACTCTGGTCCTCACACATCACCGACCACTCTGTTGCTTTTTCTGCTTCTGCTCATCTCCACACATGCGTGGCACTGAACTGTCCCCAGCCTCAATCCCAGGACTCTTGCCCTACCTACAGGGGTTTCATGACTTTTTTCCTCTTGGGTTTCAAGGCACTTTTTTCTTTTTCCATGCATATAAACATATAACTATATATGTACACATAAAATTGAGGTATGATTGACATATAACGCTAATTTCAGGTGTACAACATAATGATTTGTATTTGTATTTGTCGTTGTTGTTCAGCCGCTAAGTTGTGTCCAACTCTTTGCCACGCCCATGAGCTGCAGCACACCAGGCCTCCCTGTCCTTCACTATCTCCTAGAGTTTGCTCAAACTCATGTCCATTGGGTCAGTGATGTCATCCAACCATCTCGTCCTCTATCACCCCCTTCGACTTCTGCCTTCAATCTTTCCCAGCATCAGGGTCTTTTCAAATGAGTTGGCTCTTCGCATCAGGTGGCCAGAGTATTGGAAGTTCAGCTTTGGCATCAGTCCTTCCAGTGAATATTCAAGGTTGATTTCCTTTAGGATTGGTTGGTTTGATCTTATTGTCCAAGGGATTCTCAATAGTCTTCTCCAGCACCATTCAAAAGCATCAATTCTTTGGCAGTCATCCTTCTTTATGGTGTAACTCTCACATCCACACATGACTACTGGAAAAGCCATAGTTTTGACTATACAGAACTTTGTTGGCAAAGTGATCTCTGCTTTTTAACACACTGTCTAGGTTTGTCATAGCTTTCCATCCAAGGAGCGTCTTTTAATTTCATGGCTGCAGTCACTGTCCACAGTGATTTTGGAGCCCCAGAAAGAAAATCTGTCACTGTTTCCACTGTTTCCCCACCTATTTGCCATGAAGTGATGGGACCAGATGCCATGATCTTTGTTTTTGAATGTTGAGTTTTAAGCCAGCTTTTCACTCTCCTCTTTCACCCGCATCAAGAGGCTCTTTAGTTCCTCTTTGCTTTCTGCCTTTAGGGTTGTGTCATCTGCATATCTGAGGTTATTGATATTTCACCTGGAAATCTAGAGTTCCATGTCTGGTTCTAACTATTGCTTCTTGAACTGTATACAGGTTTCTCAGAAGCCAGGTAAGGTGGTCTAGATTTCCCATCTCTCTAAGAATTTTCCACAGTTTGTTGTGATCCCCACAGTCAAAGGTTTTAGCGTAGTTTGGAATTCCCTTGTTCAGCCAGGAGTCAGGCCATGTCTCTCCTCACTCAGAACCTGCCAGTGGTCTCCCCCTCACTCTGAGTAAAAGCCCTTAATGCCTTACCCCACTGTACCCACCTTGCTCTGACTTCACCTCCTGTTACTCACCCCTCCCGTTCCTTCTGCTCTGGCCTCCTTTCACCTCCCTGCTGTTCCTCAAACTCCCACAGCAGGGTCTTTGGACTGCTGGATTATCCCTCTGCTAGAACATTCTTTCCCCAGATATCCAGAGAACCTACTCCCTCATCTCCCGTCAGTCCTGGCTGACATGCACCATCTAGCAAGGCTATCCCTGGTCACCTATTTGTAAAAGTGTGCCCCCTGCCCCCCCACTCCACGTTCCCTCCCTCTCTCCCTAACTTACCTTCCCCCAGAGCATGTTACCTTTGGGCACACTCTAATTTACTTCGTTTACTTATTTTTTAAAAAGCTGGGTTTTAAAAAATTATTTATTTATTTGGCTGCACTGGCTGAATCTTAGTTGCAGCATGTGGGATCTAGTTCCCTAACCAGGGATGGAACCCAGGCCCCCTGCATTGGGAGCTTGGAGTCTTAGCCACTGGACCACCAGGGAATTCCCTGCTTTGTTTATTGACTGTCTTCTGTCACTAGAAGTCAACACCTGAAGCATGGAGTTTTGTATCCCAGGACACAGGACGGTTGAATGAACATGTGAATGAACACAGAAGGCAGAGATAAGCAAAACTAACCCACAGTCAACCCTTTCCTCTACTCGCAGAGCTAAGCGCCCTGGGCAGAGGGAAGCGATAATTCTGTAGACTTCCCGGGAGGCTAGCTGGATGTCTACATAACTGACTAGTGAGGCCAGCACATGGCTGGGCCAATGCAGGGGACGGGTGGGAAAAAGCCCAGTGACTCCACCATCCAGTGGGTAAACGGGCATCACAATGAATAGAAAAAAAACCCAAAAAACTTAAAGATGTCTGCGACATGCACTGTGGGCTGGGCCAACCTGGGTTTGATCACTTCCAAGATGAAGACAGTAGCGCCTACCTCCATGTGTGGCAGCCGGGAGTAGATGCTCCCCCAACACAACGCCTGGCACGAGCCGGGCTCAGTGAAGGTGGCTGATCTGACGGTTCCGAGCACAGTCAGGTGCTGGCTCAGAGACAGAAGCCAACTCTTTGCATGGCCCCAGTGATGAACCTGCCGTGTCAGGGCCAGGGCCCTCCCCAGAGCAGGGCCTCTACTGACTGACAAGGACATGCTTTCTCTCTAGGTTGGCATCTTCTTTCACAAAATATCCCCCACACTGCACATGCCCCATCCCTATGGAATCCAGCCCCATGACCTAGGAGGTCTGCAGGACCGGGACTGCAGGAGTGAGCTGACACTGACATCCCCTGAGCCCCCGAGTCCAACACACACACACACACACACACACACACACACACACACACACCACCTACATTGTGTTTGGTCGCCATTTCTTTTCCTTGCTCCCTGGTGATTTTCCTCAAATGCATCAGATCGACCTTGTTGGCCACGAGGATCATCGGGAATGACTCCCTGGGGAAAAAAGGAACAGCAGCTTGTGAGCTTCCCCTGGTGAAGGCGGGGCACCCTCGCCTCAGGCCTGACCCAGCACATAGCACCTCCCTATGGGCCTGAGGCTGACTTCAGAGCCTTTCCTTCCGCATCTCCAGGGATGGAAGAAGGGCCTGTGGGCTGCTCGCTGCCTTGGTTTGAAGCCTCATGCCTGTTGCAAGGTGAGTGGGGACCCTCCTGGGAACCCCGTGGCTTTACACTGTCTGGGCCAGCGGCTGGGTTCTTGGGCCCACTTCCTCCCATCTCCCAGGCACCGTGACACACGCCTATGCAGGCCATCATGCTGTGGCCATCAGCAATGACTCATGAAGAGTACCAGGGCCAGGGGTGGGCACACAGCTGCCCCTCAGCAATGGCAGCTACAGAATCAGGATGGCTCCCAGGAGAGTCAGGAAGGGATCTGGAGGCATGTCTGCCTGAAAGTTTCCGAAGGACACGTGTGGCCACACTCCTGTCCCAAAGTCAATGAAATGCCCATCTCACAGCATCTTTGTCAGCAGTGAGTATTTTCATTAAGAAGTTGTAATTTGATGGGTGAAAAATGGTACTTTATCCTGCTTTCTTGTACTTCTTTGATTAGCAAGAAAGTTGAATATCTTCCCACATCTGTGTCATTTATGTTTTCTCTTTAGAGATTCCTATAGTCAAGGGTTTAACCCACATTTATCTCTTAGAACTTTATGTGGATGTATGTGTACATGTATGTAAGCATCTTTATCTTGAAAAGTTACTAACACTTTGTCTTTAAGATAGGTGTTAACTGGACTTTTCAAATTTACTGAGATTTGTTCAAAACTCCTATTAGTTTGTCCTTTTGTTTTTATACTAACCTCTTGAAGAGCCGATTAACTGAAAAGACCAGTTGGACTTATAAAAATTTCAAATTATTTAACTACTCCACATTATGCTACGGGAAACACGAGCCTTTACCTGTTGCTATTGTTTAGTTGCTAAGTCGTGTCTGACTGACTCTTTTGTAGCCCCACGGACTGTAGCCTGCTAAGGCTCCCTTATCCAGAAGACTTCCCAGGCAAGAATACTGGGATGGGTTGCCATTTCCTCCTCCAGGGGATCTTCCTGATCCAGGGATTGAACCTGAATCTCCTGCAGTGGCAGGCGGATTCTTTACCATTGAGCCATCTGTTAAGCCCAAGCCTTTAATTAGAGGCTTATAAATCTCACAGTCAAATGTGATTTAACCAATTACAATGTACACTGGAGAGAAAATTCACTTTTCCTTTGGCTGTAATAAAATTTGGTTAAATTGGAGCTGAAAAACAGATGTTATTTATGGTTGCTTGAGTCATCAGTGGGGACAGTTTAGGCAAGATGGGAGGGAGCCAGCCCCTCGAGGCTGTGGATGCATGTCGACCCCTCTGCCATGTAGAAAGGACTAGGGTGGGAGCTGGTGGGAGTTGGAGGAACCAAGGGCTGAATTCAGCTCTGCTCCTTGAACCTCAGCTTTCACCTGAAGACCTGAGAGAGATAGACAGAGCCTGCCCTGAGCCAGGCATGGGGTGTCCCAGCCCTCACCTGTCCTTGACGCGCAGGATGAGCTGGTGGAAGCGGTCCACGTGCTCGAAGCTGGCCTTGTCCGTGACCGAGAAGACGATGAGGAAGCCGTCCCCCGTGCGCATGTACTGCTCCCGCATGGCGCTGAACTCCTCCTGTCCGGCCGTGTCCAGAACTGCAGTGGGAGGAGGCCACTCAGGGGCTGGAACCATCCGTCTGGGAGCCCCTGGGGCCTGCAGACCCCCAGGCTACAGCTGCGCCCCCTTGGGGTGCTTCATGGAGCTGTCTCCACGAGGCCCCCCGGCTGTGCTGTCAGGAACCAGCAGGGCCTCAGGCACCTTAGTGTGAGGCTCTGACTGACTTTTTTGTGGACCCACTGATTCTACCCCATTAAGGCTCCCTGGGCCTTAATTCTCTGTCTGAATAAAAAGCCTCATGAAGTCAGTGATCACCTCTGTGGCAGAACTCCTCAGGAGTCCCCAGACCTGGGCCTGGAGCCCTCAGCAGCCCTTACAAGCTGAGTCTTGGGGAGGTCACTGACTCTCTGAGTCCTTGTTTCTTCATTTGTAAAATGGACACAGTGCCTCTACTTGGCAGCCCCCTGGAAGGAGAGGCCCTGGAGCAGCCTACGGGAAGCCCGAAGAGGCCTTCCCAGGTCAGAAAGGGTCCCCAGCCCTGTGTGCAGGGGACCAGGGGACGGGGCAGCCCCCTGAGAGCCAGGGTCTTTGTCGCCAAGGATGGGGATGCTGCAGGCCTCCTGGGATCTGGGAACTGAGGCAGCTGAGGAGACAGAGGCTGGGGGGACCATCTCCCCAAAGGCTCTTCCCCTCACTGTCCCCAACCCCCGCCCCATAAGCCTATTCTTCAGAGATAATGGTTCTCCCTGATTGTTTCAGAGGTCACAGCCACAGCTGAAGGGGAGGCTCTCTTTAGACCTGCAAGCCGGACAGGCTCCAGGCCCATGGGGGTTGTGAAATTTAAACCCTTCAGTGGCTTGCAAACTTCTGCTGCCTGCCACCCCTCCCCATTCCCCCAGCTCTCTACCTCTGACCACACACCTCGCCTCTCCTGGAGGCTGTGCAGCAGTTGGTTACAGATTCTGAAGCCCGATTCTGGGCTGAGTCTGGCTCCGCATTCCCAGAGTGCGACCCTGTACAAATTCGCTTCTGCCTCCTATTCCTAAGATGGGGCTGGTCAGGGTTGTCCTGAGTTAATATACTAAGGCCATTAGAGCAGTGCTGACACAAAGAAGTCCCTTAGGAGCGTCTGCTGTGAGTATCTATCCTCTCCTGGGGCTCCTTTCCCCAGCCATTCCTCCTCCCTGCTCCTCTTTCCTTGGTGAGCTGATACTGATTCACAGAATACTGCTGCCTCAGCCCTGATTCTCCACCCCCATAGAGGCTCTTCATGGCTCTGTTCTCACTGCCCATTTAAAAGGCCCCTAGCTGGACTGTCAGTTCCCAGAGGCAGGGACCTGGTTCGTGTGTCACCCATCTACTCGGAGCCTGGCATAAACAGCACTCAACAGTAGCTGAGTGAATTAATGAATGTGAAGTCTATTCACTTTCATTCATTCATTTATTCAAGAAATATCTGAGCATCTACTGTGTGTCTGGCAGTGTTCTAGGCACTACGCATACAGGGGAATGGGACAAAATCCTTGCCCTCATGTGACTTACAATCTAATAGGAAGACAGATAAACAAATGAATGGATGCTGTAATTTCTAGTAAAGATGGGTATATACTAGGAACAGTAGCACCAGTTGGAGGTATCTGGTGGAAGTTGGTGTCATTTTGGATAGGGAAAGATGGCATCTCTCCTCCTTTAGGAGAAGCTTTTGAGCAGTGACTAAATGATGGGGGTGGGGGAGCCATGTGGCCAACGGCAAGAGCATTCCGGGCTGAGGGAACATGGTGGGGTGGAGGTGTGCAAAGGCAGGCTGGCTGAACTGGGGAAGTGGAGGGACTGCTGAATGGAAGATGGGGGGAGGTGGGGCAGGTCAAGGGTGGGTGGGACTGCTGCGTCTGGGTAAGGCTGACTTCATTCTCTGCAGAGACTGGGCAAAAGAGAGATGATCTATAGGACATTTGAAAAGTTTACCCTGGTTGTTGGGGAAATCCAGACCAAGAGTAGAAGCAGGGGCACTAGGTAGGCAGTTATGCAGTAATCCAGCAAGACAAGACGGAGAGTTGGACTGAAGGTGGGGTGAGGTGGCTGCTGTGAGAAGTGGCCAGATTCAGGCCACTATCTAGGACAGAGCCAACAGGGGCAGGGTGTTCTGGAGGGAAACATGAGGATGCGGGGGTGAGAGAGAAGAGCATTGAGGCTGGTGGCTGTTTGGGGGCTGAGCCAAATGAATGGTGGTATCATATCCTAAATGGGGGAAGATGGTGAATAACAGGGTTAGGGGGCACTTAGTTTCTGACACACTTCAGAACCTCTCAGACATGTATGTGAGACTTCCAACAGGCATTTGGAGACTTAAGTCAGAAAAGCAGAAGAGGGGCAAGAGATACAGATGTAGGAGTTGCCAGTGTGTGGACGGCCAGGAAAGCCAGAGCACAAGCTAGGCAGGAATCCACATCCCAGGCAGGACCCCCAGGAATCCACATCCCAGGCAGGACCCCAGGAATCCACATCCCAGGCAGGACCCCCAGGAATCCACATCCCAGGCAGGACCCCAGGAATCCACATCCCAGGCAGGACCCCCAGGAATCCACATCCCAGGCAGGACCCCCAGGAATCCACATCCCAGGCAGGACCCCCAGGAATCCACATCCCAGGCAGGACCCCCAGGAATCCACATCTCAGGCAGACACTGTGGGATCAAGCCTGAGAAAGTGACCGTGTCCCCACAGCCCGTACCCCACACATAAGAGCCTGGGTCTCCTCACGTGTGACAGCAGGGCTCCTGGGTCTTCAGGTCCTTTAAGTTCTGACATCCTATAATTCTTTGGTTTGGATATTAATAATTAATGAAGGGGTTAAGAAAATAAGATCTACAGCTGAGGACCAGTTGGGGGACTGAGGCAGTTTCCCCAGTTTATTTGGGAGGAGGGATAAAGACTGACCTTCACCCAGAGGGAGTGAATCCCACCTAGAACTGCAGTCAACAAAACAGATGCAAATGGCATGGGTTTGACTAGAGTGGGAATGGCAAGGCCTGAACTGAGAAGACATTCAGGTAATATTGTAATTCATGTATGCACAGATTTTGAGGGTATATACTACCTGAAACAAAAGTAGAGATCTGGGATATCTACAAATACCATCATTTGGAATTTAAAAAAAAAAATTCAACAGGGAGTTGAAAATCAAAATGGACCCCTCTAGAAAGGAAAAATAGTTATTCCAGACATCAATCGCCTTATAAATTACATTATGCATGCTTTCTAAAAGAATTCCTGGAGGATATACTCCAGCAAAGTGAAAAATAGATCCATGAAAAAGAAAGATGAGTGGTATTATAAATGATGCCAACAGTGGTATGCAAAGGAAACAGCAAAACCTGAGTTAAGTTTCAACACATATTATAATAAATATTATAAAATAATTTGAAGACAATGAAGGACAATTTAGAACTAAAATCTATGATGATCCATATGTGAGGGTAGGGGCTGGGAAAGATAAGTTATCATTAATAAATATTAAAGTTCTTGCCTCATTTGGGAAGAGTCTAAAGATACTGATTACATCCAGATGTTGATATAAAAATGTAAGTGTACACACATATATACAATATATAGAATAATCACCCGAGATAAAACTCAAAACTTCCTAATCATTAGAGGAAAGAAAAACAGGATAAAGTAAATGAGACCAGTTCAGTGAAAGGCAAAAATAAACTATACACAGAGTTCCCTGGTGGCTTAGTAGTTAGAATTCCAGATTTTCACTGCCATGACCTAGGTTCAATCCCTGGTTGGGGAACTGAGAGCCTATAAGCCACACAATATAGCAAAAAAACAAAAACAAAAACAAAAAACTATACACAAATAAAGTTTAAAACATAGATATGAAATAAGATGGCAGAAATAAATCTACAACAAATGACAGCAAATGGGTTAAATTCACCTATTAAAAGCAGATACTCAGTGCAAAATCCACTTGTCTGCTACTGTAAAAGACATGTATAAAACAACATGACATAGAAGAAATTAAAAATGAAAGGATAAAAAAGGATATGCCAGTCACATGCACCCACAAAACAGAATTCAAGACTAAGGCATTAAATAGAACAAACCAGAGTATTTATAATGGGAAAAAGTATAGCATCAAAAAGTGTCAAAGTCATGAGTCATAAATAAGTAAGAATATTGCCTAAATTATATGTATATGTATAAAAAACTGATATTTTAAAAACAGTAGGAACTGACAGATCCCACAGTCTTTGTGGGAGAATTGAACAGTCTTTCCTTAGAGATAGAACAAGTCACTCCCAAAATAATGATTTATCATTAAATAACACAATTCAAAAATGTAAACTGAGAGACTGAAAGAACAAACTTTACATCCAAACCATAAATAAATATTTTCAAACACATGTGAAACAGTCGTAAAAACTGGCTATATATTAGGTCATAAATAAAAATGTCAACAGATTCCAGAAAGCAGAAGTCATATGGAACATCTTTCGTACTATAAGAGCAGAAATGAACAGTAACATGATTCTAAAGAGAAACCATCCACTTGAAAAATCTAAGAAGCTATGGTGCTCTGTGTTGTAGTGGTGGTTTAGTCACGCGGCGGTGTCCGACTCTTGCAACCCCATGGACTGTAGCCCTCCAGACTCCCCTGTCCATGGGATTTTCCAGGCAAGCATACTGCAGTGGGTTGCCATTTCCTTCTCCAAGGGATCTTCACAACCCAAGGATGGAACCTGAGTCTCCTCCATTGCAGGCAGATTCTTTACCAACTGAGCCAACAGGGAAGCCCACAGTGCTCTGCAACTCTTCAGTAAAAGAGAAGAGTGAAGCAGAGATCACAGGCAATTTAGAATTGTATAATAAACAGCAATAGGTGGCAGATGGTGACCACAGCCATGAAATTAAAAGACACTTACTCCTTGGAAGAAAAGTTATGACCAACCTAGATAGCATATTTAAAAGCAGAGACATTACTTTGCCAACTAAGGTCCGTCTAGTCAAGGCTATGGTTTTTCCTGTGGTCATGTATGGATGTGAGAGTTGGACTGTGAAGAAGGCTGAGTGCCGAAGAACTGATGCTTTTGAACTGCGGTGTTGGAGAAGACTCTTGAGAGTCCCTTGGACTGCAAGGAGATCCAACCAGTCCATTCTGAAGGAGATCAGCCCTGGGATTTCTTTGGAAGGAATGATGCTAAAGCTGAAACTCCAGTACTTTGGCCACCTCATGCGAAGAGTTGACTCATTGGAAAAGACTCTGATGCTGGGAGGGATTGGGGGCAGGAGGAGAAGGGGATGACCGAGGATGAGATGGCTGGATAGCATCACTGACTCAATGGACGTGAATCTGAGTGAACTCCAGGAGTTGGTGATGGACAGGGAGGCCTGGCGTCCTGCGATTCATGGGGTCACAGAGTCGGACACGACTGAGCGACTGAACTGAACTGAACTGAAGTGGTACTCAGAGGAAAATCACAGCTTTAAATGTACTTTTAAAAACAAGGAAGACTGAAAAGTAACTAAGCATTTAAACCAAAAGGCTAAAAAGAAAAAATAAAACCAAAGAAAGAAGAAATTGTCAATAAAAGTAGAAATTAAGAAAATGAGAAGAAGGAAAAAGTAGCTGATATCTAAAAATCAAAAGCCGATTCTTTGAAAACTAATTAAAAAAATTCTTTAGGAATTCTTATCAGAGGAAAAAAAAAAAGATATTTGGAATGAGAAAAGGCCCCTGTCTATGGATATAGATAAATATTTAATTACAAGAGAAAACTATCTATAGTTTTATAGCAATACATTTTCAACTCTTTATTTAACTTAAGAAAATATAAATGCTCAGGAAAATATGTAAAACACAAATAGGCCAATACTTATCAGTGAAACTGAAGAGACAAAACTATTCTGTGAGGAGCACAAAGCTAGTTTTATAATCAACGTGGCTCAGTGGTAAAGAAGCTGTCTGCCAATGCAAGAGATGTGGGTTTGGTTCCTGGTTCAGGAAGATTCCTTGGCGAAGGAAATGGCAACCCATTTCAGTATTCTTGCCTGGAAAATCCCACGGAGAGATGAGTCTGGCTGGCAACAGACCACGTGGTCACAAAGAGTCAGACACAACAACTAAACAACAACAAGAACAATACAGAACTTTCTAGCTCATTGTAACAACCTAGCATAATCCTAATAACCTGGACAGAAATAGCACGTGGGCATGTGGTGACTGCCAGGCCCGGACCACCTTTGGGGAACAGAAGTAGCCTGCGTTATGACCCTATCTATGAGGTACAGCCATCCATTTGCCAGTTACTTTCTGAGCACTTATTTGGTGCTAAACCAATGTGCTGCTTGGTACTTTGGGTGGTTAAAGAATAAGATGCATCTCCTTCTCAGGGTGCTTAAGAGGCCAGTTGGGCTGATACTTAAATAATAATACAGGACAGAACAACAGACTGGTTCCAAATTGGGAAAGGAGTATGTCAAGGCTGCATATTGTCACCCTGTTTATTTAACTTATACACAGAGTACATCATGAGAAATGCCAGACTGGATGAAGCACAAGCTGGAATCAAGATTGCCGGGAGATATCAATAACCTCAGATATGCAGATGACACCACCCTTATGGCAGAAAGTGAAGAGGAACTAAAGAGCCTCTTGATAAAAGTGAAAGAGGAGCGTGAGAAAACTGGCTTAAAACTCAACATTCAGAAAACGAAGATCATGCCATCCGGTCCCATCACTTCATGGGAAATTGATGGGGAAACAACGGAAACACTGAGGGACTTTATTTCCTTGGGTTCCAAAATCACTGCAGATGGTGAGTGCAGCCATGAAATTAAAGACACTTGGTCTTTGGGAGAAAAGCTATGACTAGCCTACGCAGCAGAGACATTACTTTGCCAACAAAGGTCTGTTAAGTTAAAGTTAAAGCTATGGTATTTCCATGGGACTTCCCTGGTGGCCCAGTGGCTAAGACTCTGTGCTCCCAAAGCAGGGGGCCCCAAGTTCAGTCCCTGGTCAGGGAACTAGATCCCACATGCTGCAACTAAGATCTGGTGCAGCCAAATAAATAATTAAAAAAAAAAAAAAAAGCTATGGTATTTCCAGCAGTCATGAATGGATGTGAGAGTTGGGTCATAAAGAAAGCTGAGCGCCGAAAAATTGATGCTTTTGAACTGCGGTGTTGGAGAAGACTCTTGAGAGTAACTTGGAATGCAAGGAGATCCAACCAGTCCATCCTAAAGGAAATCAGTCCTGAACATTCGTTGGAAAGACTGATGCTGAAGCTGAAGCTCCAGTACTTTGGCCACCTGATGCGAAGAAATGAAACTTTGGAAAAGACCCTGATGCTGGAAAAGATTGAAGGCAGGAGGAGAAGAGGACAACAGAAGATGAGATGGTTGGATGACATCACCAACTTGATGGACATGAATTTGAGCAAGCTCACAGAGTTGGTGATGGACAGGGAAGCCTGGCGTGCTGCTGTCCATGGAGTCGCAAAGAGTTGGACATGCCTGAACTGAACTGGACATGACAAAAAATGATACATGTTATTGGAGACCTAGAGGAGGGGTGGGTCCCTTCAACTTAGAGGAATAATGGAAAGTTTTAGTGAAGAGAGGGCACTTACTGGAAGAACAGAAACTGACATAAAAAGGCAGAACCTGGGGAAAGTCCTTCTAGGCAGGGGAACACAGAAGCAAGGGCCCAGGGGCTGGAAAGGAAAGAGAAGTAACGAGGCTGGTGCACTGGGGAAAAGGCTTGTGCTGGAAGACGTGGGAGAAAGAGGGGACGGAGAGGTCAGCGGCCAGGACCTCGGATTCTAAACTAAGACATCAGAACTTGCTGGTACTGGGGGAGCTATTGAAGGTTCTGAGAGGGAAGAGACGCAGTCACAGGAGAGTGAGTGAAGGAAGCGCCGGTGAAGAGGTGGAGGAGGGGCCTGGGCAGAGGCAACCAGGGTGGAAGGGATAGAGGGTGTGTGCTTCAGACAGAGGAAGAGGAACGAATGGGGAGCCCAAGGATATGGAACACAGGGATGGGAGCCAATGGAAGACCGCAGACCAACCTTGGGCCCTAGGAGGGGAGGTCAGGTACAACTATGGAGGACGTGGGGGCTGAGCTTAGCCTTGTTTGGTTTGGGGTCCACCCCTTGCCCACCTCTCCCCCCAACACATCCTGCAAATGCCTGGTCACAGGCCCCTTCTCAGGGGCCCTGCCTCCAAGAAGAAAACAGGCAGCTGTGCTTTAAAAAAAAAAATCATGATTTTGCCATGAGCCTGATGTCATGAAGGTAGGAGGACTCCTGAGACAGAAAGTATTAGTCACTGTGAGAAGGGTCCTGCCAATGTGTGCATGTGAGAGACAGACAAAGGCAGAGACAGACAGAGGCAGTCAGCCTGGAGAAGGAGCGAAGAGAGAGAGAGAGATTCTGGCAACAGAGCAGGTCAGGGCTGTGCACTCCATCTGCCCTGCTCCAGGCTTCCTACCTGGGGGTGGATGGCCCCGCAGTGTTGCTGAGGAAGATTTAAGTGGACACCCTGGAGCTGCTCTTGGATCTGGTGGACTCTAGAAGCCAAGCCCACATGCTGGCAGGGATGGGGCCCTAGGCAGGCGGGCAGCCAGCATGCAGGCAGCACCAGCCTGGGTCCCTGCTAAACCTTCCCCTCCTAACCCCTCCCTGGTCCCGGATGACCCTGCAGTGTTGCTGAGGAAGATTTAAGTGGACACCCTGGAGCTGCTCTTGGATCTGGTGGACTCTAGAAGCCAAGCCCACATGCTGGCAGGGATGGGGCCCCAGGCAGGCGGGCAGTCAGCATGCAGCACCAGCCTGGGTCCCTGCTAAGCCTTCCCCTCCTAACCCCTCCCCGGTCCCTCCTTATCCCTCCCCCTTCTCCTCCAGGGCTCCTAGAGGGAGACAAACCCTTGGACAGGGGTCTGGGGGCTCTGACATTGGCCCACAGCCAGGGTACAGTCCAAGCTCTTTGGCTAAAAGTAGTCCTGCCCAGTGTGTTCCGACTGATGTCAAGCACTGCGCTGGGACTTTATACACTCATCTGTCCTTGCAGTCCTCTTCATAGCCCTGGAAAGGAGGTATTATTGTCTCCCTAGTACAGATGAGAAAATTGAGGCCCAGGAAGTTAAAGGATCTGCTCAAGGCCGCATGCTGGGGAGAAGGTCACCCTGACTCCCCAAGACCCAACTGCCTCAGCTCGTGCAGGCTGTCTGCTTCAACCAGAGGGTGTGGATCCGATCAGCTGTGCCTCAGATCAAGGCCCTTGCCTAGCCATGACCTCTACCAGAATGCCCACACAGGGCTCCCCCAGCAGGGCTGCAGCCCTTCTCCTTTCCTGAGGGCCCTGGCCTCTGATCTCCATCTTTGAACCCTTCCTGTTGCACGTGGCTCTGTTTCCTCCAAGCCTCTGCTCAGTTCCCCACTAGGGTGCAGCCCCAGAGGGTGCGAGTCTGGCTTTCATTTCCCTGGGTCCCCGCAAAGCTTCGGCACCCAATGAAGGCTTAAAAAATATTTGCAGAATGACTGGACAAATCATACACACGCTACAGGAAATGCAGTTATTGTGTTCAAACAACCCACGCCAGCTGCAAGGGAAACCGCTAAAAACAGAGTTTTAAAGCCCTATAACTCACCCTTCAGAGTGAAGTAAGTGTTCTGGAATATGAAACAACACAGATAATTTCTAGAGATACCATGCCTCCAAGGACTGACGTCTCTCATCCAAAGGTCCACCTTGGGAGGCGGGAGGGACTGTGTCCAATTTCACAGGGCAGTCAGGCAGGGAAGCCTAGGCTCTGCCTAGGAAAAGACTCCCATTAAAAAATGCCAGTTCATTGAGGATCAATAGTGATGAGGGTTCCCCTATGGGGTAGGCTGGGTGCCTGGCAGAGGGCTCAATGCATCAACCAGCCACCATGCCCAGGAAAAGGGCTGCTCTTTCCTTCTCCGAAGCACTGGCCCAGTATATTGAGCCAGGCAGCTCTAAGCGGGAGGGAGCTAAAATCCTGTGGCAGGCGCCGGCTGGCTCCTTGGCAATGGGGGAAGATTCCCTCTGGCAGTGGCCCCAGCCTTGACTGGCTGACGTCAGGGGAGACTGCTGGCCACCAGCCCCAGGGAACAGTTGTCCTCGCGACCACACTACTGCGGCTGGGGGCTGGGGGGACGGGGGGAGGTCTTGGGAGACGCTTTCATGAGTCCCATGAGACCCCTGACTTGGTGGGCATGTTGCATGTGAGGGGTCCCTGACTTTGCGGGATTCGAAGAGGAGCCTGGACCTCCCCCTAGTCCTGCCTCAATGTCACTCTCAGGGAGGGAAGAGAAGACAGAGGGCAGAGGGTAGCAGGGGACTTACCAGTGTAACCAGGGACCCAGGAGCATCCCAGAGACAGAAGGGGCCCAGGAAGGGAGAGAAACAGGGAGGCAAAGCACTGTCCTGGGACCCCGTTTCCATCTCACAACCACAGGGATGTGAGGGGTTTACAGGAGAAGAAACTGAAGCAGGCAGGGTTGCGACTCGCCCAGTTTACTGCTGTAATGAGCAGCAGAGGCAAGATCTGAACACAAGTGTGTCTGGGCCTGGCCTGGCTCTGCTCCTGGCTCTGCCTGTCTCCGTGGCCTGTGAAGATGGGCGGGCCCTAAAGGAGGGGTGAGGACAGAACCCCTGAAGTTTGTGGGCACGGAAGACAAAGGCCTGAGGGCTATGCCTCCTCCCCCATCCCCCCCTGGTTACCCCAAACCCTCTACCTGTTCCACACCTGCCCCTGGGCAGCCCCGCAGAGCCAGGAGGAGAGAGCCCGGGTACACTGGCCTAGCTCCCCCACAGCAGTTCCCAGGGCATCCTTAGAGCACCCAATGAATCTAAAAGAGCCCTACCAGTCCATGCATTCTCCAGCCACTGTTTTCCACTATGTCCTCAGTCCTCAGCTTCCACTGCAGCTGAAGGTCTAGAACAGATCAGCAGGAACTAAACTCCACAAGCTTCCAAACCAACCCGCCTCAGGGACAGCACAAGACTCACCTACTGTGGGTGAGGAAGGTAAAGGGGTACAGCCACTTCCGAAAACAGTTTGGCAGCTTCTCACAATGTTATATGCAGAGTACATCATGAGAAACGCTGGGCTGGAAGAAGCACAAGCTGGAATCAAGATTGCCAGGAGAAATATCAATATCCTCAGATATGCAGATGACGCCATCCTTATGGCAGAAAGTAAAGAGGAACTAGAGCCTCTTGATGAAAGTGAAAGAGGAGAGTGAAAAAGCTGGCTGAAAACTCAACGTTCATAAAGCAAAGATCATGGGATCCAGTCCCATCACTTCATGGCAAATTGATGGGGAAACAGTGAGACACTTTATTTTCTTGGGCTCCAAAATCACTTTGTATGGTGACTACAGCCATTAAATTAAAAGACACTTATTCGTTGGAAAGAAAGCTATGATCAACCTAGACAGCATATTAACAAGCAGAGACATTACTTTGCTTACAAAGGTCCATATAATCAAAGCTATGGTTTTTCCACTAGTCATGTACAGATGTGAAAGTTGGACCATAAAGAAGGCTGAGTGCCAAAGAATTGATGCTTTTGAACTGTGGTATTGGAGAGAGTCCCTTGGACAGCAAGGAGATCAAACCAGTCAATCCTAAAGGAAATCAACCTTGAATATTCATTGGAGACTAATGCTGAAGCTGAAGCTCCAGTACTTTGGCCACCTGATACAAAGAGCCCACTCATTGGAAAAGATCTTAATGTTGGGAAAGACTGATGGCAGGAGGAGAAGGGTATGGCAGAGGATGAGATGGTTGGATGGCATCACTGACCCAATACATCTGAGTTTAAGCAAGCTCTGGGATATGGTGAAGGACAGGGAAGTCTGGCCTGCCGCAGGCCACAGGGTTGCAAAGAGTCAGATACGACTGAGCAACTGAACAACAACAACAACACAATGTTAAACACAGTTACCACTCGACCCAGCAATTCCACTCTTACAGGTGCGTCCGAGAGAACTGAAATCACGTGTCCACACAAAAACTTGCACATGACTGTCCACAGAAGCATTCTCCATCATAGTCCTAAAGTGGAAACAACCCAAGCATCCACTGACTGATGAATGCATAAACAAAACGTCATCCCTCCATATACAGCTGACCCTTGAACAGCACAGGTGTGAACTAATGCATTTGAGTCAGTTCTAATGAAGGGATGAAACTGGAGCCTATCATACAGAGTAAAGTAAGTCAGAAAGAGAAATACCAATACAGTATGCTGCTGCTAAGTCACTTCAGTCGTGTCCGACTCTGCAACCCCATAGACGGCAGCCCACGAGGCTCCTCCGTCCCTGGGATTCTCCAGGCAAGAACACTGGAGTGGGTTGCCATTGCCTTCTCCCAATACAGTATATTAATGCATATATATGGAATTTAGAAAGATGGTAACGATGACCCTATATGCAAGATGGCAAAAGAGACATAGATGTAAAAAACAGACTTTGGACTCTGTGGGAGAAGGTGAGGGTGGTATGATTTGAGAGAATACCATTGAAACACGTATATTACCATATGTAAAACAGACAACCAGTGCAAGTTCAATGTATGAATCAGGGCAATCAAAGCTGATGCTCTGGGGCAACCCAGAGGGATGGAGTGGAGAGGGAGGTGGGACGGAGCTTTAGGATGGGGGAACACCTGTACACCCATGGCTGATTCATCTTGATGTATGGCAAAAACCACCACAATACTGTAAAGTAATTATCCTCCAATTAAATAAATAAATAATGTGTTAGTTTTCTTACTGTTTTTTTAATAACTTTGCCTTCAAAGACTTATATTACCATACAATATGTTTGGCCCCACCCCTCTTTTCTCTCTCTCTCCCTCTCTCTTTCATAATTAAACTGCGTATCAGTCTATCATCACAGGTAAGTGATATTTTTTTTAAATGCAACAGTGTTTCCAATACTGTATTATGAATATGAGTATAATACTACATGTCATAAAAACTGTATAACCCTTCATTAGTGTAAAAACCAGGCTACTGGGAAATAACTGTATCAGTTACACCAGGCTACCAAAAACACTTATATCGCTGCTTCTCTGTTATCAATGCATGAATCATTATGTACGTAAGTGCTAAGTCACTTCAGTCGTGTCCGATTCTGTGCGACCCTATGGACTGTAGCCTGCCAGGCTCCTCTGTCCATGGATTCTCCAGGCAAGAATACTGAAGTGGGTTACTGTGTGCTCCTCATGAATCATTATACCTGTACAATGTATTTTTCATATCATCCTTTCATTTTTGGTGTTTAGTGTAGTAATACATATAATATTGGCAGTGTTTTATATCCTATAAGACAAAATTGATGTAGGTACTGACAGATATAAACAGATGACATAAACTTATGGTATCAATATATACTTATGGCACTGTCAAGTATTTTCTCTTCCTTATGATTTGCTTAATAACATTTTCTTTAGTTCACTTTATTGTAAAAATACAATCTATTATATATATATATATATATATATAAAACATATAAAATACATGTTAACGACTATTTAAGTTACCAGTAAGACTTTGGTCAACAGTAGGCTATTTAGTAGTTAAGTCTTCAGGGAGCCAAAAGTTATACCCAGATTTTCAACTACATGAGAGGCTGGCACCCCTAACCCCTGTGTTGTTCAAGAGCCACCCATATTAGAATATTATCCACACAGAAAAAGGAATGAAATTCTGAGAACATGCTACAACGTGGATGAAACTTGAAGTGCTAAGGGACAGGAGCCAGACACAAAGGTCACATATTATATGATTCCATTTATGTGAAATGTCCAGAATAGGCAAATCCATAAACACAGAAAGGAGATGGAAGGTTTGGGAACTGGAAGGTGGGGAGGATGGCTAATGGGGGTGAGGTTTCTGGAGGGTGATGAAAATGTGGATGAGATAGTGATCCCAGTGATGGGTGATTTTTTAATCCACCAGAAATTTTGACTGCACACCTTTGTGTATACACTATCAGCCACTGAACCGTGCACTGTAAAAGGGGGGCGGTGGGGCGGATTTTACATGAGAATTACATCTCAATCAAAAAAAACTGTATGGGGGGAAACTGCATTTCCCTCCTCTGCAGCGCATTCTCCACCTGCCTCTCTCACGGTGGATGACTCAGCCCACTCCTGCCCAAGGCTATCCCCTCTCCAGCTACATGCTGGATCCTGTCTCCCGTCCCCTGTGCAAGGACAGAGCACTATTTTGACCCCTCCCCGTCCTGCATCATCCATTTCTCTGTTGGTTCATTTCCATTAGTATGTAAACACGGCATAGTTTCTTTTATCTTAATAAAACAAAAATAAAACCAAAAAATTAAAAGTGAAAAACAACCCTCCCCTTAATCTCACATCTTCCAATGATTGTCCATTTCTCTAGTCCTTTTACAGCCACACTCCTTAACTGGCCTGTCCTCACTGCCTGCCCTTCCTCTCCTCCACTGTCTCTTGAACTCACTGTAATCAGGCCACTCTATCAAAGCTGATCCTGTCAAGTCACCATGATCTCCAGATCACTAAATCCAGCAGACACTTTGTGGTCTTCATCCCACTGGGTCACTCGCCAGCATCTGACACACTTGATGGTTCCGTCCTTTTTGAAGAGCCTCTGCACTTGGCCTTGGTGAGTCACTCTATCCTGCTTCTTCTCTGCTTCTAATCACTCTCTGAACATTGGTGGGTGCCTGCACTCAGTTCTGGGACCCCGTCTCTAACCATGTTCACTTTTTCTCAGAGGTCTCCTGTCTCATGGCTTTACATGGAAGTTCCCAAGCTTCCATCTCCAGCCTGCACACCTCCCCTTACTCCAGACTTGGACCTCTGCCACTGGCTTGACTTCTATTTGCATGCGTGAAAGGCATCTCAGATTTAACACACCCAATACTAGACTCCTGATTTTTCCATCAAACTTACTTTTCCGAGTCTTTCTAATCTCCTTTAAATTTTATTTTATTCAAGTATAGTTGATTTATCAGTCTTCCTAATCTTGGCAAACATCACTCTATTCTACCAACTGTCCAGTCTGAAAGCTCTTCTCATTCTCCCCCCACCCATCCCACATACTCCATCAACAAATTCTGTTATTTCCTCCTTAAAATACATCCAGACTCTAACTCCTTCTCACCACCTCCTTTACTGATATCCTATTCTACCATCAAGAGCTTCTTAACTGGTTTCCCTAGTTCAGTCCTGGTTCCCCTCTGGTCTATTGTCCACCCCACGGCCAGATGAACCTTTTAAACATCAGTCAGACCATGCCTGTCCTCTGCTCAAAAGGGTTTATATCCCTTTTAAGTTCTGGAAGTCACTGCCCCCAGCTATCTCCCTGACCTCTCCTCTTAGCCTCTCGCTCACCTCCTCTGCACCCTGGCCTCCTATCTAGTCCCCAAACACATCCCTGCCTCAGGGCCTTTGCCCCTGATTCTCTATCCAAGATCCTTTCCTCCCAGCTTTTCCTTCAGGTCTTTGTTCCAATATCACCTCTTCAGGAAGGCCTTCCCTGCTCTGTGTGGATAAGGTAGCAACTTCTTCCGCCCTGTCTATTTCTTCTACCTTGCCTCACTCTCCATCACAACATTCATACCATTTGGCACATTACATAGTTGTTTACACTCTGTTTTCCCCATTCTACCAGAAACTTCATGAGACCAGGGACTTGACCTTGCCAACTGCTGCAACCAAAGAGCCCCAGAGAGGGCCAGGCACACAGCAGGTACCCAGAATTGTTCACAGAATGAACTAGTGAACACTCCCACCTACATACATCTCAGGGGCTGATCCACACATCACTGGAGGGGAGTGGTGGCAGGTCCAAGTCAGGGGCACAAGCCTCACTCCGGACCTCCCCAGATGCAGGCAGACAGGTGAGCAACCCCTCATCTGCATGTGTGATGGGACCTATTCTTTTTCCTTCTTTCACCTGGTTGGATGGTGCATTTTATTGCTTGCTTCTTTTTGTTTAAATTAGAGTATAATTGCTTTACAACGTTGTGTCAGTTTCTGCTATACAGCAAGTAGATCAGCTACTTCCCTCCCTCCCTCTTGAGCCTCCCTCTCACCCCACCGCCACTTCACCCCTCTAGGTCAACACAGAGCACAGAGCTGAGCATACACGTCCTTGGTGGCTCAGACAGTAAAGAATCTGCCTGCAATGCAGGAGACTCGAGTTCGATCCCTAAATCAGGAAGATCCCCTGGAGAAAGGAATAGCAACCCACTCCAGTATTCTTGCCTGGAGAATCCCATGGACAGAGGAGCCTGGTGAGCTACAGTCCACGTGGTCGCCAAGAGTCGGAGGCAACTGAGTAATTAACACTATCACATTTCTTTTTTCCCAGGGGACATACATGTCAATGCTAATCCCTCAGTATGTCCCACCCTCCTCTTCCCCAACAGGACCTATTCTTGAACACATCAGGCCACCCTCTTCAAATGTCACATTAGGGGTCACAAAGAGTCGGACACGATTGAGCAACTGAACTGAACTGAACAATGAAAGCATCACGCGGCTTCCTCTGTGCTGTGCTTCACAAGATGTCACAGTCCCTCACTCACTCAACAAACAATAACAAAGCATCTGATAGGCACCGCTGGGCTTCCCTGGTAGCTCAGCTGGTAAAGAATCTGCCTGCAATGTAGGAGACTCCGGTTCAATTCCGGGGCCGGGAAGTTCCCCTGGAGAAGGGATAGGCTACCCACTCCAGTATTTTTGGGTTTCCCTGGTGGCTCGGATGATAAAAATTCCACCTGAAATGCTGGAGACCTGCATCCGATCCCTGGGTTGGGAAGATCCCCTGGAGGAGGGCATGGCAACCCACTCCAATATTCTTGTCTGGAGAATCATATGGACAGAGGAGCTTGGCGGGCTACAGTCTGTTCATAGGGTCACAAAGAGTCAGACACGACTGGGCGACTAAGCACAGCCCAGCACAAAAGGGGGCTGCTGGCAGCAGACACACAATGGTGGGCAGTCTCTCTCCTCCAGGAGCTACAGTCTGTAATGTTTCATTTACTCTTGGCAACAACTGTGAGGCTCTAGAGTTCAGACAGAGACTCCACCAACAAGGGCATGTGGTCTTGGTCCAGAGGGTGTTTGTGCCCAAGGGAAAGAGGAGCCCCCAGTCACTGGACCTGGGCCCTGGTGATAAGAGGCTGACAGTGGCTGCACTGGGGCCTGGAGCCAGGAGCGTCACCCGACACAAGGGCAGACAGGAGAAATCTCACAGCGGGCTGGAGCACTCAACCCAGGCCAGTCATGTGACTTTCAACAGTGATCAACGAGAAGTTCCAAAATCAGGGCAGAAGCCAAAATTAACTGCAGGAGGCTAGGGCCTGACTGTGAGTAAAAGGAAACCAACCCCCTGGGGTTCGGGTTGCTGACAAGCAGGGAATGACCCCCACACTGCACTCAGACCTTCATCGCTCAGCCCTGCCAAGCAGACTCTAGGTCACTGGCCAATGGCCGGTCCCTCAGCTCCCAGGCTGGCCAGTAGGGCTAAGGTGAGCACAGAGCAAGATATACTTGGCTTTGGGGTCAGAAGGAATGGGGCACTGATCTCTCTGAGTCTTAGTTCCCGCCCCTGCTGAGGCCTGACCAATCAGAGGGCTGCTGGACAGGTGTGGGAGCAGGAGGTCTGGGAGCACTCCCAGGAGGAGTGCTGGGTGGCAGCAGCAGCAGGTTTCCAGTGGTACCGAAGGATTTTACCACCTACCCACTGGTACAGTAGTACCGGTGCATACTGGCTAAACAGCATTTGTGCTCACTGGTAAAGTGGAGACACTAATCTCAGTGTAACAGAGTTGCTACAAGGATGAAACAAAGCAATCCTCGCGAAGCGCTCAGCACAGAGTCTGGCTAGGAAGCGCCGGAGCTACTCTACCTGTGGGGGAAATGGTGAAGTGTGGGGTTGGTCAAAAAGTTCACTCTGGTTTTTCCATACAATATTAAGGAAAAACCCAAACGAATTTTCTGGCCAACCCAATACTTTAGTGCCACTGGAAAACTGCTGCCCCAGTGGCCACCCTGTGTCCCCAAGAGCCCTCCCCTTGGGACCCCAGACTTCCTGCCCTCCTGTCTGTCCAGCAGTAGCTGCTAACAGTGCGGAGGGCAGAAGGAGTGACAGTGGCCTGGCCTCAGGGGAAGGAAGGACTTTCTACCACCAGGCACTGCCCCCAGCACCTTGGAGATCATGAGTTCCATGTTACTGGGAGCATTCAAGCAGTGATGGCTGATGGAGGCGAGATAAAGGGTCAGGCAGAGGTCTGCAGGGCTGAATTGCATAATCTCAGGCCTGTGGCCTTGCTCCCTCAGAAAGGAGAAGAAAGAGGGGAATTCCTCCCCCATCACTGCCCACAGGGAAAGGCGGGTGGGGGGGTGGGGACGGAGTGGGAGTGGAGGAAGGACAGCCAGCTCTGCCTGAACCCTCTCTTAGTGGGGGCCACGGAGAAGAGCCTGCTCTGCAGTTGACCTAAGGACTGCTGAGCACAGAGCCCACCACGCAAAGCCCCGGGCTCAGAATAAACTCTCAGCAAGCATTCTTGTCCTCTCGCTGCCCTACCCACGCCCTCCACCCCGACCTCCCCAGAAAGAATGCGGATTCGAGTGTTCGGGGAAAGGCCAGATCCAGGCCCCTCCGTGAAGACAACAGCACTTGTGTCTGTGGTCTGGGCAGAAGCCAGGGTGGAAACGTCCCAGCTTCTGAGGGTGCGGGAGGGGAGCCGACGCTCTCACTCTTGGCAGAGACCAAGCCCTTGTTGAGGACAGAGTGGCTGCAAAGCAGGGGCCCGAGAGCCCCCAGGTGGGAAGGGGTGTCCAGAGACCACTGTCCTCTGTCTAGGGGAGACAGATGCCAGCCTCCAGAGGCTGGCAGGGCCGAGGGCGGGGCTGGCGGCCCTGTGGGTGGGCAGAGGATTTGGTCAACATCCTCCCCTGTAGGCCTGAGGCTTGGGCCAGAGGAGGAGGCAGGATGTGCTGGGCAGAGTGAGGAGGCCCTGGGCCTTGCTCTGCCTCCAGTGAGGTCTGACCCTGGCGAGTCACTTCTCCATCGCCACCGCACTTTCCTCGGGTGTAAAGTAAAGGGGCTGATACCACACAGCTCAGGAGCCTTCCACCTCCAAGCTAACAAGAAAAGGAGGCAGGCAAGAGCTCCACGACAAAGCGAGGGAGAGAACGGACTGGAGCAGATATTTGTGGACCCACATTCACAGCAGCAATGGTCACAACGGCCAGGTGGAAACAACGCAAATGTCCACACTGGATGCGTGGTTCAGCACAATGTGGCAGACGCAGACAGAAGATTATTCGGTCTTAGAAAGGAAGGGAATTCTGACACATGTCTTACCATAGGTGAACCACTGTATGATTGCGCTCATATGCGGTACCCCAAGTACAGAAAGGAGAAGGGGGGTTGCCAAGAGCTAGGAATGGGGAATAGGAGTTGTTGTAAAAGGACTTCAGCTGGAAGAAATGAAAATGCTCTGAAAATAGATGGTAGTGATGCTGCAGAACAGTATGAATGTACTTAATGTCACAGAGCTGTCCACTGAAATATGATGAAGATTGTCACTCTCATATCTATTTTACAACATACAGACACAAACCCCACAAAGCTCCAGGACTCTGCCTAAGGCTTGGGTCTTTCTGACTGGGGTATGGGGAGTCACACAGCTCCAAGTCACAGACCCCCAAAGAGGGAGCCAGAGACCTGGGAGATGGGGAGGAGAAGCAACCCCACAGCGAGCGGTGGGCCCAGTAACGAGGGGAGATGCTCCCAGGGTTGGGCCCTTAACAGCGGAAGGTGAGACAAAGGTCCTGAACGCTTGTAGGAAAGAACACAGAGCAGACTTGCTCCAAAATTAGGGAACCCCTGCAGACACTGAGGAACCTGGCTGCTGGCCCCTGAGGTCGTCCATCTCCTGTCTTTTAGATTCTGGGAGGACTCCGGCAATGAGACTCCTTGAAAGAAAACAAGAAATAGGGAAGTCGCCAGGGGGTCCAGGGGTTAGGACTCTTCACCTCTACTACAGTGAACCAGGTTCAATTCTCGGTCAGGGAGCTAAGATCCCACATGCTCTGTGGAGAGACCAAAACAAAAAAAAAAAGAAATATGGAAAATAAGAAATAGGTTTGTGAGTAAGTAGGTAGGGAGCCTGTGAGACTCTTCAGTGTGGAAACCACAGAGAAGGCCCCTTGAGCATCGTTAGCATCTTTGCTCTGAGGTTCAGATCAGAACCGGGGCCCCTGGCCCTCTGGAGACCTTGGGGCAAGGAGCTGCAAGGGCAGGTGCAGCTGTCTGTCGACCCTGATAATCCAGGCCACACCTCATGCTCTTGGGATTTCAACTCTATTCCCAGAGGCGCAGGGACCAGCTGTGTGAGGTTGGAGAGGTTTTCCCACCCAGCCAGACTGACAGAGAGCAGAGGAGACAAAGGGAGGTTGAGACCGTTGCTGGCTGTGTGACTCTCTCGGTGCTTTATTTTCATAACAGCAGGAGCTACCACAATTATGTTTGTAAGGACGAAAAGCATGCGGCACAGACCTTCCACATAGTAATCACCTGCAGATATCATTACTGTCTCCTCCTCTTCATCATTACTATCAAGCTGCCATGTTTTTGCTCCCTCTGAATTTGGAAGAGGAGAAACCCCAGAGTTTGGGGCACTTGGCCTGCATCCCAGGCTCAGCACCTCCCCAGGATGCTATGGCCTCCAGGGAAGCAAGATGTCAGGGAAAGTCCCATCCATCCCAGGGCTGCAAACCACTCAGAAGAGTTCAGTCCCAGCAGGGGTCAGAATTATGCCCAAGCCTGAACATAACCAGCGTTTGATGAAAGTTCCCCAAATATGGGACATCCTTTTAAATGCTAGACTAATTAGAACTGAGTTGTAATGTTTTAATCCTTTCTTTTCTTAATAAGACCTGATTGAGTGGAAAACTGTGCTAACCTGGGAATCTAGTATCTACTCCTGAGGCAGGCCTGGGTAGTGTGTGCTCAGTATCTCAGTCATGTCCAACTCTTTGTGACCCCATGAACTGTAGCCTACCAGGCTCCTCTGTCCATGAGATTCTCCAGGCAAGCTCCATTTCTTCCTCCAGGGGATCTTTCTGACCCAAGGATCAAACCCATGTTTCCTGCATCTCCTGGATTGGCAGGTGTATTCTTTACCTGCCAATGCTTTACCTGAACCACCTGGGAAGCCCTATAGGCCTGAGTGGGCAATGCCCTAAACCAGGTCTGATTCTGGGGTCAGGATCAGAGGTGCAACCCCTAGGGGAGCCCAGGAGCTTCAGAACACAAGCTCTGCAGATTCACACTTACAAAGTAATGCCGTGGCCATGCTTCCCCCTCCCTGGCTCCACTAATTAGAACTAAGTTGGGTAGTCTAATACCCAAAGTTACTTTCTAAAAAGTTAGAGAGGGACTTTCCTGGTGGTACAGTGGATAGGAATCTGCCTGCCAATGTTTATTCCTGGTCTGAGAAGATCCCATATGCTGCAAGGCAACTAAACCTGTGCACCACAGCTATTGAGCCTGTGCTCTAGAGCTTGTGAGCTGCAACTGCTGACGTCTGCGCATAGAGCCCGTGCTCCGCAACAAAAGAAGCCCCTGCAATGAGAAGCCCGTGCACCACAATGAAGAGTAGTCCCTCGCACCACAAGCAGAGAAAAGCCCACAAGCAGCAACAAAGACCCAGCCCAACAACAACCACACAGTTAATTAATGGATTTTTAAAAAGCTAGAGAAGATAATATGGCTCTGAAGAGAAATAATATTTATTGAGCTCCATCTACATACCAGGCATGACGTTACTCTCTTACAGGCATTATGCAATGTTTCTCAGAATGTTTTCTGTGGAAATAGACCAAGAATGATGTGCAAAAAATGGTCCCTTGGGAAACCCTAAGGGCAATATATTTTCCCAATATACTTCTAACATGTTTGTATACTGAAGGTTCTTTCAAACCATGTAGTATCGAAACTGTTTATATTTCTTTAACTCAGTATATTCCAAAGTGCGGTATATATTCAAATGGGTGATGCAAGAGATGATTTTAGAAAGCATGTAAACATAAGTTTCAAACTTTACTGGTTACACATATTTATTTTGATGTCAGTTAGCAAATGTATATCGTTAGCACATCAAACCTGTGATTGCACATATATTGTTCAGGACTCATTCATTTATTTCACAGACATTCACTGTGGACCTACTCAATACTCTAGATACTGAGGATACAGCAGTAAGTAAAGTCCCTGCTCTCATAAATTTATATTTTAGTGGGAAGCAACAAAAACTCAAATAAACAAATAAATATACTGCACATTTATAAACACATGTTCAACAGCAAAAGGTAGAGTAAAGAAAAAGAGCTGGGCAGGGGGACAGAAGTGACAGGGGTGGATTGGATACGAGTGTAGAGAAAACCTCTCAGATAGAGGGACACTTGAACGGAACGGAGATCTAAATGAAGGAGATTGTATCTCTGCAGGAAGAACGTGCTCAGCAGAGAGAACAGCAAACAGAAATCCCCAAGGCGGGAATGCACCTGGTACCTGAAGGAACTGTTCTAAGCCCCAGGACTACAGACAAGCTCTGAAGGATGCTTTTTAAAATTAATTAAATTCTTATTCCACAATATCTGCCCTTTTAAAGTGTACATGTCAGTGCTTTTTAGTATATACACAAAATTGTTCTATTTTTTTTTTAAGTGATGATTTGGTTTGGGTTCTGACCAAGATGGAGTATGGGCGACCAGATTTACTGTCTTACTTGAAATAACCAAAAAACAGACAAAATATATGAAACTGGATTTCAAGACATTAGACAATAGGCAACAAAGGACAGTGACTACTGAGGGATGGGATACAAAAGAGGGCACCTATGAGTGCCCAGTTCACTGCCCTGAGCACTACCAGGCTGCAGTGCTGAGAGGGGAAACCCAGGGATAAAGAACGTCATTTTATAATATAAAAGGGTCAATTCATCAAGTGAATGTACCCATCCTAAACACTTAGCAATTAACAACAGAGTGTCAAAATACATGCAGCAAGAACTGATCAAACTAAAAGGAAAAAAAATAGACAAACCCACAATTAAACTCTGAAATTCAACACCCCTCTCTCGATAACTGAGAGGACAAGTAGAGAGAAGATCAATAAGGATACAAAAAACCTAGAGAACACTACTTATAAATTTGATATAGTTGACATTTACAGAACACCACACCCAGCAACAGCAGGATTCTTTTCATGCGCATGCGGAACATTTACCAAGATAGACCATATCCTGAGGCATAAAACGAGCCTCAGTAAGCTTTAAAGAATTCAAATAATATACCGTACATTCTCTGACACGGTGAAACTAAAATAGAAATCGATGACAGAAAGATCTTTGGAAAATTCCTAAATAGTCGAAACTAAATAATATACTTCTGAATCACTTATGGGTCAAAGAAGATATCAAAATGGAAATTAAATGGTATTTTTAACCTAATGAAAATGAAAACATAACATATTAAAATTTGTGGGACACAGCTAAATGAGTAGTAGTTAGGGGAAATTTATAACACAAAAATGAATATCTTATTAAGGAAGAAATGTTCAAATCAATGATATCAGCTGCTACTTTAAGAAGTTAGAAACAGTATAGAAACTCAAGCCCAAAGTAGCCAGGCAAAAAGAAACAAAAACATAAGAGTGGAAATCAATAAAACCACATGGGAAAAATCAGTTGACAAAAAATTGGTTCTTTGTGAAAATCAATGATACTGATAAATCTCTAGCCAGTCTGATCAGGAAAAAAGACAAAACACAAATTACCTATATCAGAAATGAGAGAGGCAACAGCACTATGGATTATACAGATGATAAAAGGATAATAAGAGAATATTATTAACAACTTGATGCCAATAAAGTTGATAAATTTGATGAATTGATCAAGTTTTTAAAAGACACAAACCACAAAAATTCACTGGAGAAGAAACAGATAACCTGAATAGCCCTATATCTATTTTAAAAATTGAATTTTTAGTTTAAAACCTTCCATAAAGAAACTCCAAGCTCAGATGTCTTCATAGGTGAACACTCCTAAACATTAAAGGAAGAAATAATACCAATATTGTTCAAAGTCTTCCAGAAAATTGAAGAAGAGAGCGTACTTCTGAGATCATTCTAAAAGCCAGCGTTACTCAAACATTACAAGAAAACAACAAACCAATGCTGTATATTATCACCCTGCTTATTTAACTTATATGCAGCGTACATCGTGAGAAACGCTGGGCTGGAAGAAGCACAGGCTGGAATCAAGATTGCCGGGAGAAATATCAATAACCTCAGATATGCAGATGACACCACCCTTATGGCAGAAAGTGAAGAGGAACTAAAAAGCCTCTTGATGAAAGTGAAAGTGGAGAGTGAAAACGTTGGCTTAAAGCTCAACATTCAGAAAACGAAGATCATGGCATCTGGTCCCATCACTTCATGGGAAATAGATGGGGAAACAGTGGAAACAGAGTCAGGCTTTATTTTTTTGGGCTCCAAAATCACTGCAGATGGTGACTGCAGCCATGAAATTAAAAGACGCTTACTCCTTGGAAGAAAAGTTATGACCACTCTAGATAGCATGTTGAAAAGCAGAGACATTACTTTGCCAACAAAGGTCCATCTAGCCAAGGCTATGGTTTTTCCAGTGGTCATGCTTGGATGTAAGAGTTGGACTGTGAAGAAAGCTGAGCGCTGAAGAATTAATGCTTTTGAACTGTGGTGTTGGAGAAGACTCTTGAGAGTCCCTTGGACTGCAAGGAGATCCAACCAGTCCATTCTGAAGGAGATCAGCCCTGGGATTTCTTTGGAAGGAATGATGCTAAAGCTGAAACTCCAGTACTTTGGACACCTCATGCGGAAGAGTTGACTCATTGGAAAAGACTCTGATGCTGGGAGGGATTGGGGGCAGGAGGAGAAGGAGACGACTGAGGATGAGATGGCTGGATGGCATCACTGACTCGATGGACGTGAGTCTGAGTGAACTCTGGGAGTTGGTGATGGTCAGGGAGGCCTGGCGTGCTGCGATTCATGGGGTTGCAAAGAGTCGGACATGACTGAGTGACTGAACTGAACTGAACTGAACTGAATATCTCTCAAGAATATAGATGCAATAATTCTAAAAAAAAAGTGAGGTTTATCTACAATACAATGTTTTAATGTTAGAAAATTTAATCAATGTAATTTACTCTATCACAGACTAAAAAGAAGAACCCCATATAATATCTCAAGAGACACACAAAAACCATTTGATATGTGCACATGGACAAATATAACATGTAGTCCTGATAAAAAACTCTCATCAAACTAGGAATACAAAGGAACATCCTCAATTCGATAAAGGATAGCTATAAAAACTCTACAGCCAACATCATACTTAATGCTCAAAGACTAAAAGCTTTCTCCTTAAGATCAAAAACAAGACAAGTACAACATCAAGTCAATGAAATACGGCAAGAAAAAGAAATAGAAGCCTTCCAGATTGGAAAGAAAGAGGTAAAACTATCTTTTTTCACAGACATGATCATCTCTGCAGAAAATCCAATAGAATCTCCCCAAATCCACTAGCACTAATAAGTAATTAGCAAGGCTGCAGGTTACAATATATAAAATTCTATTGTATCTCTATACACTAGCAACAAACATTAAAAACAAATAAAAACTGGTATCGTTTATAATACAAAGGTAGGTATAGATCTGACAAAATACGTAAAAGACCTATGCACTTCAAACTACAAAATAACTGGTGAGAAAATTAAGGAAGACTTAAATAAATGGAGAGAGATACTGTCTTTATAGACTGGAAGGCTCAGCATTGTTAGGATGTCAGTTCTCCTCAAACTGATCTATAAATTCTATATAATCTCAATCAAAATCCAGAATATTAGAATTTAACTGATTCCAAAATTCATACAGAAATGAGAGAAACTAGGCTATCCAAAACAGCTTGAAAAAGAATATAAAGTTGGAGATTTAACTATATCTGATTCTAAGACTTATTGTAAAGCTATAGTTACCAAGACGGTATGCTACTGGTGTTAAGACAGACAATACATCAAACAAATAGAATACATGGACAATCAAGTTTCATCAAAGGTACAAAAATGACAATTTATTGGGGAAAGGACATTCTTTTCAACAAATAGTGCTTGGACAAGTAAGTGCATGTCCACATGCCCAAAGATTAACTTTGTCCCATATCACACCACATACAAAAACTAATTCAGATCATAGACCTAAAGGTAATACCTAAAATGATTAAATTTCTAAAAGAAAACGTAGGAGAAAACCTTTGTGACCTTGGGTTAGGAAAAGATATCTCAGACACAACACCAGAAGCACAATCCATAGAAGAACAAACTGATAAACTGAACTTCATCAAAATTAAAAACTCTTGTCTTTGAAAGACACTGTTAAGAGAACAAAAAACAAACCAAAGACTAGAAAAATATTTGCAATTCACATATCTGATAGAGGACTTGTATCCTGGTGGTTTTCAAAGCTCGCCTCATAGTATAACACTCTATGGTTAATGGCTCTTTGTTTCAAGACTCCAAACAGTACAAAGTAAGGATCAGTATCACCATCACCAGAAGGGCTTGTTAAAATACGGGTTGCTGGGCCCCAACCTCAGAATTTCTGAATCAGCTGGGCCTGAGGGTTTTCATTTCTGCTGAATTCCCTGCTGGTGAACTGCTACTCCAGACCAACATAGACTAAACTAGAAACACAATGTCAAATGCAAGATTTCCCAGCCTGTCCTAGGGGCAGTTACCAAATAAACTATGCTTATTAAGAAAAAGGTTGATTTACTACTTTTTACTTAGTTAGTGCTCAGTTGTGTCCAACTCTTTGCAGCCCCATACACTGTAGCCTTCCAGGCTCTTCTGTCCATGGGATTTTCCAGGCAAGAATACTGGAGTGGGTTGCCATTTCCTACTTCAGGGGACCTTCCTGACCCAGGGATCAAACCCGGGTCTCTTGTATCTCCTGCATTGGCAGATAGATTCTTTACCACTAGCACCACCTGGAAACTTCTTAATCAGCTAGCGATAGCAATAAATATTAATCAGAGCTTCTGATCAGACAGATATAACAACCATGACATCACTGAGTCGGCATGATTCTAAGCCTTGCCTCTGTTGAATACATATTTTGGTTTCTACAAAGCTGTTCAGAATTCACACTGGAAAACACACACAGTCTTACACCAACCACCCCATAACGGCAACATGGAAGAAAACAGCACACCCAGCTGAAGACTGTCAACTTTCCCTAAACCTGTACTAATGCCCCACCCCCATGCAGGCCTGTCAATCTCACCATCCAAGATGGCCCACTGATTGTCAATCTCTGTATGTTTCAGGTAGGAGTCTTCGATGGTGGGGTCGTAGTCAGGCACAAAGATCTTCTGGAAAAACTGGATGGTGAGGGCGCTCTTGCCCACACCCCCATCTCCCACCACCACCAGCTTGTACGTGGGGAGGTTGTCGCTGGGGACTGCACTCGTTGCCATGTTGCTGGTTGGTCAGACCTGGGGAGGCAAGACATATGGAATGAGGCAGGGGGCTTCCTCCTCTTTGACTTGGGGGAAAATATTCACAGGGTTTCCTTTTTTCTTCTAAGGTAACAAATACTCCCAATTGTACAAATGAAGACCTGTAAAAGAAAAGTACCAACCCTGATCCCTCACCCAGAGACTATTACTGTTAAAATGATTTATTCAGTCATTTACTGGAAACCAACTATGTGCCAGGCCTGGCCCTGGGGACCTAATATTAGCAGATGGCATGGAGTCTTTAACCAGCCAAAGGCCATGTCAAACAAGCTATACCACCACTGAATTCTGCACTATGTTCCTGTACAGCTAAACACATGGGCATTGGTCTGAGCAGGGAGGGCATAGAGGTTCACCTTTCACATCGAGTCTGGTCACTGGATTGAAGTGCTGAGAAGGATGGGAGGTTTTCTGAGCTCAATGAAAAGAGGAGCACAAGAGCTTAGCACACCTGAACTCAGAGTCCTGAGCCCCTTCTGACTCTCAGAATTCAGTGATCCTGGTTCCAGTCTCTGTTTCAACTTGCCTTTGATCATGCAGAAAGTCATGTGAGAATCTCATGACATCTGGTCAACCCATCTTTTAGTTGGGGAGGAAGAAGAGGAGGATCAGAGACAAGTTTTATGTTGATGGTATGGAGTCCAGAGAAGGCAGTGCTTCTTAACCAGGCGCAAAATGCAATGCCTGGAGATGTATTTAGATGCCAAAACCAAGTGAGTGCTACTAGCGTCCCATCAGCAGAGGTCAGGGATGCTGCTAAACATCCTATAGTGCCCAGGAGATTCCCCCTCCCAGCACATAATTATCCATCCTAAAATGTCCAGAGTGTCAAGGTGACTAGGCAGGGGCTGGAAACATGGGACTAAGATTCCAAAAAACAATTGAGCCTGAATAGCTCAGGACTGGCTGTGCAGAGGAGACAGAGAGACACGAAGAGTGGTCTTTGGAAACTGTATCACAAAGTGACAAGGAGGAGAGGTGGGCAGGGAGCATGGAAGGAGCACTCAGGAAAACAGGAGGGAAACTAGGACCTGTCACAGTAAAGGAGGCCCAGAGTTTCCAGAAGGAGGAGGGTGACAGCACCAAGGCGAAACACTGGTGGGGGAAACAGGAGGAGAGTCATCTAAGGAAGAATTGGGGGGTGTTGCCAGAGACCCAAGCTGCTCACTGCAGATGCTGCTGGAGGGAAGCACAAACCACTTGCAGTGGGCCATTCCCGAGTGGCTTCAGGGCTGGTAGAAGGGTGGGGGGCAATGCACCGCTGTCCTGTTTGCATCTCTGCTGCTTGGGAATGCCACCAATTGAGCCACAGTTTCCTTACCTAATAGATAAAGGGCTGAGTTTTCACAGTTGTTCTTAGCTCCAAGAGTCCTCCATTCTAGATTTCAACAGAAAGGGTGTTAGACACAAATGTGGATCATGAGGCCACCCTGATTTGCATGGGGGTATAGGCAATTGTGCAGTTACTGAAGCTTGATGTTGACATTTAGGATTTCCCTGCAGTGGCGGGGAAGTAGGCAGTTTTATACATTGCGGGTGAGAGTATAAATCTGTCCAAACTGGGCTGAGAGTACACTTGCATAAATATGTCAAAATTTAAAATGGACATATCCTCTTTTAAAGCTATACCACATGTGAGAATGTAGTCCAAGGAAGTAATCAGACAAGTGTACAAAGATGTTAAGAACAGGGGTAAAAATGGAAATAACTTAAATACTGGGTAGATGGGTGAAGAGTTAAAAGTTTATCCATACAATGAAATACTAGATAGCCATTAAAAAAAGGATGCTATTGACTAGCCTAGAGAAGGTTTACAACATATATTTTTTTTAAAAAGCTGCAAAACAGCAAGTACATATGCCTACATTTCCACGAAGTCACCCACCTATGAATCTACATGTCTGTGTGCTTCCAGGCACAGAGAGGACTGGCAGGTAGCTGTCTCTAAGGCAGATTTGGGGCCCTTTTTCAATTTTCTACAATAAGCATGTATCCTATTTGTGTATTAGAAAAGCCGGACAATATTATGAATGTTCAGGTCACCTGGAAATGCGTGATTCCCTGTCCTTTTGAGTGGGAATTTAAGCTCCCCTGGTGAAGGATAAAAGGACCAGGTGCCAGCTAAGCCCCAGCATCTGGCTCCCTCATCCCCCCAAAAGGTGAGGATAATGGTGGGGATAAGCTGTGGCTTCAACGCAGAGCTCTCCCACATGACAAAGCTGGTGGTCCCAAAGGGCAAGAGGGGTGTTGAGGGAGACAGAAATGGGGGGCAGGGAGGGTACAGGCCGCTGTCTGTCTTCTCTGCCTCTCGGGGGTCAGGGGAGTCTGATGTCAGCTCCTCACTGCCTCTCCTTAACCACTGACCTAGCCTGAGGAGGGTGATGACAGATGGGCCAGAGTGAATGTGTCTGCCTGTGAGAGGCTGTTTTTAAAGCTCCCTTCCAAGGAGATATAAACGACTATGCATAAAATGAATAAGCTCCCAGGATATAATGTATAGCATAGGGAATATAGTTAATATTTCACAATAACTTTAAATGGAATATAATCGATAAAAATTTTGAATTACTATGTTGTACACTTACAACTAATATAATATAAATCAACTATACCTCAATTAAAAAAAAACAGAAAAAAATGAAAGCTATCTTCCCTTCTCGCTGGCAGCAACGTGAATAAAAAATACTAAGCGGGTGGAAAGGTATCAGGAAGGAAAATAGTTTCTCTTGATTTTCTTCTCAAAATAAAACAAGAAATACATCATAAATATGATAGAGGACATGAATCCAACCTTTGAGGTGGCGCTCAAACCACCCACAGTAGAATCACCTGGGGACCTGAAAAAATTGCCCTCTGCCTGCAAGCGAGGCAGCTGGCAGGAAGCAGATGAGGCTGATTTCCTTTCACAGTGCCCTGCACTCAGGGGTTGAGCCCAAGAGATCACTGGGCGGGGGGCAATTCAGAGCTCCCTCCAAACTCAGACTCAATGGAGCAGGGTTAGAATGCATGGTTAACATAAACACTGGACTGGTCCCTCATAGGGGAAAACCCTTCAGCACTTCCCATAGCAGATGGGGATTCATTGGACATTCATGGCTGACCTCTCACACTGCTCTCTCCCAAGCGACTGTGTTTTCCAGTATACCCTGAGGTCATGTGGTGCCCTTTGCCCACCCCACCCCCACTGGGGCCCAGGGGAAAGAGCCCAGGCCCAGGAATCACCTCCCATGGGCGGTGCCCCCTCCAACACATGTCCTGCAGCTCCTGGTGCAGAGGCCCCCACTACTCGTAGAGGACTTAAAGTCCTCTACACTTACTGCACATAACAGGGGAGGGCTGCATCTCATCCTTCCATCACCTGGCCTGGCATAGCATCAGCAAGGACAGTTGTTAGCTAGAGGTACCAGGGCCCATCAATGGCTTTTTAAAAAAAGTTTATTTATTTGGCTGCACCAGGTCTTAGTTGTGGCATGTGGGATCTTAGTGCCCTGACTAGGGATCGAACCCGGGGCCCCTGCATTGGGAGCAAGGAGTCTTGGCCACTGGACCACCAGGGAAGTCTGAACAAACATTAGACGACCTATCACACAGTGCCAGCCTCTCCACACAGAGGGCTCAGAGGTGGCTCACTCAGCCACAGGTTGGGACTGTCTCCCTCCCCTCCCAAGCGCGACTGGTCACACAGATAAGACGCTCCTGGAACCAAGTGTAAGCCTAGGAGGAAAAGAAGGTTTGCAAGGGTGTGACTGGAGTCCAGAAAACTCCCCAGTCCATAAGGTCTCTTGAGCAGAACCTCCCCTGAAATAATCCCTGACTCAAAGGATGTCTTTGTAAACAGGGAAGGCAGTCAAAATGCCAAGGGGCATGTACCACCCTCCTACAAAGTCGGCTGATCTCACGTGGTGTGGAGAAAGGTTTTTGAAAGTCACCACAGGGTAAAAGGTTGGTTGGTGGTTAAGTAGCAAACTGCTTCCATTTACAACATCCCTCTCCTCTCCGGCCTATTCAACTAGACAGTATCTTGGACATCACTCTAGAACACTGGTTCTTCACCATTTGGGGATCATAGATGGCCCCTCAGAGGTGGGAGGGTGAAATAAGGTGGGTCTGGGGCTGCCTTTAAAGTCTCCCCACTGATTTTCCATACCTGATACTCTCCCAACCCACCAGCTGAGTGACCTTGGGCGAGTTAACCTTTCGCAGCCTCAGTTTTTATTAATACTTGTAAGATGGGGTTGGCTAGAGAACCATCTTTTGCAGGATTGCTCTAAGCATGAAATTAAAATGTATGAGAGGAGCCCGGCTTAGAGAAGGTGCTCAGATGTCTGTTCTCTTGCCTTGTTTACTTTGCTCCCAGAAGACAGTCCCACAGACTCCCTCCCTCCACTCTTGGGGCTCAGCAATTCCCAGCCTCCTCCCCCGCCCCCATCAGAGGCCCCACTGCCACCTCAGCCGCCTTGCAGTCGGATTAAATAGGCTTGTGTGGCAACGTCACCCGTCATTTAGAACATTGTTTCCATGGGAAATGGCTCTGAGGTTCCAGGCAGCCCACTCCACTCAGAAACCAACTTTTGGAACAGCAGCCACCGGGCAGAGGAGGCGGCTGAATGCTGGCTGCCATGGCAACCACCGCTCCCAGAGCCCCTCCCAGTGCACAGGCAACCCAAATTCTACCTCATATTGGAAACTTCTTCCTAAAAGGCAGTATCACTGTCTGGATGATTTTAGTGACGTGTATATGAAAACTTCAGGCATCTTTCAGCTGAGAAATAAGCTTTTCTGGTGGCTGTCTTTTGCTCCTTTTCTCTCCCCAGAATTAGCACCGTCCTGCATGGGTTGAAGTTATTTCTTGAATGGCAGATTCACCTCCCCAGCAACTGGGGAGCTCCATGTGGACAACAGCCACGTCTCCTCAATCCTTTGTTACTCATGCGGCCAGACAGGGATGTATTCCCCTTAGAGTGTATTTGACTACCCAGCCCGCCCTCCCTTGGATCAAGAAGCAGGGCAAGACACCCGCTCTTCTGATAGGGGCAGCGTCGTGGCCCTAGGAGGTGTGTGTGTGTGTGTGTGTGTGTGTGTGTGTGTGTGTGGGTGTGTGTGGGTGGGGTGGGCTTAGGTGGACACAGGACCCCTGAATAACCTTTCCACTCAGCAATTTTCAAAGTGTGCTTGGAAGTGGGGGGTGGTTCCTGACACCTCCTGGGAAGTCTTGGGCAAAGACTCCGTTCTTGGGAGAAGGGGGAATTGGAGGGGTGTGTCAGTCATAGCCTTGGACTCTTCAGCCAGGCAGCTTGAATTCCACTCAGTGTCTCTAATATGGACTGCCTGTGTGACCGGGAGCAAGTTTCTTAATTTCTGGGAGCCTCAGTTTCCCCATCTATAAAGTAGAACAGAACCCTCGAGAATGTGTAATTACAGTCCCAGTGGAAAAAAAACTGGGGGTGGGGGTCCCCGAGTAAGGGCATATTTGCACTGATGTGGCAAGTAGCCGGGCCCCTGGGCTCCCTCCAGTGTGGTAGGCCCCAGTGATCTGGACCTTGCCCACCCCATCCTGAAGGCGCCCGTACCGCAGAGGGCTGCTGGAGGACCCAACATAGTAACGAATGCCTAGGACAGCGGTGGGCCCCAGCAGCCCCTCAGAACAGCAGTGCCCAGTGGCTATTATCCCTCACCAAATCTGCCCCCTCCTCCCTAAGTTCCCAGTTTCTAGGGCTTCTACAGAGCTTATTTCTCAAAAGAATAGTCCAGAACACTGCCCATTTTTCCAAGTGGACACATGGTAAAAGAAGACTTTGGCCGCAGACACTGTCAAGGGGCTCACTGGGCTTCCTGGCCTCTCCATGCACCCCACCCCACCAGCACCACTTCCAAAGTAGTGTCATGTAGTCCTGGCCAGAATAAGAGGCACCCAGGAGAAGCCTCACAGCAGTAACAACCCCCACCATTTAGAGGGCATCGACTGGGTATGGATCAGACACCAAAGGTCAGGCTTGGCGCCATCATGCCACACTGCCTAGAATTCTTCTGGTTATTTTTGCAGCATCACAGTACATTTCTTGGACTGTCTTTGTGATTCATAACCCAAAGGGCACTCTTCATCCTCCCTGACCACAAGAACCGTGGTAGTGGTCATCCCAGAGCTTCCCCCAAAGATGCTACCAACTTAATTGAAGGTTTAGTTTCACTGCTTTTTGCTTCTCTGTTTCTAGACTAATCATTTTAAAGATTCCTTCCTCAACTGATCAGTTGAACTGCAAGTTGTCTGGTAAATAAAGCTGGAAGAGGGAGACACATTCATTATTAATGCAGCTCTTGGGAGAGTGAATGGACTGTCATTCACATTGAGTGGAATCAGCCTGGGGAAGTTAATCTCATCTCTGTGATGTCTGGGTGTGCCCAGTGCAGGGGGATGAGGACACACTGCGGAGGAGGACCCAACCCATGTGGAGGAAACAGCTCTGCATTCCAGGAGCTGCCCTTCCCTTCTGCACAATTCCCAGAAACGGGCAGCTTCCCCGGGGGCTGCTGATTTGCAGGCAGTGCATAAATGATGTGCAGACCCGCCAGGAGTCTAGGCCACTTGGCATCCCTAAGGCTCCATTCTCACCTCGAGGAGACTTTGCTCCACCCTTCGTCTCCCACCTTGGCTATTCCCAGGCCAGCACTGTCACTGCATCACTCAGGCCCTTCAGGAAGCTCCAGGTGCACTCAGCTCACTTAATCATTAAGACTTAACCACCTATGGCTGATTCATGTTGATATACGGCAGAAACTGACACTATAATATTGTATAGAAATTCTCTTCCAATTAAAAGTAAACAAGTTAGGATTTTTAAAAAGATGACCACCAACCCAACTGTGTGTGTTATTTTATGCTGGACAGGACCTTAAATATTATCAGGTCTAGATGGTGAGTCTATGGCATGGGTGCCCCTCCTTCCCAGAGCCAAGGCAGATATCGAAGTCCATTGTGCTCCTCCTCCCTGCTCAGTCTTACAGCCCTTTTCAATGCAGCGCCCTTGGCAGCCAGAACCAGACAACTGGTCCAGAGATGAAACTTGTTTGCCATCCCAGATGGAACCCAGTCGTGTTTGACTCTTTGTGACCCCATGGACCGTAGCCTGCCAGGCTCCTCTGTCCATGGAATTCTCCAGGCCAGAATACTGAAGTGGGTAGCTGTTTCCTTCTTCAGGGGATCTTCCCAACCCAGGGATCGCACCCAGGTTCTCACATTGCAGGCAGATTCTTTACTGTCCAAGCCACCAGGGAAGCCACACTACTCTTCAGGTTCCCTCCAAAACATCCCACGGACTGGCCATCCTGTTCCATGGGAGGGGCTCAGGACCTTTAGGGGGAGCCTGCCTGGCTATCTCTGGGGAACTCTGCTAATGGATCAGCCCCTGCTTTTCTACCCCATCAAATCCAAGTTCCTCTGCCAGGATCACACCTGGACTGCAGCAGCAGAGCAGAAATACCGGACCAGAAGTCCAGAGACCCAGGCAAAAGCCACTGCTTGAAGTAAGTCAGGTGAGGAAAACAACGCCCTTGACCTTCCTCATGAACCCCAAGTACGATGTGCTTCCTTATATCACAGCATTAACATGTGGGCCTTACTTGCTAGTCTGTGGGTGCCTCCTGACTGAGCCTGAGAGCTTAGCCATTTGCAACCAGCACTATGAGTCCCAGAGTAGGTGTGTGGGAACGACCTGTTGTAATGACTATAACAGTGGCCCTGTTAAAAATAACAGGAACATTTAACTAATGTAAGCGATGTGTCTGAGACTATTGGAAGAGTTTACTAAATTAACTTATTTAATTCTCATAACAACCCTATGAGGTATAACTTAATTGTCCCCATTTTACAGTTGAAGAAACTGAGACACAAAGAAGTAAAATAACATTTCTCTCTCTCTCTCTTCTTTTGTCATGCCCCGTGGCTTGTGGGATCTTAGTTCCCTGACTGGGGACTGAACCTGGGGCCCTCAGCAATGAGAATGTAGAGTCCTAACCACTGGACTGTCAGGAAATTCCCAAACGCCTTTTAGGTCATCAGCTAGAAAGCAACAGTGACAGGGTCTGAAACCACGCATTATGGCTCCAGAGCCTGTGGCCAGCCCATCAGGCTAGGCATCCTCTCGTGATAGGCAGGATATTGCAGGGACAGAGTTAGGCCAGGCCAGAGAGAGAAGATCCAGAAGCGCTGGGAAGAGGTCAGCAGGGAGCCGGGGAGGTGGTGTTAGAGTCAGAGCGACCTCCATGACTGGACTGCTGCCCCCAGAGGAGCAGCTGAGCCCGTCTGCACCCAAGAGTCATCAGGGCAAATGCTAGTCTCCGGGAACAGACACGCCATCCCCTCCGCCGTCCCCTATCCTGACTGTGACCAAGCAGGACACAGGGCTGGTACTGACAGGTACTCCTGTTTTGAGGATCAGAGAAGAAGCTGAGGGATCAAGTGGCTGCTCAGTGTCGTGGGAGCACCAGGGCTCTGAGACCTCATTTTCTAGCACCCTGGTTGGGACCCTCTCCACTGTGCTTGTCCCTGCCTCAGTCCATCCCCTTGTGGTCTTACACACCGGTTGCTCCTTGTCCAGCTTGGGGTTGCACCTCACTTAAAACCCCTCACCAAGGAGCCTGAGCTAGGAATCACACATTTGCAGACTTTGACAAGTTACATTCTGTACCTCGGTTTTCTCTTCTGTAAAAGTGGAGATGGCAGCGTTTGACTTGTGGGGCTCTGGCTCACAGACAGTGTTCAATGAACATCAGGTAGTTACCATCATTTCTCTACCACAATGTCAAAAATTGATGCCTTCAAACTGTGGTTCTGGAGGAGACTCCTGAAAGTCCCTTGGATAGCAAGGAGATCAAACCAATCAGTCTTAAGGGAGATCAACCCTGGATATTCACTGGAAGGACTGAAGCTACAGCTCCAGTATTCTGGTCATCTGATGAGAACAGACGACTCATTGGAAAAGTCCCTGATGCTGGGGAAGATTGAGGGCAGAAGGAGAAGGGGGCGTCAGAGGATGAGATGGCTGGATGATTCAATGAATGTGAACTTGGACAAACTCCGGGAGATGGTGATGGAAAGGGAGGCCTGGTGTGCTACAGTCCATGGGGTTGCAATGAGTCACCCACGGCTGGGCTATTGAACAACAACAAAGTTACCATCATCAGTATCCTTCAAAATTCATCCCAAGTCCCTCCTCCTGCAGGAAGCCCTCCTGCCTCCCCAGAGTCCTTCCTGAGCTCATGCCCTGCTAACCAGCTGGTTCCACAGATGACGACTCATCAGAACTCAGCCCCTCGCCAGTCCCTCCTTGGGGCACTCTCACACCCATCTACCAGCTGGTCTCAACACCCCATTCTCCTTGTTGGGGGGAGGAGGCAGTCTCCTGTAGCGATGCTGTAAAACATCAAGCCCCCACATGCTGCTGACCCAACAATGGAGATTTAAGCTCCTCAAAGACATTTCCCCAAATATTCAGGAGATGCTTGTTCACTGAAGAGACCACAGCAAATATCAAATTACTGGGAACTCAGCATGAGACACAGTTTCTCCCTCTTTAAATCCAGAGGTGCTCTCCATCATAAAACGTAGCCCTGCTCTGGGTTACTACTGGCTTGGCAGATTTATCCTTGGAAAGAAAAACCTATTAGGGACACAGGACAAGAGAAAGGACCCAGAGGAGAATGAGCCAGGAGTAAAGTTGACAGACCACCAGTGCACACAGAGGCTCAGATCCAGGAGGCATGCATGTCCAGTCAGTGCTCCCAGAGCCTGAGATGAATGAGCCCCCACCCCTGGCCTCAGGGTTCAAGGGGTGTGCGGGGGGAGGGGCAGACAGAGGGTTACAATACAAGAGGCTAATGAGTAGGCACACAGGGAGAGCAGGAGGGTACCATGCCCAGCCTGTGGGCACTGCAGAAGGCTTCCTGGTAGAAGCAATGCCAAAATGGGGTCTTGTAGGCCAAGTAAGTATCAGCTAAGGTGAGTGATGGAGACAAGCATATCCTAGGTGAGGACCAGAAGGTGCAAAGGAGTAAAGCACAGAGGTGTGAAAAACCAAGCAGGTGCCAAATTCTGCAAACAACACACTGTGACTGGACTGCGGGATGTGTCCCGTGTGCCACGGCGGTAGGGTGGGGGAGGGGTGGGGAGGCGGCAGTGAGGAGCACCTGCTGCTCCCTGACAACCTGGAATGTCGGTCTTTGTATCCTGAGCACTAAGCACAGACTCTGGCACGTGGTGGCTGCCCATCAGCACTGAATGATGAAGGAACAAGTGCAGGGCTGTGGGGCAAGGCAGGGGGAGCACAGGGGGCCGGGAGGCCCTGGGTGGGACTCTCCCCTCCCCACAGGGTGCCATGTAGGCTCTCTGGAAGGCTGCCCAGTCTGGTGGGCCCACAGCCCTTTCTGATGACCACAGCGATGTTCACCCAGCAGAAAAGCCCAGTGGAGACTGTAAGTTGTGTGAGAGCTAAGGGCTCCAGAGGCTCCGAGGAGAGGGGAAGCAGATGGACGGGGCTGCAGGGTCAGGTGGGAGCAGGAAGGTCACACAGGCAGAGCTGACATGGCCACAAAGGTCTCAAGGCAGAGCTGCAAGGGGTGGCGTTTGGTCTCCCCACTTAGCAGCCAGGAGCAGCGTCAGGGATACCAAGGCATGTGCCCCTGGGCACAGCTGGAAGAGGGCCAAGCTGGGATTTGGCACCAAGACTGACAACTAAAAACTAAAATTCTGCCCCACTCCCCACCCAGCTACACTAGGGGAGGGTGGTCTGAGAGGCTCTCAGGACCAAGGGATTAACGAGGGCTTCAGGGTCTCAGGTCCACACTGCCCTTCAGAACCACATGCTCTGTTAGCACCCCTGGGTCACGGGGTGCTGCCACTGGCCACTTGGCCCTCACAGACCCACGTCCTCATGGATTGGGGTCCCACCAACCCCCCGCCCCTTCTGTCCCCACATCCCACCGCCACAGGGAGGGCGGAGCTGAACCCAGTCCAGGGGTGAGGGCCAGGGCTGCCGCCCTACCTCAAGAGGCAGAGAGGAGTTTAAATTCTTATTCTCAGGGACCTCCTTGGTGGCCCAGTGGTTAAGAATCTAACTTGCAATGCAGGAGATGTGGGTTCGATCCTTGGTCAGGTAACTGAGAGCCCACATGCCGTGGAGCAACTAAGCCATCAAACTACAAGTGAGTCCATGTTCTGCGATGAAAGATCCTGCATTGTAGAACTAAGACCCGATGCAGCCAAAGAAAGAAAGAAATACTTGTTGTTGTTGTTCTTATTCTCAGTCCTGGAGGCCTCTCCGTTTCCCTCAGTTCAGTTCAGTCGCTCAGTCGTGTCCGACTCTTTGCGACCCCATGAATCGCAGCACGCCAGGCCTCCCCGTCCATCACCAGCTCCCGGAGTTCACTCAGACTCACGCCCATCGAGTCAGTGATGCCTGCTGCTGCTTCTGCTGCTAAGTCGTTTCAGTCGTGTCCGACTCTGTGTGACCCCATAGACGGCAGCCCTCTAGGCTCCTCTGTCCCTAGGATTCTCCAGGCAAGAACACTGGAGTGGGTTGCCATAGTGCAGGGCAGTTCCACCAACAGCTGAGGAGGAGAGTTTCTCAACCTTAGAGAGGCATCTGTGTGCACATTGGGAAAGTCAGGCTGGGTGTCACCCCACTGCAGAGGGCTGACTTCTGGGCTCCCAAAGTGAGGCCCTCAGACTCCCCAAAGCCTGGCAGGTTGCTCCCATTCTGATTCAGCTGCCCTCTCAGGCCATGCCTGGAGCAAGGGCTCCTGTGAGTCCCCCTCATCTTCACATCTCCTCCTGGGCTTCCCTGGCTCAACCCCCACAGGCCCCTTCTCCCACCCTCTGCGCCCTCTGTCCTCTGCCTCCCCCATCTGCTCCAATATCCCTTTGCCTTGCTTGAATCCCAGGCCAAGGCCTGGTGGCACGTCCCCCTCAGTGGCTGGCTCTGCCTTGTCGCCTGGGACCCCTCCACCAGTGCTGGCCTCCCCAACTCCAGCGCTGTCCCCCACCGACTCCAGTGCTGTCATCCCTCACCTAATCCTGGGCACAGTGCTCCTGGAAAACCCGCCATGGGAGCTGGAAGCTCCTTCCACAGGCCCACCTGAACTGCCCCAGCATCTGCGTCCTTAGGGACAGAGGCGGTGCCAACCTGTCAGGGGGTCTGCAAATGAATGCTATCTGCCTGCACTGCCTTTTCACCTTCCCCGCCTGTGAAAACATTCCCTCTGAGGAACAGCCACCCTGTCCCCCAGCCTCCCAAAGCCACCCCTTCCTCCCCGGCCTCTCTCACTCCCCAGGTCACCTTCCACTGAGCCACCTTGCCTGTGACGACCTGGAGTGCTGGCCAGAGGGCTTTGCGGCCACTATTCCATTAGACTCATCACGGCCACCTCGCTGACAGGGCTCTGTCCAGCCCCTGAGGTCCCCGAGGTTGTCTAGGCCACGCATCTCCATCTGCAAGTGACCACGAGCCGCCTTCTCGGCTACACGGCCACACTCACTCTTCTCCCTTCAGATCAACGAGCCAGGAGCTGTTTTATTATCACATCTCCCCCGCTAGAGTGGGGCTGGGGAGCTATAGGCTGGACCTCATATTCCTTATCTCAAGGTCACTATCTTTCTCTCGAGTGGGGTGTGTGCTCACCAGGGCACAACTTCACAGGCTGTCCCTCAGGGACGACCCAGCCTAGAGCTGCTCCCTCCCAGAACCCAGGGCCTCCCACCAGCCCAGGAGGCAAGTGGCCCAGGAGAAGGGCAAGCATGGTGACAGCAAAGGGAAGGCCTGGGTGCGGGGAGCAGGCCTCCCTTTGTGTCAGCAGCCCCTTGCCATTGACATGGATGCTCCTTGTCAGGGGTGAATTGTTAAACTCCACCCTCCCACATCCTGGCTGACCCACCATCTGAACTGCTTTATCCCACAGTAGCAGAAAGAGGAGCTCGGGAGACAAATGGATACCCCAAACTCACATGTAGGCAGAGGCGAGGTGGATAAATGGGAGAAGGGGACAGAGACAGACAAGGGTGAGCAGTGGGGCCTGGGGTAAAGAGGAGACCTCTGGCAGCCTTCACCAGGTGACGGTCACGACAGGGGCATGTCTGCAACAGGGTTACCAGAGAGTCCAAATTTTTTAAGAGTAGCCACATATCTGAATTTTTATGTGAAACTAATTTTTTTTAAATGTTGGCTTCCCAGATGGTGCAAGTGGTAAAGAACCCACCTCCTAATGCAGGAGATGTAAGAGAGTGATGAGGATTTGATTACTATCCACTCCAGTACTATTGCCTAGAAAATCCCATGGACAGAGGAGCCTGGTAGGCTACAGTCTGTGGGGTCACAAGGAGTCGGACACGACTGAGCAACTTCATTTACTCACTTACTTACTTCAGGAAGATCCCTGGGAGGAGGAAATAGCAACCCACTCCAGTATCTGGCCTGGAGAATCTCATGGACAGAGTAGCCTGGCAGGCTACAGTCCAAAGGGTTGCAAAGAGCTAGACAATGACTGAAGTGACTTAGCACACATGCACCAATTAAAAAGTTGTATACACTATACAAGACCAACAAGTCACCCTCCTGGGGGACCCCAGACCATAAGGGCACCTGCTGCTACCCTGGCCACCCTGAGCATGCCAGCACTGAGTGGTGCGGCCACTCCAAGGCAGATAACCTTTTGCACAGCCTTGGCCTGGCCTGGCTTTTGGCCTTGACTTTGGTGTGAGGTTAAAGGAAGGGCTTCCCTGGTAGTTCAGCTGGTTAAGAATCCGCCCTCAATGCAGGAGATTCTAGTTCTATTCCTGGATGGGGAAGATTCCCTGGGGAAGGGACAGGCTACCCATACCAGTATTCTTGGGCTTCCCTGGTGGCTCAGATGGTAAAGAATATGCCTTCAATGAGGGAGACCTGGGTCCGACCCCTGGGTTGTGAAGATCCCCTGAAGGAGTACATGGCAACCCACTCCAGTATTCTTGGCTGCATAATTCCCATAGACAGAGGACCCTGATGGGGGCTACAGGTCATGGGGTTGCAAAGAATTCGATAGGACTGAGTGACTAAGCACAGATTAAAGGAAGTGACCTTCACACCAAGGAGCAGCAGTAGGGGGTGGGTACTCAGCTCAGAGACTCTCCAGTCTGGCCATCTTTAGCTGGGAAGGGCGGGGGGCGGGGGGTGCACACAACCACCCCAAATCCTGGCAGAGCCTGAGGAGGAGGAGGGCAGAGAGGCACATTCAAAATTGACTATTGCTTTGATTTCCTTCCATCATGTACATACAAAATGCTAAACACCATAAATGAAAAATGTGAAAAATTTTATGTTCAACCAAAAATGATAAAGAAACAGGATTGAGGCCCATCCCTGAGGTGAGGAGAGGCAATCCAATCCCCATTCTAGATGAGTGAGCACACTGTAGAGAAAAGGGCTGGAGCAAAACAAAGGGGAGACTTTCTGAACGCGAGGCAGGCATGGCAATGAGCGCTCTGGGGAGGCAGCATGGGGGTGGCATTCCTGGGCAAAGGGAAAGGCCAGGGAGGCAGGACGGGGGGAGGGTCCAGTTCCCTGAGTCTGAAGGCCTAAACTTGGCTGGAGGTGAGGAAGGCGGACTTCTCAAGGACCCTGCCAAACTCTGGAAGGGCAGGAGACCACTTTTCAATCTCTTTCCCCAGACCTAAAGAGCAGCTGCATTTTCCCTGCCCTTCTGGCCTGGCTGGACCGCAAGCCCGGGATAGACAGAGAGCAAACGGCAGAGTGGGCAGGCCCGCTCAGTTCCCAAGCAGCAGGGGCCACCTAGAAGCCTCCATTGGCTGGGGGTGCTGGCTGCCTACCTCTCTTTCTTCTACATATGGCACTTTTATAGAAGGTTGTGAATCAAAGCATCTGCCCCCTTGGTTACGTGTGCGAACTTGGCTGGTGCGAACTCACTTCAGTTGGGTCTGACTCTTTGAGACCCTATGGACTGGAGCCCGCCAGGTTCCTCTGTCCATGGGATTCTCCAGGCAAGAATACTGGAGTGCGCTGCGATTTCCTTCTCCAGGGGATTTTCCCAGCCCAGGGATCAAACCCACATCTCTTATGCCTCCTGCCCTGGCAGGTGGTTCTTTACCAATAGGAAGCCCTGCTTCATGTGTGACCTTAGGCAAATCGCTCCACCCATGAGCGCCTCAGCTTTCTTACCTGTTAACAACAGTATCCACCTCACAGGGTTGTTCTGAGGATGGAATGAGCCAATATGCGTGAGTGCTTAGAACAGCACCTGGCACGTGAGGTATTTGTTTATTACTGTCGTCGTCATCATCGTTGTCATCACTATGTTGTGGGAACTCTCGCCAGGGTCCCCTCCACCGAATTGCGCAGAAGGGTGCCTGGGGCATTCAGGGCTGCTCTCCAGGCTGCCCTGAAGCACTCAGGATGGGGCTGGAGGGGAACCAAGGGGCTGCCTTTGGATCACCTCCTTCAGCCTGCAAGCAGCGAGACCTTGGCCACCCAGTGGGATGCAAGACCACCGCTCCTGCTGCGAGCGCAAGCCAGGGCTCAACAAGGAAGCACATTTTATTCCTGATGACCCAAGGAGTGACCATGACCCATGGGTGGCTTATTCTAGGGTGCAGAGAAAGGCAGAAACCGCAGCGCCTCATCCCAGCCGACAAGGACGAGCACAGGAGGTAAAGCTGGAGGCAGAGCAGGTGTTAGAGACACGGGAGTGAGCCCAGCAGGCCCGGTTTGGAATCCTGGCTGTGCCACCTACTAGCTGTGTGACCCTTGACAAATTAATGTATAAATCTCTCTGTACAAAACTATCACTGTTGGATGGGTAGCAGTAACCAGATGGAGCAGAATCAGGCTGAGTCCTGTGGCCAGGGCTGTTCATCACGTCCTGACCAAGTGCCAAGCACTCACCTACCTTTTCTGACCAGCACCTCAGACAAGCTGAGGTCACTGCTCTGCCTCCCAAGAGACCCGGTTGTCTGTCTTGTCAGCACTCTGCATGCTGCACTCATGGCTTAATTGTTTATGATGCAGCGTGTATCCCCATTAGACTGTCAGTTCCAGGAGGACAGGGCCCATGCTCCGTTTTATCCTCCACTGTATCTCTGGAGCCAAGCACACATGTTACACTGAGAAGATGCTCAATAAATATACTGACCTACCTCCGTTCTAATCCTCACAGCTACTAATAGTTAGAACAGTTAGAACGGTGCACACTGTTCTAACACAAAGAAAAAAAGATTAACATTTGCGTTTGCTCTGGTCAGTGGGAAAGAAAGCCTGGCGGAAGACTTTGACCGGGTTCAGAACAGTGATGACAACAACCCCACAGCTCCTGCTGCGGTTCTGCAGGTCACGGTGTAGGTCTGGGGCGCAGGTGCACACCTCTTGCTCAAACAAGCTCTTTAATGGCTCTTTTCACAAGTAAAAGGGTAGGATCCCAGCCTCGTCTCCATGTCATCATTTCTCTGTAGTCAAGAATAATGGCACGGAAATGCAAAAGACCCCGATTAGCCACAGCAATCTTGAGAAAGAAGAATGGAGCTGGAGGAATCAACAGTCCTGATTTCAGTCCATACTGCAAAGCTACAGTCATCGAGACAGTATGATATGGGCACAAAAACAGAAATAGAGACCAAGGGAATACAACAGAAAGCCCAGAGATAAACCCACACGCCTATGGGCACCTTATCTTTGACAGAGGAGGTAAGACAACACAATGGAGAAAAGATGACTGGGAAAACTGGGACAGCCACGTGTAAAAGAATGAAATTAGAGCACTTCCTAACACCATACACAAAGATAAACTCAAAATGGATTAAAAACCTAAATGCTAAAACCAGAAACTATAAAACTCTTGGACATAGGCAGAAACTTTTTGACATGAACACAGAAAGATCCTCTATGATCCACCTCCTAGAGTAATGGAAATAAAAATAAAAACAAACAAATGGGACCTAATTAAACTTAAAAGCTTTTGAACAGCAAAGGAAACTATAAACAAGATGAAAAGACAACCCTTAGAATGGGAGAAAATAATTACAAATGAAGCAACTGGCAAAGGATTAATCTCTAAAATATACAAGCAGTTCATGCAGCTCAACATCAGAGAAACAAACAACCCAATCAAAAAAAGGGCAGAAGACCTAAACAGACATTTCTCTAAAGAAGACATCCAGATGGCCAGTAAACATGTGAAAAAATACACAACATCACTCATCATTAGACAAAGGTAAATCAAAACTATAACTAGGTATCACCTCATACCTGTCACCATGGCGATCACCAAAAAAATCTACCAACAATAAATGCTCGAGAGGATGTGGAGAAAAGGAAACCCTCTGGCACTGGTGGTGGGAATGTAAATTGATACAGCCACTGTGGAGAACAGTACGGAGATTTCTTAGGAGTTTTATTCTTAGAAATAAAACTACCATATGACCTAGCAATCCCACTACTGGGCATATACCCATAATTGAAAAAGATACATGTAACCCAGTGTTCACTGCAGCACTATTTACAATAGCTAGAACATGGAAGCAACCTAGATGTCCATCAACAGATGAATGGATAAAGAAGCTGTGGTCTATACAATGGAATATTACACAGCCATAAAAACGAACAAATTTTTTTAAAAAAGAAACAAATTTGAGTCAGTTCTAGTGAGGTGGATGAACCTACAGCCTGTTATACAGAGTGAAGTAAGTCAGAAGGAGAAAAACAAATATCATATATTAATGCATATATATGGAATCTAGAAAAATGGTACTGATGAATCTATTTCTCAGACACAGAAAACAGACTTATGGACACAACAAGGCAAGGAGAGAGTGGGAAGAATTGAGAGAGTAGCATTGAAACATATACATTACCATGTGTAAAATTGATACTTTTAAACTGTGGTGCTGGAGAAACTCTTGAGAGTCCCTTGGACTGCAAGGAGATGAAACCAGTCAGTCCTAAAGGAAATCAACCTGAATATTCATTGGAAGGACTGATGCTGAAGCTGAAGCTCCAATACTTTGGCCACCTGATGTGAAGAACTGACTCATTGGGAAAGAGCCTGATGCTGGGAAAGATGGAAGGCAGGAGGAGAAGGGGATGACAGAGGATGAGATGGTTGGATGGCATCACTGACTTGATGGACATGAGTTTGAGCAAGCTGTGGGAGTCGGTGAAGGACAGGAAAGCCTGGCATGCTGTAGCCCATGGGGTCACAAAGCGTGGGGGAAGAGGTCTGGCGGTTTTAACCTCTGCTCCATTCTGAGCGACGGGCCCTTTCTCATAGGCCCTCGGTGACAGCCTGTTACACACAACAGCCTTGGCGCGGCGGGGCTTAGGGAGTGAGGAAGTCACACCTAGGGCACCCATGCAAAGTGTGGCGGCTGACTCTGGAGCCCAGATGGCCAGCGGGCCTGGTCCCCACCCTGCAATCCCCAGAAATACTGCAGATGGGAAGTGTTTCCATCAATGAACGGGTAATCCTCAAAGAAAAATAAATGATACTCTCAGAGAGCTTCCACAGGGAGAAAATCTTTGTGGAAAACGAAGAACTATTGGGGAGAGCATCTCCCCACTTCCACATCTGTGGGATGAGAGCTTGCCCAGCCTAACTGGATTAAACAAGAAAGGAGGGCGGTGTGGCCAGGACATGTAAGTCGCAGCAGCCCTGTCCCTCTAACAGACATGGCAAAGGAGGGCCAAGCAGGTAGGGACTTGCCCAAGGTCACACAGAGGGCAGGGAGGGGGGAGAGAGTCGGCAGGGGGGCCTGTGGCCCAGGACCCTCCCCACTCTCCTGTGGGTCCTCTGAGGACGGGAGTGAGGACTGAGGGGCCCTGAGCCCCCCTGAGGCCAGTTGCTGGCAGCCCCAGACCCTGCCTGGGCCTCTCCTCCTTCCTTCCACACAGGGGCTCTCCCACCCTCCACCCAGCTCTCCTATCCACACACACCAGCCCCAAGTAGGAAAAAAGCCCCCTTTAAGTGCTTATGAGAATGGTTATTTTGTGGAAGCGCCAAATGACCTGCTCCCGCTCTCCCTTTTCCATCCCTCTAGCCGCCCTCAGTTTGAGCCCAGAAGTAAAACAAAGGCTTTGTTTCTTTATTTTGATTTCCTCTTTAAAATCTCAAACATGCAGGAAACACCCACCCAGCCCCAGATAAGCGGAAAGGAGCCCCGTGGGCGGGCAGGGCGGGGGTCACCGTGTCTTAGCACCCCAGGAGCACCAGCAGGGCAAGGAGGTGGGGCGGGGGGGACGGGGGCTGACTTCCTCTTCTAGAAGAGAATGGGTGTGAGTGAGCCTGTGTGCGGAGCCTAGGCCTTCCTGACTCTGACACCAGGGGAATCTCAACCTGAGAAATGCGGGTTGGGAGGGACCACTCAGAAGACATATCTCATAGAAGCTTTTTTTTTTTTTTAACATATGCCCCCAAGGCTTTGGGACAGTGGTTCCACCCTTTTCCATCATCTCCTGTTACAATAAAGCAGGCATTGAAAGAACATGATGGATGCTATTCTGGGCTGCCAAGCCTTCTTGTGAGAGAATGGTACTCCCCCAAAGAGATGTGTTTGCCTCTGCCTCTCCCTTGGGACCTCCATTCCCAGTAAAATTAAAATACAAAGGAGTGAGTTTGGGGTCATCTAAAAGGTGGAATTTGCAAGGTGTGTTAAAAGTTCTAACAGCTAAAAAAGAAAAAAAAAACCAGAACTGAATTAAAACAAATTTTGCCCTTGAAATGAATATATAATGCTTTGGGGAGGAAAGAACCTGTCCCCAGGTCCCCCCAGAATGTTCAGCTCTAAGGGGAAGATGGGTCTCCCTAGCTCCAGCACATCTTCAGCTATCTCCACACAGCACCACATGCTTACAAACACTTTTACTTTTAATCTGGGTAGTAAGGATTCAAGCGACATCCTAACATAGAGTATGTATAGCAGATTCTTTGAAAACAATTTTTTTAAAAACTTACGGTTTCTGCCATACATCAACATGAATCAGCCATAGATATACATATGACTCTCCCTCTTGAACCTCCCTCCCTCCTCCCACCCCATCCCATTCCTCTAGGTTGTCACAGAACACAAGTGTGAGTTACCTGCATCATACAGCAAATTCCCAATGGCTATCTATTTTACATATGGTAATATAGATGTCTCCATGCTACTGTTTCCCTTCTCTTCCCCCCACTGGGTCTACAAGTTTGTTTTCTATATCTGAGTCTCCATTGCTGCCCTGCAAACAGGTTCATCAGTACCATCTTTTTAGATTCTACATATATGCACTAACATATGATATTTGTTTTTCTCTTTCTGACTTACTTCTTAGGTTCTAACTTTATCCACCTCATTCATTAGAACTGACTCAAATGCATTCCTTTTTATGGCTGAGTAACAAATGGCAACCCACTTCAGTGTTCTTGCCTGGAGAATCCCAGGGACGGGGGAGCCTGGTGGGCTGCCATCTACGGGGTTGCACAGAGTCGGACACGACTGAAGTGACTCAGCAACATACCCTGAGAAGACCATAACTGAAAAAGATGCATGTATCCCAATGTTCATTGCAGCAGTTTTTACAATAGCTAGAACATGGAAGCAACCCAGAGGGCCATCAACAGATGAATAGATAAATTTGTGATACATATATATAATGAAATATTATTTAGCAGATTCTTTTTAAACCAAAACTTTTCTTTAAAAAGTAGGCCATCAACAGAATATGTATGTGTATTCTCGCATAAACAAATAGTTATCAGGTTTAGAACAGACTTAACTGCCTTTATTGGCACAGCCTCTGACTATTTCTATTGCAAGAGAAACCCCAACAAAGCAGATCCTTCTGAGGTCTTTGGGGTCCTAGCCTTTGCCAGCTTCTGCAGCATCTCCATTGAGTCAAGGGAAAGGATGTAGACAGTGTTATCCTTTGTTGGCAACTCAGGGACAGAAAACATTTCAACTCATTCTCACCACTTAGTAAAGAAAACCTGGGGACCACCTCAGGCCCCTGTGTTCTATCACAAAACTAATTGAAATCTCTGTCCCCAACGGTGACTCCTTGAAAAGCCAATCTGCTTGGGGAATGCAAGGCTTTTCCAGAAGGTTTTTAAATCTTTCCTGCACAGCTTTACAAGTGGTGCTTTGCTAACTGTCTTAACTCAAGCCTAAACTACATGCAAATAGGCCATGTCAGGTTCCAGCTCAGTCAGCCGGGGTGGAAGAAGGAGCCTGCAGAGTTGGGTGAGAAACCATCTCCTGTTGTCATGGAGAGCTGCCCCCTTTGCAGCTGGAATGCTTGGCAGAGAGGAGGACCCAGGACCAGGCACACGGGAGCCTTGTTTCCAGGAGAGGGAGAGCTGGCAAGGCTGCGGTGGTGGTGTTCAGTTGCTCATTCGTATCTGACTCTTCGTGACCCCATGAACTGGAACACGCCAGGCTTCCTGTCCTTCACTATCTCCCTGAGTTTGCTCAAACTCATGTCCGCTGAAACTGTGATGCCATCTAATCATCTCATCCTCTGTTGCCCCCTTCTCCTCCTGCCTTCAATCTTTCCCAGCATCAGGCTCTTTTCCCAAGGCCATGTCAGGGTACCATATCAGACTCCACCTTCCTTCCTTCAAAGCAGTCCTGCACTTTAGAACATAAAATGCTCAAGGTTTTGAAGATGAGCAGCTTAACAAACTGTCATCTAATTAGAAAAAGAAAATTGTTTTTTTTCCTCTCTTTTCCAAATATTTACATTTACTATCTGAATCACAGTTTGGTTTGGGCAGCTGTGACTAAATGATGCGCCACAGTCTGGCCTGAAACCACGATGGTCAAGGCAGGTGTGTATGTGGGTGGAGGAACTTTTTGAAAGAGGTTAAATCCCAAGATGCACACTTATCTCTCCTCAGTGTGAGTTCAGGCAGCAAAAAGATCTACTGACAACCTCGATGGAGAACGAGGTGGTTATTCATTGAATTTGCTGGGGACGTGGAGCTAAGAGAGCCAAGACGTGGAAACTTGGGAGCGGGGCTCTGAAAGTCAGTCGGAGGCTGAGGGCAGGCCCAGCCAGCCAGGTCTCCGGAGCAGGGACATGCTGAAGCCCTGCCAGCGTGGAAGGGATCAAGGGCAGACAAAAGGGTCCCATCTGCTCAACTGGGGTAACGGATACATGGTGTTTGTTATATATCATCCTTTGTATTTTTATATCTTTGAAAATTACAAAATATGTCAAGTGCGCAAATGATGCAGGGCTTCCTGGTTGACCAGAGGATTAATGGAAATTAGGGGAAAACTGCCACCATCTAGGGCCCCTCTGCCTCTCTTGTCAACCAGCCGCACGCGCACCTCCACGGTTGCTGTCGCTTCACAGCATCCCTGTGTGTGAATTGCTCTGTCCCCTCTCCCCATGAGGCCTCTACTCCACTCCAGCACTGACTATATCTGGCCAGACCCCCATGAGCCACGCCCCATGAGCACTGAGAGAGAAGGGGGGTGTCATCAGAATGACCAAAGTCATCTGTCAGTTCTGGGAGCAGCACTGTGTTACAGGTGGAGCATGCCCTCCGGGACCAAACAGACCTTGGTGAGACTCCTTCCAGGCTCTACTCCTCTCAGCCCATGGCCATGGGGGTGACTACCACTCTGAGTTCCTGTTTGCACATCTGTAAAGGGCCAACAGCAAAACTGTTGTGAGGCTTAGAGATGGCCAATGCAGAGCCTCTAGTCCAGTCCAGCCCGGAGGGAGGGTGGACATCCAGAGAGACTATCTCCAAGCCACGTCATCTGAGGAGCAGTTGGAGAATGCAAGGCCGCTCGTGCTGCAGAAAAGCTTGACTGTCAAGGTTCATGAGGCACAGATCCAGTGGGATAGATTAAGGTGAGAAAGGAAAGAACTTTGCAAGGATGAGTGAATCCCCAATGGGTAAACTGATTGGAGGGGCAGCAACCTCCCTGCCTCTAGAAGGGCCCAGCTAAGATCTGCTCCTCAAAGGCTGCACAAATTTTCCCAGCCTCTACTCAAGGGCCCATTTGGGCCAAAATGTCTACTACTGAACTATTACTGGCTTAATCTTTACCTTAAAAAGCAGCATAGTTTTTAACTTAAAATCCTTACTTAGCCTTAATCTGAGCAAAACAGCCAATAAAAAAATAGGTTTGATGTCATACTTTTATTTTTAAAATATACATAAATAAGTATGTATGTGACTATTAAAATATGTCCTGCCTAAAAACCATTTACCTCACCACTATGAGAAATATGCTCTCCTAGATCTGAATTGAGACTAAATATGCTCCAGGGGCCCCTTCCTGGTCTGTGATTCTGTTATCTAAAGGCTGCCTAAATACTGATAATGCTCTTAGTTCTTACCGCCCTTTCTGGTTTCCCAAGCATGTTCTCATCTGTGTATTTCATCTAATCCCCATGACAACCCTGAGGGCGAGCTAGAGAAGTCACAGATGGAGCCTGAGCCTCTACAGCGCAGGATGCTCCCAAGGCTCTATGGATAGGGTCACAGAGGGCCCGAATCGGAGCTGAGGACTTCCATCCCCTGCCACCTCCTTCTCTTACCACATGCTGAACAGCCAAATCCCTTCCTGTACTCTCCAAAATCTCATTAGGAACACAGCCCACATCCAAATCACGATGTTTATCCATCTAGGTGGCCAGATGCCAGCTCTGTAGATGAAAATGTGCCCCTCTGAGCAAGTCATCTTATAACCAATGGTAACCCACATTGTCATTTGGCCACCTGGCCATCAGCAGTTTCCACTGACTAAAGCTATCAAAAATACTAAAGGAAAGACTTCCCTGGTGGTCCAGTGGCTGAGATTCCACTCTTCCAACGCAGGGGACCCAAGTTCAATCCCTGGTCAGGGAACTAGATCCTACATGCTGCAACTAAGAGTTCATACACCACAACTAAAGATCCTGCATGCCACAGCGAAGACGCAACACAGCCAAATAAATGAATATTTTAAAAAACATGAAAGGACAATGATAGGGACATTTAAAAGCTAAATACACACTGCTACCTCATGACTCCTACAATGCGGATGACTGCAGAAAGCCGTCTTGGATCATGCCAGCGGGTAACAGACCCTGGGCTTGGTGGTGAGGCTCAGTAGATGGCCAAGGGTGGGGAGTCGGTATACGCAGCACCAGCCTCGTTATGACAGCAAGAATGTTACCTGGAAGACTAGAGATGGGCACCAAGGGATGCACGGCAGACACCAAGGCGTGCAGTGCAGATGTCCCCCTGGCCTTGACAACGTCCTCTGTTGTCTGAACAGGGGATGGCAGCACTATGCTCTCAGAGTTCCACAAGACAGATCTGCTGGCTGATTGCATGGACTTCCTCTCATGGCTGAGAATTATGCCCGTCCGGCTCCGCTACGACAGCCTGCTGGCCTGGCTGGGAGGTCAGAGCCTCAGAGCAGTTCCTCAGTGAACAGTAGTGAAGCAGGGGATCTAGCCTGGGATCCAGGGCTCATTATCAGAGATCCACAAATCTCCCAAACTGTATGCCTAACTTCATACATCCAAGCAATGTTTCTCTGGGTGTCTCACTGGCATATTAAAGAGGTAGTGGCCCAAGAAGGTAAAAACCATTGCTCTGAACACTCAGCCTTCTTGGCTGCCTGTCCTATGCAAGAACTTGCTGGAAATGGCATTAATATCCCATCCCTGTATAGAGACTTCACCAGAGTTGAGAGCATCTTTGGGAGATCTAAACTCTGCTTAATCCACTACTACTTGGGTTTTGTTATTTGCAGTCAGAAGCATCCTTCTTTTCTCCCATCCCCAGACAAAGGTAACTGTAACTTCTAGCTAGTCAGATACCTGCCCCAGGCCTGGAGCCTTTGGAGCTCAATGCACACTTTTTGGATGCTTAAGAACATCCCAACTTTGCACAAGAATGTGTTCCTATATAGTTCACATGCTTGTGTTTTGTGCAAACTACATGATATTCATGAGCAGGTATGTTTCCAAGTGCTTCCAGGGAGGCATACTCCTTATGGGGCATTTCACTGGGAGACAGTGATGACACCAGTTGTGAAATATAAAATGGAGGTCATATTTCCCCAAGAAGTTACTTGATCCAGCAGGCTGGTCAACTTGTGAATCGAGCTGATATTAAACCCAGACACTCCAGGAACTGGTTCAGTCCATCAGAGCCCAGAAGTCTTCCCTGGTTCCACGTGATCACTCAAGCTCAGGAGCCAACCCCAGGGATAATGGACTTGTCTCTCTCTAAGCAACTCAGATCAACCGAAAGTGTGAAATACCTGTGGTTAGAGCTAATAAAAGTTATACCTGTCACAAAGATATCTTAGGCAGGTGAAAACATAAGCGGTGGCAAATACACACAGAGCTGGCAGCCCTGGACAACTGTCACTTGCCTCACCAGTGTTCAGTGGAGGGCCTTGACTGCCCCCGTCCCATAAGGAAACGCTGAAGTAGGCGGGTAAGGGGCAGTTTCTGCTAGAGCTCCTGGTTTACACAACACCCACCCCACCCCCATAGAGGCTGGCAGACCCTGTAGCTTCCAAAACTCCAGAGCATCAAAGCTTCAAACCTCCTGACCTAGCAGAGAAAGGACAAACTACACCCTAATCCACAGACAGAGAAGCTAACTAGCTGCTAGAAATGAGAAGAGACTGAGGGTCAAAATCATGACCCAAAACATTTTCAGTCCCCTAGTCAGCAGGGAAATGCGATTTATAGGAAATTGGGAGATTTACAAAAATGTTAGCCAGCTCAAGCTTCTTTCCTGGGATGAGAAGCAGGAGCAACTCTTAAGAATTGTCATGGTGAAAATGCTTTGTTTGCTGCAAAGCCCCTGACACGTGTCAGTTATTAATACCAGCAGCTCACCACCCCACACTTGAACCAACCAGTGAAAGGCAACGGAGTCAAAGCCTAACACAGGCTGCACCAGGAGCCATGAAGCCAGGGCAGCCAGACCCTCCCCAGAAGGGCTGGAGAGCTGAGGGTCTACATGGACCCTAGATAGGATCCTGGGCAAGTTACTGACTCTTTCTAGCCCCTGTACCCCATCTGCATGGGGGTAATAAGAAGACCCTTCTGGAGTCTCGTCAAATGATGAGCAAGCATATACACGTCAAGTGCCTGGTCTGTGAAAGCCCTGCTGGCAGCTATTATTACAGTGAAGCTTCGGGGCTTTTTGGTCAGATTTCTTCATCATTCCTGCTGTGAGGAAGGTCACTCTTTTGAGGCTACAGATCTGAGCCTTGTCAGTTACCCTCTCTGGTCAGGTCCAGGACACAGTGTGAGTCTTGGAGGGACAAGAACCATTCTAGTCCAAAGAGGTTCACTAGGAGTAGGGGCTGGGTGGGAAAGGAGGGACAATCCCAGAGCGCAGGGATCAGGGCCCATATGAAGTGGCCCTTGTCTGCCTCTCCAGACTGGCCTCTGGCCCCAGCCAGCACAGACCTCAGCGCCAGCCACAGTCTATCTGGGTGTCCAGTGCCCATGCTCTGCCAGGCATCACCTCCTTTAGGAGGCCTTCCCTGACCCTCCACGCTGTCTGTTCCCACAGCCCCTGTGCTCCCCTGATCCCAGAACCGACACACAGGGCTCACTTTGCACTCCTACCTCCCCCGCGGCACAGGATCTGGCATTGTGCCCCACACGCAGTGGGAGCCCCTGCAGGTCCCATTCAATGAATGAGCCGGGGCCCTGGTGGTGACCAGAGCCCCAAGCCCTGTGGCGCCGCAAAAGACTGTTAATGCAGCAGTCTGCTTTTTATCATTCAGACAAATTTGACAACTCTCTCGACAGATCCCTGCCCTCGTTAACGCCCCTCTAAAAATATAAAGAGCCACCACCAACCCTTCCCCATCCCACTCGAGACCCGCCGCCCACTCCCCGCGGCTTCTCGCCAGAGGAAAAAGGAACCCAAAGGCGGTTACCATGAAAGGGGCTTTTTAGGTGGTGAGCAGGCCCATCTCACTGGGGTCCCGATCGTCGCCGACTTCTCGATCGCACACAGTTACGCTGGAGCCTGAGATGGGGGCAAAAGGCCAGTCCCCAAGCGCCGTCCGCCGGCCCGGCCCGGGGCGGCCACACCTCCCGCCCGGAACAAAGCGCCCGGCCGGTCCCCTCCCTCCCAGCCCGCCCCGACCTCTCACCGCGCACTCCAGCCCAGCTTGGCTCCGGCCTCAGGCCACCTCCTCCATGCCCGCGCCAACCAGAAGACAGCGCCGCGCCCTCCGGGCCCCGAGGCGGCCGGACTGACGGCTTTGGGCCCGCGGCCTGCCGGCCGCTTCGGCCGGTCCCCGCCCCGGCGCCTCCTTAAAGCGACCGCGCAGCCCGCGCGCGCCCCAGCCTAGCGCCTGGCGAGCCGCGCATTCCTTATATTGCAACAGCGCCTGCTAAAAATAGAGCGCCGCCTCCGTAGGCGCTGGGGGGGCCGGGCCCGGCGCTGCGACCCTGCCACCCCCGCGGGCCCCAGACTCCGGGGACGCGCGGCTCACGAGGTTTGTGCCACCTGCGCCGAGCTCCCGGGACCCAGCAGGGCACGCGTGCCGGGCCTCCCCCGCGGTCCCGCGCACTTACCCGGGTCCGACCACTGGACGCCGAGTGGGAATTCGCCCGGGCCTCTTTAAGAGCCTCTGCGCTCCAGCCTTTAAATCTCCGCTCCCGCCCGGCCAACTTCGGAGCCTACAGAAGCCTCCCCTGTCCTAGGCGATCCCAGGCCGCCACCTTAACCGCATTCCCTTCGAATCCCGCGCCGTGTTTCTTCCTAGATCCAGTCCCCAGCGTCGCTTCCCGAAGGCCCTCTCGGTGCTGGTTCTTGAGCCTAAAGTTCGTTCAGACGGAGGCGACGGATGGGGACAGGCGACACTCGCGATCCATTTCATTTTTTCAGTTCCGCTGATTCCTCTCCATCGGCATCATTTTCCCCTGATTTTAAAAACTGAGATATAATTCACACACCAAAAAATTCCAGCTTTTAAAGTGGGCAATAGAGTAGTTTTTAATATATTCACAAAGTTGTGCAACCATCACTATTACCTAGTTCCAGATCATTTTCATAACACTACCTCCCCTTTAAAAAAAAAAAAAAAGAAGAAGAAGAATAAAAAAAAAAACCATGTACAGTTACTCCCCATTCCCTCCTCCTACCGGCTGCTGGAAACCACTAATCTACTTTCTGTCTCTATGGATTTGCCTACTCAGGACATTTCATGGAAGTGGAATCATGCTGGCGGTCTTTTGTGACCCAGCTTCCTTCACTTCACAGGATTTTTTCAAGGTTCATCAACGTTGCAGCATGTAGCAATGCTCCATTCCCTTTTGTGATTGAATAGATTGGGCTGTGTGGACACACTACATTTTATCTTTGACCAGCTGATGGACAGTTAGATGGTTCGTACTTTGAGGCTATTATGAATAAAACTGCTATGAACATTCATGTACAAGTCTTTGTATGAACTTATGTTTTCATTTCTCTTGGGTAGATACCTAGGAGTAGAATTGTGGACCATATGCTATGTTTGACATTTGGAGGAACCCCCAAACTGGTTTCCAAAGCAGCTGCTATTTTACATTCGACCAACCGTGTATGAGTGTTCCACATCTTCACATCCTCACCAACAATTGTTATCATCTGTCTTTTTGATTATAGCCATCCTAGTAGTGGCGATGGCAAAGTGGTATCTCACTGTAGTTTTGATTACCAGTGTCCTTTTAATGTCCCGTTAATGTCGACCATTTTTAAAGTCTTTATTGAATTTGTTACCATATTGCTTCTGTTTTATGTTTTTATTTTATTTTTGTTCTTGAGGCATGTGAGATCTTAGCTCCCCAACCAGGGATCGAACCCACACCATCTGCATTGGAAGGTGAAGTCTTAACCACTGGACCACCAGTGAAGTCTCCTATCAGTATCGTTTTTGAGGATGTTCTTTTTGTAGACAGACCTTAATGATAACTTGGAACCAGCTTTACACATCTGATAAACCCATCTGGAACCCATCCTCTTATTATTTTCAAAGCTTCACCCACCACCCCAGGCCTTTGCTATCCTGAGTCCTTCATGCTGTACTGTGGCACAGGGTTTCAGTTGGCACCCAGGTACCCAAGCCACCATTTATTTGGAAAACTCAGCAGTGGCCACAGGACTGGAAAAGGTCAGTTTTCATTCCAATCCCAAAGAAAGGCAATGCCAAAGAATGCTCAAACTATCGCACAATTGCACTTATCTCACACGCTAGTAAAGTACTGCTCAAAATTCTCCAAGCCAGGCTTCAGCAGTATGTGAACCGTGAACTTCCAGATGTTCAAGCTGGTTTTAGAAAAAGCAGAGGAACCAGAGATCAAATTGCCAACATCTGCTGGATCATGGAAAAAGCAAGAGAGTTCCAGAAAAACATATATTTCTGCCTTTGACTGTGTGGATCACAATAAACTGTGGAAAATTCTGAAAGAGATGGGAATACCAGACCACTTGACCTGCCTCTTGAGAAACCTATATGCAAGTCAGGAAGCAACAGTTAGAACTGGACATGGAACAACAGACTGGTTCCAAATAGGAAAAGGAGTGAGTCAAGGCTGTATATTGTCACCCTGCTTATTTAACTTCTATGCAGAGTATATCATGAGAAACGCTGGGCTGGAAGAAGCACAGGCTGGAATCAAGATTGCCAGGAGAAATATCAATAACCTCAGATATGCAGATGACACCACCCTTATGGCAGAAAGTGAAGAGGAACTAAAAAGCTTCTTGATGAAAGTGAAAGAGGAGAGTGAAAAAGTTGGCTTAAAGCTCAACATTCAGAAAACGAAGATCATGGCATCTGGTCCCATCACTTCATGACAAATAGATGGGGAAGTAGAAACAGTGTCAGAATTTATTTTTTTAGGCTCCAAAATCACTGCAGATGGTGACTGCAGCCATGAAATTAAAAGACGCTTACTCCTTGGAAGAAAAGTTATGACCAACCTAGACAGCATATTGAAAAGCAGAGACATTACTTTGCCAACAAAGGTCCGTCTAGTCAAGGCTATGGTTTTTCCTGTGGTCGTGTATGGATGTGAGAGTTGGACTGTGAAGAAAGCTGAGCACCAAAGAATTGATGCTTTTGAACTGTGGTGTTGGAGAAGACTCTTGAGAGTCCCTTGGACTGCAAGGAGATCCAACTGGTCCATTCTGAAGATCAGTCCTAGGGTTTCTTTGGAGGGATGATGCTAAAGCTGAAACTCCAGTACTTTGGCCACCTCATGCGAAGAGCTGACTCATTGGAAAAAACTCTGATGCTGGGAGGGTTTGGGGGCTGGAGGAGAAGGGGGCGACAGAGGATGAGATGGCTGGATAACATCACTGACTCAACGGACGTGAGTCTGAGTGAACTCTGGGAGTTGGTGATGGACAGGGAGGCATGGCGTGCTGCGATTCATGGGATTGCAAAGAGTCAGACATGACTGAGTGACTGAACTGAACTGAACTGATTGTGTCCCCTGCACCCACCCCCACCTGCTGTCCTGAAGGCCCTGTGGGTCCCCCGAGTCCCCATGGTAGTGGGGGAGGGTTTGAATGCCATCAAGACTATTGCGTCTTGGGAGGGAATGAAAGACCCAATTGAGGAGGGGGCTTGAGGGACAGCTGTTCATCTTGACAGTCTAGTCTTGCTCTGGGACCTGCCTCTTCCCCTGCCCCTTCCATTTACCACAGGCCTTGGAGACCTGGGTTCGATCCCTGGGTTGGGAAGATCCCCTGGAGAAGGAAATGGCAACCCACTCCAGTATTCTTGCCTGGAGAATCCTGTGGACGGAGGAGCCTGGTGGGCTACAGTCCATGGGGTAGCAAAGTGTTGGGGACACGACTGAGCGACTTCACTTCACTTCACTTCACTTTTGGGGGAGAAGGCAGGGGTCTGTGTGTCCTGGTTTGCAAAGGAGTCAAAGGTTTGTCTTTTTAAATATTTTTTATATTTAAATATTTATTTTATTTATATTTCTTTATTTGGTTGCATGAGGTCTTAGTCACAGCATGTGGGATCTTTGATCTTTGTTGAGGCAGGTGAACTCTTAGTTGCAGCGTGTGGGATCTAGTTCCCTGACCAGGGATCAAAACTGGGCCCCCTGCGATGGGAATGTGGAGTCTTAGCGACTAGACCACCAGGAAAGTCCCTCAAAGGTTTGTCTTTATACCACTTTCATACACAAATCTTTAATAACCTGTTTCCCTTTAAAATGGAACCTAACCAGTTAGTACTAACACACAAGTACCTGGATTTCTCTAAGGGTGAGATTAGACACTACAGGTTGACACTGGAGTCCCACTACAGGGCACTTTCCCACTTGGGCTGCCTCCTCTGCTTTTTGAGCCTGGAAATAAAGCAAACAGCTGCTAGCAAATAGGAACTTTAAAGAACAAGGTCACTGAGCAGAAAAGTCAGGCCTGGGGTTGATGGTTCATTCATTCAGTAAATACTGTCAGTATACCTACTATGTGGGTTTCCCTGGTGGCTCAGACAGGTCTCCTGCAATGTAGGAGACCTGGGTTTGATCCCTGGCTTGGGAAGATCCCCTGGAGGAGGGCATGGCAATCCACTTCAGTATTCTTGCCTAGAGAATCCCTATGGACAGAGAGCCCTACAGGTTACAGTCCATGGGGTCACAAAGAGTCAAACACGACTGAGCGACTAATCACTGCATAGCATAGCACCTACTATGTGCTGGTGCAATGCATAATCCTACCTCCAAGTGCCAGCAGAGCAGGAAATGGTGTGGAGTTGAGACGCATGAGGGCTGATGGAGCTCAGAGGAGGGGTAAGCACCATGGGCAGATTTTCTGTGAGAGGTGATGATGAAACCCAGGCTTGATGGACAAAGACCAATCAGCTAGGCTGAGAAGGGAGGGAGAAAACCTTATAGACTGAGTTATGGCTGAGTTGAAGTCTTTGCCTCAACTTCAGCAGAACCCTATGGCCAATCAAGTATGGTTGGGGCATGATAGAAGGCTAGGCTCATGGCCAAGAACCCAGGCAGGGTTAAAGCCCACGTTTCAGGCACTGAGGTCTAAGGCCAGCCATGGGGCCAGGAGATAGTTCCTGAAATAGGACAGAGATCAGAGCTGTGACCCAGAGTAGAACTTCCCTGCTCAGCGACAAGAGCAAACATGCCTGATGGGCCGCAGTGCATCCCGTGTTTGCCTCTGCCTGAGCCTTGCTGAGCGCCAGGCCTCACAGCAGACCCACACTGGTGTCTTGGGGTTCAGGAAGCAAACCTGGAGGAGGAGGGCTTCAGATTTCAGGACCTGGAGCCAGCCAAGTAAGTCACTGTGGCACAACCTTCCTCCAGAACTCTGCCCAGAGCAGCCCCTGGGGGTTCCGGCAGCACTGGGCTCTGGAGCACACAGCATGCCTCACACAGGCACAGAGACGACTTGCATGCCTCCCAGGGCCCGGGGCAGAAGGTCTTACCTGCTCTGCTTTAGACATAAGAAGACCACAAGCCCAATCCCTCCCAGTCAGTGGACCGAGCATCAGGGCCTTCTGCCCACAGAGCCTCCACTCTTTCTCCGGTGTCTGGTGGCCTTGGTGGCAGATCAGTTGGTCAGGTGTGTGTGTGTGTGTGTGTGTGTGTTTGGAAAGCAGGGAAGAGGTGAAGAAAACACCAGCACTCATCCCAGCCCTAGTCCCTTCTGGCCTAGGGCCCAAATTAATCTCTTGCTGATCTTGGAGCGCCAATCATGGCTTAGTAGAAGAGCTTCACCGCACCCCCAGGCCTGTTCTTCCCCTTAGCTGACCTTTCTTCTCTGCCAAGTACAAGGCCTTTCTTCCCCTGGGCCGCCTGTGATCTGGCGCCAAGAGCTGCACAGAGTCTTCTCTCAGGGTTGCCATGGTCTTTCCCAAGCCAGGTTCAGCCATCTCTCATCTTTAGCTCTCTCTGCTACCTGCTCTACACCTGCCACACCTGCCTCAGCCCCATTCGGGGAGGCCTCCCAAGATTTTCTTCTTTGATGCCTATGCTTACTGATGCTTGCTGTCCATCCTTTGCATGGACTCCCTCTTGCTTTCTGGGGCCAGAAGAGCAGCTTGCGATCAGTCAACTTCCCACTCAAGGCCAGACTTCTCCCCAAAGTTGTCCACACTCAACTAACATTTGTTTCTGATCATTTATTTTTCTTCCCTTGGTGCTTCCTCTACTTAAAGTCCAGCGATTTTGAAACACTTTGGCCTGTAACCCATAGGAACAAAGAGGTTTGACATTGCAAACCAGAACAGACACAGACACATGAAACAAAAATTTTGTGAAACTGTACTTACTATTACTATGTGCCAGGCACTCTGATCTATTCCATTCTGTTTGGTGAGAAAATGCTAGTGAGAGCTACTGAATTGATTTATGCTCCACAAATGGGTTGTGACCTACGGTTTGAAAATCACTGAACCACGTTTAGACTCCTGGAGCCTCAGAGTAGTAACATGATAAAAGTTAGTCAAAAAAGAAAATTCTACACCAAGATTTTGAAACACATGCTGGGGACAATAATCTGAGAAAGGTTCTGAGTTTCTGTTTTGGAAGCACAGGGTCCCAACCACTGGATCACCGGGGAAGTCCAACACACAAATTGTAGAATGGCACAGGGCAGAAAGAGAGCTAGCTAGCTCTCCGGCCTCTACTTGTAAGAGTGATAACCCCATGCAGGAAGACATCACCCTCAGGTGATTTCCTCTTCTAGGCAGGATGTGTAGGTTGTGGCAGGCCAGTTCTCCAGCAACAAAATGAGATGAGGCTCTCCAGCAGTGCCCTCTCCCCTCCCCAAGGACATTTGCTAACTGGGGATACCAGCTGATGATCACTCTTTGCCCAGGAGGAAGACTTCTAATGGAATAAAGAGAAAGTTTTTAGGGGCTACATGGTATTAGAATGACAAACTGGAAACAGGGGGCCTTAAAAACATGACCAATTTTCTCCACATGACATTGGCTGAGTTCCGGGCCTGAGAATGCATTTAAAAGACTGAAATCTTCCAAAGCACCGCAGTGCTTAGAAAATAAAACTTTCCCAAGAAGGAACGGCCCGCCTCAAAACCAAGCCCAGTGCCTGCCTCCTCTGAGATTTGCCAGATTTTGAAACTCCATGGGGACAGCGTCCAGACAGCTGGGTTGGGATTTTTTTTTTTTTTTCTTAAGAGAATGTCTTTTTTGAAAAATGTATTTATTTATTTGTTTGGCTGCATCAGGTCTTAGCTGTGGCACGAGGGATCTTTTGCCGGGGTGCACAGGCTCTGTGGTTGTGGCACAGGCTTAGTTGCCCCAAAGCATGTGGGATCCCAGTTACCCAACCAGGAATCAAACCCACACCTCCCGCACTGCAAGACAGATGCTTAACCACAGGACCACCTGAGAAGTCCCAGGGTTGGGAACTTCTGAAGGGCAGAGCTGACTCTTTACAGCTTTCCATCTTAGGAGACAGATCTTCAAGGCCCTCAATCAAAAACCACACATGAGAAGTAGGGGTAAACCAGAGATAGGGTGAGTCTTGCAAAACCTAAAACCCAGTCGCAACCTAGCTCGATCCTTCCATGGATTGAGATGATCATGCCTAAACCTCACCTGCTTAAGAGAGGAAAGAGGGTACACTCTGTGGGGCCAATGACCTAATCTGGGGTCTCTCTACCTCTTACATACAATAAGAGTCTGTGTATAGGAAAACTGGGGGCTTCCCCAGTGGCTCAGTTGGGAAAAAAAAAGAATCTGCCTGCAATGCTGGAGACCCAGGTTTGATCCCTGGTAGGGAAGATCCCCTGGAGAAGGAAATGGCAACCCACTCCAGTATTCTTGCCCAGAAAATTCCATGGACAGAGGAGCTGGGCAGGCTACAATCTGTGGGATCACAAAGAGCTGGACATGACTGAGTGATCCACTTTCACTTTTTTTTTCCCATAGGAAAACATAACTAGTCCTGTGAAGAGGCATGAATATATAATTGATAAACAACAGAAAAAAAGATAGACAAAAGACACACAAATCATTCAGATATTGGAGTCAGTAGCCAGAACTTTATAATAATGAATGGAAGAACTGGAATTCTCATGCACTGCTGGTGGAAGTGTAAAATCCATGTATCTGCCAGAGCACACTAAGGATACAGAAACTATACAGTACTTTGGACAGGAAATTTTACTGTGAAGAATTATTCAGGGGCTTCCTTGGTGGCTCAGCGGTGAAGAATCTGCCTGCCAATGCAGGAGACACAGGTTCGATCCCTGATGGGGGAAGATCCCACATGCTGCAGTGCAGCTAAGCCCCTGCACCACAACTTTAGAGCCTGTGCGCTAGAGCCCAGGAGCTGCAGCTACTGAGGGCACGTGCTACATCTACTGATGCTGTGTGCCTGAGCCTGTGTTCCGCAATAAGATAAGCCACTGCAATGAGAAGGCCATGAAGTGCAACTAGAGAGAGAGTAGCTCCCGCTCTCCACATCTAGAGAAAAGCCTTCACAGCAACGAAGACCCAGCCCCCAAAATAAATAATACATTTTAATGTAAAAAATTATTAAGCATTGGAGGAGACTGTCTACTAAGGAGAAAAGATAACCCTAAAGAATGTAGTTATAGCAGATGTCAGGAGTAGACTCTAGGGCTGAGGCAGAGAACCCAAAGGCGGAACAAAGCTATGAGTCCCAGTCCTCACCTTCTACCACAGGGCTGAGAATCTCCACTGTTGGAGACTATGTAGCCATGGCCCATGGGATGACGAAGAACGGCCCATCTCAAACACAAGGCAGGCCCTTTGCTGAAGGTCCATGCAAATGGAATTTACTGGAAAGCATTTTCCTCTTGGTGCTGAGGGAAGTCATCCATGGAAGGGAGTCACACTGTGGAAACTGCTGGAAAATTTCCCACAGAAATAATACATTGGAGAGTCAACCTCTGGGGGCTTGAAGGAAGCTGCACATGGAGATATGCTTTGTGTTTCTGACTGCCACATGCTGCAGGAACCTGTCAAGGAAGACATCAGAACCAGAAGAGAAGCCTCTTTCCCCTATGGTGGCTACCATTGGTCCCTACTGACAAACCTTGACACTGTACTGGATGGCAAAGGAGAAATGCTGGCAGGACCCAGCTCCGTCAGAACAGGGCAGGTAACTGAGAATGGACCTGGAGGTAAGAAATTGATAACTGACAAAACTGGCTTTGCAAAACTATTTAGTAGACTCTACTAAAACTAAACATACAGCTACCTTTGGACTCAAATTTTTTATTAATACTCCTACGTATATATCTAAAGACAAATTAGTATATTCACCAAAAGACACATTTAAGAATATTTATAGCAGTTTTAGTCATAATAGCCCCCAAACTGGAGACAATCCAAAGGTTTATTAACTACAGGATGAATAAATAAATCATAGTTTATTCATATAATGGAATATTCTACTGCAATAACTAAGAATAATACACAAACAGAAATGAATCTCACAAACATTATACTAAGTGAAAGAAGTCAGACGCAAAAGATAAAATATACTAAGTCCAGTAAAAAGTAAAACTAATTGATGGTGATTGGAATCAGAATAGTGGTTTTCTCTTGGGGGAGAGGAATGAGAACTGCATGGGTGGGAAAGAAATGCTGGAAATGTTATGTATCTCGATCTGGGTGGTGGTTGCAAGGATATACACTAACGTGAAAGTTCAACAAGCTGAGCATTAATGATTAGTACACTTTTCACCAACTCTGGGAGACAGTGAAGGTTAGAGGGGCCTTGTGTGCTTCAGTCCACGAGGGATCTGAAGAGTCAGGCACAACTTAGTGACTAAACAATAAGAACACTTTTCACATTTCACTGTATGTATGTTACACAGTCATCCCCCAGTATACACAGGGGATTGGTTCTAGGACTTGATATAGATACCCAAATCCATGGATAATCCAAGCTCCATCGTCGGCCCTCCAATATCTGTTGGTTTCACATCCGTGGATTTAACGAACTTCTGGGTATGTGTTAAGTATGAAATTCACAGTAGGTTGAACCCACAGCAACCAAGGGCCAACTGTATATTTATTGAAAATAATTCATGTATAAGTAGACCAGTATTGTTCAAATCCATGCTTTTCGAGCATAAACTATACTTTAAAAACTCATAATATCTCCACTTAGATTAATATATTGAGTAATGTAGAGGAAAAGGTATTAATAAAATAGATGGATAAAAATGCCACCAGATAAGTGGAATCTACCAAAAAAAAAAAAAATCCAAAGCAATAAAAATCAAATGAGCTCTCTAGAACTTAAAAAGTATGAGAACTGAAACCAAGAAGTCATTGGATAAGTTTAATAGCAGATTGAACACTGTTAAGCACAAAATGAATGAACTTGAAGACAAGTCAAAAGAATACACTGAAGCTAAAGCACAGGGGGGAAAAATGGAGAGAAAAAGAGAAACAAGCATGAGAAAGATATGTGGGGCATATTCACATGCCTAACATTCCTATCACCCAAGTTTCCAGAATAAGAAGAGAGAAAATGGAACAGAAGCAATATGGGTTTCCCCCACTATCCGAAAGTAGAGCGAATCTTTCATAAGCTGAAATGGTATAAAATGAAATATCAGTTACTTTGGTGCTAATGGATGCACAAAATAAACTGAGATAAAGCAGAGATGCTCATAGACACTGTTCAAAGCTATGGTGCCTTGACGCTGAGATGTTGGGTGTAGTTCCTGGGAAAGGAGCTTGGCATTGCCATTTTTGCCGCCTGTGTAACAGCTCCCTAAAAACAAATGCTGAACGTTATTTTCAATTTTTTGCCTTTTTCCTTAAAAGTGAAAACCTTCTATGGATTTCTTTCTGTTAGTAAAAACATATACTTATGTAGTCTTTCATACAAGCAAAGTGGCTTAAAGTGAACTTTTGAAAAGTGGGAATGCCTGTATTCAGAAAGACATTGGGAGAGAATTTTCCAAAACCAGTGAAAGACATAAATCCGTAGATTCAAGGAGTTTGATGAATTCCCAAAAGGAATTCATGTAGTTAAGTCCAAAGAAAACTACAGGCAGGCTCATCATAGTTATTGCTGACAGAAGAGTAAAAAATAAAATTTTAAGCATCAGACATTGAAAAAACCCTTTGATGAACATTTCCTGGCAGCTGATTAGAAGCTGAGCTTGAGTGAAAGCCATTCCCTGCCATGTGAACAATGTGGCCAGCTTCTCAACAGGAGTCAACCCCGATGTCATTCTGCAGTTCAGAGCCTGGGACCAGCATCCCAAGCACCACTTCTAAATAATTCCCAGCCCCAGCTTGCAAAATGGTAGGTAAATGATCATACTTTGTAGCCACATGTTCTCATGTCTTAGGATTTGAAGTATCCTTAGGATTTGAAGTACACCAAGTCAGAAAAGGGGAAATTGCCCTGATTTTGAAACGGAAAATACAAGATTGGCTTATTTCAATTTAGCCCAATTTTCTGAAATCCAGTAGCATCACCCCCTGTCAACAAAGAAGAATTTTAGATCTCTGATGGTTAAGATTTTGAAACACTTTTACATTAAAATAAATATGGATATGATAGCATCCTCAAATATACAAATCTTTGAGATAAATATTTGCAAAGTTTAGAGAATTCAGAGGCCATTTAGAATTAAGACTTTAGATGTTCACACAATTTTTATCATTATTTTTTGGCCCTGAGGCATGTGGGATCTTAGCTCCCCAACCAGGGATTAAACCCATGCCCCCTGCTTTGGAAGCGCGGAGTCCCAACCACTGGGAAGTCCAACACACATATGTTAGAATGGCACACAGCAGAAAGAGAGCTAGCTAGCTCTCTGGCCTCTACTTATAAGGGGAGTAATCCCATTCAGGAAGGCATCACCCTCATAACCCAATTATCTCCTAAAGCTTCACCTTCAAATACCACCCCATTAGGATTAGGATTTCAACATATGCGTTTTGTCAGTCAGTCAGTCAGTCAGTTCAGTCACTCAGTTGTGTCCGATTCTTTGCAACCCCATGAATTGCAGCACGCCAGGCCTCCCTGTCCATCATCAACTCCCGGAGTCCACCCAAACCCACGTCCATTGAGTCGGTGATGCCATCCAACCATCTCATTTTCTGTCATTTCCTTCTCCTCCTGCCCTCAATCTTCCCCAGCATCAGGGTCTTTTCCAATGAGTCAGCTCTTCACATCATGTGGCCAAAGTATTGGCGTTTCAGCTTCAACATCAGTCCTTCCAATGAACACCCAGGACTGATCTCCTTTAGGATGGACTGGTTGGATCTCCTTGCAGTCCAAGGGACTCTCAAGAGTCTTCTCCAACACCACAGTTCAAAAGCACCAATTCTTCGGCACTCAGCTTTCTTTATAGTCCAAATCTCACATCCATACATGACCACAGGAAAAACCCTAGCCTTGACTAGACGGACCTTTGTTGGCAAAGCAATGTCTCTACTTTTTAATATGCTGTCTAGGTGGGTCATAACTTTTCTTCCAAGGAGTAAGCGTCTTTAATTTCATGGCTGCAGTCGCCGTCTGCAGTGATTTTGGAGCCCGGAAAAATAGTCAGCCACTGTTTCGATTGTTTCCCCATCTATTTGTCATGAAGTGATGGGACCAGATGCCATGATCTTAGTTTTCTAAATGTTGAGCTTTAAGCCAACTTTTTCACTCTCCTCTTTCACCTTCATCAAGAGACTCTTTAGTTCTTCTTCACTTTCTGCCGTAAGGGTGGTGTCATCTGCATATCTGAGGTTATTGATATTTCTCCCGGCAATCTTAATTCTAGCTTGTGCTTCCTCCAGCCCAGTGTTTCTCATGATGTACTCTGCATAGAAGTTAAATAAGCGGGGTGACAATATATTTGGAACTAGTCTGTTGTTCCATGTCCAGTTCTAACTGTTGCTTCCTGACCTGCATATAGGTTTCTCAAGAGGCAGGTCAGGTGGTCTGGTATTCCCATCTCTTTCAGAATTTTCCACAGTTCATTTTGATCCACACAGTCAAAGGCTTTGGCATAGTCAATAAAGCAGAAATAGATGTTTTTTTCTGGAACTCTCTTGCTTTTTCGATAATCCAGTGGATGTTGGCAATTTGATCTCTGTCTTTTCTAAAACCAGCTTGAACATCTGGAAGTTCACAGTTCACATATTGCTGAAGCCTGGCTTGGAGAATTTTAAGCATCACTACTAGCATGTGAGATGAGTGCAATTGTGCAGTAGTTTGAGCATTCTTTGGCATTGCCTTTCTTTGGAATTGGAATGAAAACTGACCTTTTCCCATCCTGTGGCCACTGCTGAGTTTTCCAAATTTGCTGGCATATTGAGTGCAGCACTTTCACAGCATCATCTTTCAGAATTTGAAATAGCTCAACTGGAATTCCATCACCTCTACTAACTTTGTTTGTAGTGATGCTTCCTAAGGCCCACTTGACTTCACATTCCAGGATGTCTGGCTCTAGGTGAGTGATCACACCATCGTGATTATCTGGGTCATAAAGATCTTTTTTGTACAGTTCTTCTGTGTATTCTTGCCACCTCTTCTTAATATCTTCTGCTTCTGTTAGATCCCTACCATTTCTGTCATTTATTGAACCCATCTTAGCATGAAATTTTCTTTTGGTATCTCTAATTTTCTTGAATAGATCTCTAGTCTTTCCCATTCTATTGTTTTCCTCTATTTCTTTGCGTTGATTGCTGAGGAAGGCTTTTTTTTTTATCTCTCCTTGCTATTCTTTGGAACTCTGCATTCAGATGGGTATATCTTTCATTTTTTCCTTTTCAAAAATTCAGTCCATAATACTATACAAATATAACAATCAAGTCAGAGAAGTACTGGTGTTGTTCTTGTTATTGAGTCAGTAAGTCATGTCTGACTCTTTGTGACGCCATGGTCTACAGCACACCAAGCTTCCCTGTCCTTCACTATCTCCTGGAGTTTGCTCAAATTCATATCCGTTGAGTTGGTGATTGTATCTAACCATCTCATTCTCTGCGGCTCCCTTCACCTTTTGCCCTTCAATCTTTCCCAGCATTAGGGTGTTTCCCAATGAGTTGGCTTTTTGCATCAGGTGGCCAAAATATTGGAGCTTTAGCTCCAGCACCAGTCCTTCAGTGAATATTCAGAGTTGATTTCCTTTAACATTGATTGGTTTGATCTCCTTGCAGTCCAAAGGACTCTCAAGAGGCTTCTCTAACACCACAGTTCAAAAGCGTCAATTCTTTGGTGCTCAGCTTTCTTTATGGTCCAACTTTCACATCCATACATGACTACTGGAAAAACCATAGCTTTGACTATATGGCCATTTGTTGGCAAAGTGATGTTTCTGCTGTTTAATATGCTGTCTAGTTTGGTCATAGCTTTTCTTCCAAGGAGCAAGCATCTTTTAATTTCATGGCTGCAGTCACCATCTGCAGTGATTTTGGAGCCCTAGAAAATAAAATCTGTCATTACTTCCACTTTTTCTCCTTCTATTTGCCATGAAGGGATGGGACTGGATGCCATGATCTTAGTTTTTTGAATGTTGAGTTTTAAGCCAGCTTTTTCATTCTCCTCTTTCACCCTTATCAAGGGACTCTTTGGTTCCTCTTCATTTTTTGCCATTAGAGTGATGACATCTGCATATCTGAGGCTGTTGATATCTGTCCCAGCAACCTTGATCCCAGCTTGTGATTCATCCAGCCTGTCATTTCACATGATGTACTCTACATATAAGTTAAATAAGCGGGGTTACAATATACAGTCTTGACATACTCCTTTCCCAATTTTGAACCAGTCTGCTGTTCCATGTCTGGTTCTAACTGTTGCTTTTTGACCTGCATACAGGTTTCTCGGGAGACAGGTAAGGTGGTCTGGTATTCCCATTCCTTTGAGAATTTTTCACAATTTGCTGTGATCCACACAGTCAAAGGCTTTAGCATAGTCAATGAAGCAGAAGTAAATGTTTTTCTGGAATTCCTTTGTTTTGTCTATGATCCTATTAACATCAGGATACACAAATATAGTGGAATAGACTAGAGAGCCTGAAACTCACACTTAACCACCAATTGATATTTGACAAAGGTGCCAAATGGAGTAAAGAAAAGTTTTTCAACAAATGGTGCTCACACAATCAGAGGTCTGTATGGGAAAAAGGACATGACCTGTACCTCACATCCCCCACAAAAGTGAACTTCACACAGTAGTGCAACCATACTGTGGAATGGAGCAATTTAAAAGGAACAAAATATTGATACATGCAACAGCTGTAGGAAATTATGCTGAGTGACAAAAGGCCAATCTCAAAAGCTACATACCATGTGATACGACTTAGATATCATAAAAATTTTTATTTTTTATTGGGATATAGTTGATGAACAATATTGTGTTAGTTTCAGGTGTACAGCAAAGTGATTCAGTTGTGCATGTAATCCATTCTTTTTCAGATTCTTTTCCCATTTAGATTATTACAGAGTACTGAGCAGGGTTCCCAGTGCTATACTAGATAATTTTTAAATGACGAAATTTTAGAAAAGGAAGGCAGAATACTGGTTGCCAAAGGTTAGGGACTATGCGGACAGATCCAGAAGGGAGGTGGGTGAGGTTATAAAGGGTAACACAAAGGATTCTTGCATTCAGAATCTTGACTATGGCAGTGGGTGTGCGTGCATGCTAAGTTGCTTCAGTTGTGTCTGAATTTTTGCTACCCCATGGACTGCAACCTGCCAGACTTCTCTGTCCCTGGGAGAATACTGTCCAGGCAGGAATACTGGCGTGGGTTGCTGTGCCCTCCTTCAGGGGATCTTCCTGACCCAGGGATTGAACTTACGTCTCTTAGTCTATCTGCATTGGCAGGCGGGTTTTTTGTTTGTTTGTTTGTTTTACCGTTAGTACCACCTGAAAAGTCCCCATGGTGGTGGCTACATGAACCTAAACATGGAAACATTTTATAGAACCTAATACACACATGAATGAGTACAACTAAAACTAGGGAAACCTGAGTGAGATGCGTGGATTGTATTGATGTCAATATCCTGGTTGTGATACTATAATTATACAAAATATTACCATTGGGGTAAACTTGTCACAATATACAAAGATTTTCTCAGGGTGGTTTTTACAACTGTATGAATTTACAGTTATCTCAACAAAAATTTCAGTGAAAAAGTGAGTTTGAGATGGCTCATAAGCCTACATATAAATTTTAAATAACTCCTTTTATTATAATTAAAAAATAACTTCATGGGACCAGGCAGATTCCTTAGGAAAAGATTTCTTAAGGCAAAGAAAACAATAAACAATTTAAAAAAATCTCCTCAAAAATTTAAAATTTATGGTCATTAAATCCAACCTGGTAAAACATCAGTCTGGTGGCTAGGGTCAGAGTGCGGAGAATTCTACCCCCAATACTTCATCACTTAGGTTACAAAGTTACCAGGCTGATTGAGGAAAATTAATCAGAGAGCTCCATCTGGGGGCAGGGGAGGGAGCAGCCACTGTGATCCTTGACTGGGAAACTGCCTTTAGAAGGTGATACTTGAACAATACCAATAATGGCTTTGCTGTCAAGAAATTTTAAAGGACATTGTCTCTCTTCACAACATCCCCGTATGGGAGGTGTTATACTCCTTCTTTTAAAGACAAGGAAACCAAGGCTGAGGAAGTTGAAGTGACTTACCCAAGCTCATATGGGCAGTAAGTGGCAGGTTCAGGGCCCAACCCAAGCCTATGAGACTCGAAAGTTCCCAGCTCTAAGACGTCTGGCTGCCTTCCTCGGAGCAACTTACAGTAAGGAGATGCTGGTACTCATGGAGAAAGAAAACAATATCTGGGAGCAGAGATATTTGTCAGCCTAGACAAAAAATGTACATTCTTGTCTAACATGGAAAACTGGAAGTTGTCTGGGGAAAAAAGTTTGCTGTGGTTTGTGATTTGCTCTTAGGGCAAGTAGGTTCATTCTTCTTTTACACAGTCACATCACAGTTCTGAAATGTTTTAATAGAGAAAATGCTCCTGGTGCTCAATTGGGATCACAGAAAGGATTTCCCTTGAGGAAACCACCACCTTGTGGCAATGAGCATAACTTGCAGGACCAGGAAAGGTTTCTGTTTGTTTCCTGTCTTCCATACTCCAAAATGCAGTGGCAACCCTTAAAGTTGGAAATTTTTGCATTAAACAAAACAAACAAGCCAGAAAAGTACCTTCCTTAGGAGAGGCTTAAATAAAAGAGATATCAATGAAAAAGATAGCTTTTGAGCAAAGAAATCAAATCACTGACCCATGTTATAAAATACAACAAAGATGGAAATTTCTTTAAAACAAGATACTAAAAGTTGGGGTGATCCATTTGGAGAAAAAAAAATGAAGAGGTTCCATATTGTCTGAACTGTACACTTTTGAAAGTAAAAAGGGGCTGCTATTAGTAATTACAGAGGACAGCAGGTATAAGGTCAGGGTGTGAAGACACATGGCTCCCCTAAATTGTTTGGTGGTTTAGCCTGGCAAAGTTGTGACTACATTTTAAAGAGGCTGTGTGGTAAGAAATCTAACCCTTTTAAAGTGAATAAAAAGTCTTTATCTCTCAGTGTGCTGGCAGGAGGAGTTTCATAACTGATCTGAATTTTATTTTTGGAACTAAGACCTAAGGGAGATTTCAAACTATTAAAGAGCTTGAGTAACCACCACCATGTAGCCAAAAATAAGAAAAACACACAAGCCATCACTTGCACCTAGTAAACCCAGTTTGTAATGTTGTGTTTAACAGATACCATTGTACAGATATAACACAGACTATTCACTCATCTATCGAAGGATATCTTGGTTGCTTTTAGTTTTTGGTGATTATGAATCAGCTGCTATAAACATTTATGTGCAGGTTTTTGTGTCCACCTGTTTTCAAATCAGTTGAGTAAGTATGTGTATGTGCTAAGTCGCTTCAGTCGTGTCCAGCTCTGGGGCTTTATGGATTGCACCCACCAGACTCCTTTGCCTATGGGATTCAGGCACGAATACAGGAGTGGGTTGCATGTCCTCCTCCAGGGGATCTTCCCGACCCAGGGATCTCACCCGTGTCTCTTTTGTCTCCTGCACTGACAGGCAGGTTCTTTACACTAGCGCCACCTGGGAAGCCCTGAGTAAGTATAAAGGAGTTGGTTGCTCAGTTGTGTCCGACTCTGTGACCCCATGGACTGTAGCCCACCAGGGTCCTCTGTCTATGGAATCCTCCAAGCAAGAATACTGGAGTGGGTTACCATTTCCCTCTCCAGGGGATCTTCCTGACCCACAGATCAAACCAGGGTCTCCTGCATTAGAGGCAGATTCTTAACGGTCTGAGCCACCAGGGAAGCCAGTTTTAAAGTACATCTATTTTTTCTTTCGTGGTTCATTCTTTTCATGTTGTGTCTAAAGTTATTGCCAGACCAAGATCACCTAGATTTTGCCTATGTTTTCTTCTAGAAATTTTATGATTTTCCATTTTATTTCTATGATTAATTTTGAGTCATTTTTTTGTGAAAAATGTAAAGTCTATGTCCAATTTTTTTTTTTTTTTTTTGCAAATGGATGTCCGATTATTCCAGCACCAGTTTTTGGAAAAACTTATTTTTCTACATTGATTTTCCTTTGCTCCCTTGTCCAAGATTGGTTGACTGTATTTGTATAGGTCTATTTCTACACTTTTTATTTTATTCCATTAATGTATGTATCTCTCCTTTCACTAAAATATTGTCTTACTTATTGTGAGTTAATGGTAAGTCTTGTAGTCTTGTTGTATCAGTTCTCCAGCTTTGTGAATCTTCACTGTTGTGTTGACTATTTGGACCTCTTATCTTTTCATATAAACTCTAGAATCAGTTTGTTGATATCCACAAAATTGCTTGCTGATGTTTTGATTGGAATTGTGTTTAATCCATAGGTCAGATCTCAACAATATTGATTCTTCCTATCCACAAACATCCTATCCAGACAGCATATTAAAAAACAGAGACATTACTTTGCCAACGAAGGTTCCTCTAGTCAAAGCTATGGTTTTTTTCCAGTAGTCATGTATGGATGTGAGAGTTGGACTATAAAGAAAGCTGAGCACTGAAGAACTGATGCTTTTGAACTGTGGTGTTGGAGAAGACTCTTGAGAGTAACTTGGACTGGAAGGCGATCCAACAAGTCCATCCTAAAGGAAATCAGACCTGAATATTCATTGGAAGGACTGAGGCTGAAGCTGAAACTCCAATACTTTGGCCACATGATGCGAATAGCTGACTCATTTGAAAAAACCCTGATGCTGGGAAAGATTGAAGGCAGGGGGAGAAGGGGACGACAGAGGATGAGATGGTTGTGTGGCATCACGACTCAATGGACATGAGTTTGAGTAAACTCCAGGAGTTGGTGATGGACAGGGAGGCCTGGCATACTGCAGTCCATGGGGTTGCAAAGAGTTGGACACGACTGAGTGACTGAACTGAACTGACATGCTGTTACTATATTCAACTATATTCATTCTCAGCTGCCTGCTGGATCTGCTCATTCCTAAAGATGTGGTGTTAAAGTCTTCAGTTATAATAGCGGTAGTGGTTTAGTTGCTAAGTCATGTCCAACTCTTGCGACCCCATGGACAGAGGAGCCTGGCAGGCCACAGTCCATGGGATTCTCCAGGTAAGAATGCTGGAATGGGTTGCCATTTCCTTCTCCAGGGGATCTTCCCAACCCAGGAATTAAACCCGGGTCTCCTGCATTGAAGCGGATTCTTTACCAACTGAGCTACAAGGGAAGCCTTCAATTTGGGTTTATTTATTTTTTCTTTGCAGTTTAGTCAGTTTTTGCCTCAGGTATTTGGATGCTTTGCTGTTAGGTGCATATACAAGTATTGTTATGTCTTCAGAGAATTGATCCCTTTAGCATTATATAATATCTTCTCTTTATCCCTGATAAATTTCCTTGCTCTGAAATCTGCTTTGCCTGAAATTAGTATAGTGACTCCAGCTTTCTTTTGATTACTGTAGCATGCCATACTTTCTCCACCTTTTTACTTCTGTCTTTAAAAACAAGTTAAAAAAAAAACACACACTTTTAAACCTGTGCTTTATATTTAAAGTGGATTTCTTGAAGACAACATATAGTTGGGCCTTGTTTTTTTAATCTCCTGGCAATTTCTTTTAATTGATGTAGATCATTCACACCATGTTTATAATTGCTTCTATTTTCTCCACTTGACTTTCATACTTCATTTTGAATTTGTAATTTTGTATTCTTTATCTTGAAGGAAACCTCTTCAGATCTGTCAAAACCTGGGAGCCACCCCTGCCCAGTATGTATTCAGTAGCAATAGAAAAGCTGCATGCCAGGCCTGGAGGGACAGAAGGGATGCAGGAATGGAGGGTGCAGCTCTACAGTACATGATGCACCAGATCTGTGCTTGGTGGGTGCAAAAGACCCAGAGAGGACAAACTCTTCAGCCAATGAGGGTTTCTACCGTCCAGTCCTGACAGCAAGAGGCGGGACACCCTCCTGCCTTAGCGCTAGCCCAGAGTGGGCGTGGCTTATGTGTACTCGGGTTCATTTCTTGGCCGCCTTAGTACCCCCCCCACCCCGCCCGCGCAGTGTTGCCATGACGACCGTGGCTGGGTCGCCGCAAACTGTGTTGGAAACTCTCGCTGCAGGTTGAGGACCCGGTACCTGTTTGCAGGGGCTCAGTTTCCCAGGAATAAATGGGAACAGTAGAGATGGCAGGGTTCTGCAGGCTTTTTCCGTCCAAATTCCTTGGCAGGCATTCCAGGGCCTGATGGGCTGCGTGGCCCGGCGCCCCTACTCGGGCCTCCGCGCGCGCCCCTCCGCCAGCTCCGGGCGGGGAAGGGACTCCGCATATCCACAGAAAACCTTCTGGCGAGCCAAGAGCCCTCGGGCTTAAGCTCAGCTTTCTCCGCGGGGTGTTCACTTTGAATCACTGCGTTTATTTGCTGCCATTCATAATTAACTTGAAGGAGCGGAGTTGGGGTGGTGGGGGCTTTATCTGAAGGAGGCTCTAGGCTTGCAGATCTACTCAATGTTTTGTCGTGAGGCTGCGGCCAGAATGGCCTGAACCCTCAGTAACAGAGCTTCTGTCTTCTTTGTAGAGCCATGGGCAGCAAGAAAAAGGAAGTTGCCCTGCAGGTAAGTCTCAAGGCGAACTTGGCTTCCAGCACTTGATTGGGATGGAATGGAGGGGGGGTGGGGGAGGATGGTCTGGAATGGGAAGTGCAGTATAAAAATGACTTCCCTGGTGGTCCAGTGGTCAAGACTCTGCGCTTCCATTGCAGGGGGTACGGGTTCTATCCCTGGTGTGGAAACTAAGATCTCATAAGCTGCACAGTGTGAGCAAAAAATTAAAATTAAAATATACTATTAAAATGTGGCATATAACAATGTTCACAAATTTGAATATTGTACCCTTCTGCCTTAAAGGAATAAAAGCTTATCTTGACCTCTAATGATGACAATTTTTTGTGTGTGCACGTAAATATAAACATGAGGAGGGCATGGCAACCCACTCCAGTATTCTTGCCTGGAGAATCCCATGGACAGAGGAGCCTCGCGGGCTACAGTCCCTAGGACTGCACAGAGTCGGACATGACTGAAGCGACTTAGCAGCAGCAGCATGCATGCAAATATAAACGTATAATCATAAACTTGGATAAAAGCTGTTTATCTTTATAATGCTTATGCAACCGTGAACCTGAAACATGAATTAAAATAAAACAAAAAATAGCAAGAAAATATGAATCAGTATAATTCAATCTGACATATATTTTGTTGAGGTATAATTATGACTTGCTGAGAGAATATAAGCTCTTAGAGTCTGGGCATATGTCTGTAACTGTGCCCTTTCTGAAGACCCGCTTTTCCCATCACTGCTTTCTTGAAATCATTTGCTTATTCAAAGAATGTTTTGATATTTTATGCACTATACTTTCCTTATAGAGTGCTTTACTTTGTTTGCACCTGTGACAAGGGAATTAATAAGACAATAACTACCTATTGTCCTGGCCCTGGCCCAATAAGTAGTGGTTGATTCTAAAGTGATGGTTAAAAAAAAAAATGCAGGCATGGAAGGGGATGGATGTGGGATGGAAGGCTTTATTATCATACTGTAATGTGGGTGCCTTTAAAGGAAACTTTAAAACTTTTCATGGTCAGGCTCTAGGCACCTTTCAGTAGATGGGCAGTGGTCTCCAGGCATCTGATTTCTCCTTTATTGTTCTCTGTGGCATCAGCACTTTACATGTGAATTTGCATGTGCTTTTTAAAAAGAAGAAAACAGTATCAGGCTAAGGATAGTATGCAGGGGGGCTGGATGGGCAGGGAAGGGAAGAGTTTTGGTCTGGAAGTCAAAGATTTAATGCAGTTCTTGACTCTTCTGGGACTTTGGATAAATCACATAACTGCTCTGGGCTAGAGCTCACCCATCTGTGGAAGGAGCATGTTGGGTGAATTATCCCTAAGGGCCTTCCAGCACTGAGATTTTAGTACTTTAGAGTTACGAGACTTTTTCTGTGTCTGTAAATCAATTCTAAGCATCTGGTCCTATCATTTATTGCTGTGAAAAACACAATAAGCCTCAACCTCTCCGAGCCTCCTTGTTCTTTGTGTAAACGGGGGATGATGCATACCTGGCAGAGCTGTGGTGATGAGACTCCTGCAGATATGTCCAGGCTTGTGGCTCCAAGCATTTTGCTCCATATGATCGTCTCTTCATGTGTCTGTGTCTCATATTCCCTTTGTAGAGTAATAACATTTGTTATCAGGTTTTTTTCATGCATATTCCCCAGAGCTCTGAGTTCATTGTGGTGCTCAAAGGAAGTGCTCCCATCTGCTGAGGCAGGGGATGGGGGGTCGCTATGCACTGAGGCCTCTATGTAAGCATTGCTTCTCCACCCGGTCAACTCCTTGAAAACAGTGTTCTAGAGTCTGCCAACCAGGAACCCTGTCCTCTCCCTAGGTGAGACTATTTAGGGTTCCTCAGTTGACCCAATATCCCAGCAATACAACTCCTAGGTATTTACTTACTGAAGACGAATGAAAGGGTGAACGCAAAAGATTTAACAAGAATGTTCCTAAGTCTTTATTCATAAGAGCCCCAAATCATCTATCAAGCAGAAAGTGATGTTGTCATACAATGGAACGTGCTCAGGAATAAAAGTGAACAAACTACTGAGATACAATTACACAGATGAACGCCCCAAACCCGCTGAGCAAAAGAGACCAGCACAAAACAAGACACGCTGTACTGTTTCACTTACATGAAGTTTTAGAATCAGTAAAATTAATTTGTTATGACAAAAAGCAGGTTAGTGTTTACCTGGGGAGGGGAGTAGGGAGTGAGTGGGAGGAGACCAGAGGGAACTTTCTGGGGAGCTGGAATGTTCTGTATTGTGAGAGAAGTGTGGTTACCTGGGTACATGCATTTGTTAAAACTCACTCATGTGTAACAGTTCAGTTCTGTATGTCTCGCTATGTATAATTTATACCTCCATAAATGTATAAAAAGACAAAAAAGCAAAAACAAATGAATACCTCCTTGTACATAAATTCAGATAAATGTCAAAATTTAGTGTTGAGTAAAACCAAATTGCAAATGGAGATCTTCAATATGATGCTATTTATGTACACAAAACAATTTTATATATAGTTTTGGCAAAGTAACAAGTAAAAATGATTTTTTAATTAAAAAAAAATTTGTTTTAATTTTTGGCTGCACTGGGTCTTCATTGTGGCATGCAGGCTCGTCTCTAGTTGCTGCCCGTGGGAGGCTTCTCCAGTTCAGAGCATGGGCTCTAGCGTGCACCATCTGTCTCAGCGGTTGCCCCACATGGGCTGCCTGGGCTTAACTGCTCTGAAGCATGTGGGATCTTAGTTTCCTGACCAGGGATCAAAGACGTGTCTCCTGCAGTGGAAGGCGAATTCTTAACTACTGGACCACCAAGGAAGTCCCAACAGTTTTTAAAATGAGATTTTTCTTAGGACAGTGGTTATTCTTGGGGTTGGAGGCAGGAGGAGAGAGAGGAGAAAAGAAGACTGGGCAAAGAGGGCAGCTTGAGCTGTATTTGTCAGTATTTCATTGAGAAAGAGATGGAGAGAGAAGAGACCTGACTGATAGATATTAGTAGGTAACCTAGAGCAAATGCACCACATTGCCTCCCCATGAGCACCCGCAGTAATACAGCGTCTGTTCCTCTCTGATGCTAGGTCAACGTCAGCACCCAAGAACTTTGGGAGGAAATGCTCTGCTCCAAAGGACTAACTGGTAATTTAAGATGATTTTTTAGACCCATTCTTTTCAAAATTCCTAAATGGCATATTGAACCATGGAGGGAAAACCTGCAAAGAGTATCATTTCCCTATAACCTTGAGTTTCATAAATAAAGAAGAAGGTAATTCTTTTGTGTGTATGTACATATCTGGTTTCAACATCTGTTAGTCCAATTCAGGAAACTAGTCAGTACTGCTGGATAGCAGGGTTCCCTTGTTTTAGAGCTGATTGTCATGCTCAGGGCATATTTGGTGTAAAAATTACTTGAGGCACAAAAGGGAAAGGTATTGAAAGGAACAGAGGATCTCTTGGAACTCGAGGGCTGGACTGAGAGCCAGGTAGCTCAAGAGAATGGAACCAGGGGCTGCGCAGTCACTAGGAAACAGCACAGCCTCCTGGTCCCCTACCCTCCTTGTATCAATATCTATCGCTGAGTAACAATTTACCCTAAAACTTAGCAGTCTATAGCACTCAACATTTATTATCCCACAGTTTCTGTGGACCCAGAATCCAGGGGTTGCTTAGATGGGTGCCTTTGGCTTGGGGTCTCTCACCAGGCTGCAGCTAAGGAGTCAGACCAAGAATGTCAAGGCTCAACTTAGAGTTTAACTTACTTCCAAACTTGGTCATATGGCTTTGGCAGATCTTCAAAGGTCATTTCCAAGTCCATTCCTGTGACCATTGGCAGGATATAGGTCCTTACTGGCTGTTGGCCAGAGACATCCATTTCTTGCCATCAATTTCTCCGTAAGGCTACTCACAACATGGTAGCTTCTTCCCCCCAGCCCCTCCACCCAAAGCAGGGTTCAGGGAGAGAGAAAAAGAGAGCGAGCAAGTATGCAAGAGAGGTGAAAGTCACAGTCTTCGTGTAACCTAATCTCAAAAGTAACATCCCATCACGTTTGCCCCGTTTGTTTGTTAGAAGCTCTGGGTCGAGCCTGCACTCAAGGGCAGAGGCCCACACAAAGGTGTGAATCCTGGGAGACAGGGCCCACTGATGGCATCTTAGAGGGTGCCCATCACAGCTGCTCCCCACTCTTTCTTTCTCCACTTCTAGAAGGGCTCTATTTTTGTGTCTGGTTAGTTCTTTCTATCAATGCACCTGCTCTGTCAACTTGTATCTGCTCTCATCTCTCTCCTTCGCTGCCCCCCACACCATGACTTTAGCACTCAAACCCCCTCCCCCAGCCCTCTCTCAAGACTCAATTTGTCTCTGCAGCCTTGTCACCCACTGTACTCTGGGGTGTGTCCTGGCCTCCAGCCTGTTTCCAGCACATGCCACTAGTTTCCCCACTTCCTCACTCATATCCATGTTGTTCCTACTACCTGGAGTATCATGGTCCCCCAACAGACTGTAGAAATCTTTCTCCTTCTCAGGCAGCTCTAAAGCAGCCTCCTTGAATGAAAATTTTACTGAGCCTCTGTATGGTCACTTCCACCTGGTGTCTCTAGGGCATCTGGGGTGGACTCTGTCTCCACCTTCCAGGCCACACAGCCAGCCTTGTGTGGCCCCTGTGTGGCTGGGGATTCCATGCCTGCACCCAGCCTCTAGACACAGGGCCAATGTCTTTTCATCTCTATCTGGAGCACACATGTCCAGGCCTGGGCTGAGTGGGGACTTAATGAATGCGGTTGCGTTGATCCAGGATGGGATGTGAGTCTGGACACTCTCTATTACTTGAGGGGCTACAAAGCTTTGTTGATGGTGCCAGTTCTTAACTATTTTGTCCATACTGTTTGTCTTGCAATCAGAACACGGCTCCTGGATAAAACTTCTATATCTTTAATAACAAACTCATAAGAAAGTGAATTTCTTACTACTCATAAGTAAGAAAACCACAAACTCATCGTGTTTTGAGGATTTGCCATGTTCCAGGCACCCTATGTGATCATAGCTGCCATCTATGGAGCGTGGAATTGTTGAGCCCAGCACTAAGCGCGACATGAGGAAATCGTGCGGACTGAAGGCAGCAGGGGCTCATCTGCCTGGTTCATCAGGCAGTCTCAGGAAGACATGAATCTTTCTAGAGCCAGCAGCGATTTGTGCCCAAAGTCAACCACCATCTTGGAACTCTGGTTGGCTCTCTTCCATCTGCCTTCAAACATGCAGAAGTCTATTCAGGTTTGCACACACACACACACACACACACACACACACACCCCTCCCTTTTCACTTCTCTGCCATTTCTTCCCTCCCTTCTCTGCTTCCTGCCATTCGATCTCTTCATATAGTGTCTCCCCAGTCCCCAGTCCCTTCTCCCCCTTAACCATGGCAAGTGTGCCTTTGTCCCCACCACTCCTCGGAGAGCCAGGGAGTGAGAGAGGAGATGGGAAGTTGGTACAAATGACTGGGCTGACCTATCAATGGAAATCCTGCATACAGATTGGTAGCTAACTGTGTCCCAGTTTTTTTTTTTTTTTTTTTACCTGCCAGAGCTTGAACCTGTTCTCCTTGGTGGGCTTGGATACAGGGTCATCTGAGCCTTCCAGGACTTTTTCCCAGTATGACCCAAATGCCTTTCTCTCCCATTACTGGGGGTCTACTGAAATTGCTCAACTGTGAAGCTGTTGTCCTTAAGGAAGCCCAGAGCTTCATCCTCTGCCTGGATGCTAAGGACCAAATCCCTCTCTCTTGCCCCTGCTGATGTCTAACTGCCTTTGGGACTATTTGGCTTAGACTCTCTGGTTGCTACTGGAAATGAGCATATCTGGAATCTAGTGCACTTCCCTCCCTCCCCAAACGCTCTCTCCCTGCCTTCACTCGGTTCTTTTCCTCTGCTGGTCTCAATGGTGGGTCTTCCTCACACCCGCAGGACTGTCACCCACCCCCCCCAGTCTTTCCACTTCCTTTTCAAAGTCTCAGGGATTCTTCCATTCCTTCCATCCCTCCCTTGACACTGCCACCCCTGTGTCTGGCTTCTCGATCCCTCCCAAACCCAGTCTGATTCTATCTCTGTAAAACTATGTAGCTTGGCCGAACTGACTCATACTCTTGAATTTGTGAGTCTTCATTCCTAGAGTCATTGAAAAAGCATGAACTATGGCATCAGACAAACCTCAGTCCAAAACTTGGTTCTACTCCTTGAGAATTTTTATTTTGTTTTACCTTGGGTTGGTTATTTCATTTCTAATTCTATGGTAGGATAAAAATACCTATGTTGCTGGATTTTTTTGAGAGAAAAGCCAAGTGCAGATGGCTTAGTAAATATTAACTCTCCTTTCTAAAAACTTACTGTGAGTCTTCATTGCCTAGTAAATCAGGATGGAGCTCCTCAAACCCACATTCCTTGCTTGTCCAGTGGTCTCTGTCACCACTTCCCACAGCCCAACCCCAGTGGCCCCTGTACACCCCTATCATGCTTCCCATCATGGGCTCCCTCTCTGCCCATCTAAGGCTGGCATTTCCACAGTGTCCAATGCAAGTCAACCCTCCACTGGGTAACCTCTTCCCAACTCCTACGGTACCGTGTTAGTGCTGCCAGAGTCTATGCTAACTTCAGTCATGATAATTTAGGGAATTCCTTGGGAGTCCAGTGGCTAGAACTTGGTGCTTTCACTGCCAAGGACCTGGGTTCAACCTCTGGTCAGGGAATTAAGATCCCGTAAGCCATATCAGTCCATTCTGAAGGAGATCAGCCCTGGGATTTCTTTAGAAGGAATGATGCTAAAGCTGAAACTCCAGTACTTTGGCCACCTCATGTGAAAAGTTGACTTACTGGAAAAGACTTTGATGCTGGGAAGGATTGGGGGCAGGAGGAGAAGGGGACAACAGAGGATGAGATGGCTGGATGGGATCACTGACTCGATGGGTGTGAATCTGAGTGAACTCCGGGAGTTGGTGACAGACAGGGAGGCCTGGCGTGCTGCGATTCATGGGGTCACAAAGAGTCGGACACGACCGAGCGACTGAGCGACTGAACTGAACTGAAGCCATATGGCACAGCCAAAAAAAGGGGGAAAAGATATTCCATACCATGCTTTATTAATAAATGTTCTCATATGATGTGAAAAATTGAAATGTGAACCTTCAAAAAGTAAAATCACAAATTGCTTGCTATTAAAACTGGCAGAGCTGAGAGTTTATAAGCAGTGTCCACACTCCCTCCCCATGACCAAGCATGCCTGCTGCTGAACAGAAATGCCCTGCTGTGTGGATCAGACATGAACTCTGACTGCTGAGGTCTTCATGAAGACATCCTTTCTCTAAAATGTGACCATCAGGACGTCACCATCTAGCACTTACTCGCGGTGTCTGACTGGGCTGGGTGGGTCCTGTGTGTGTCCGCTGCACACGTGTTGGCTTTGTTGCTTAGCTTCTCGCAGGCCTCGAGGTCTAGTGCTGTCAGACAAGCGGGTCCTTCATATCCAGTTCCTGCCACACTCCAGAGACCAGGACCAAGGCAGAAACAGGCACCCCAGTTTCCACCTAGGTCTCTCTTAGGTTCACTTTCTGGGAGACAATGTTGATTTGATAGAGTAGGTAAAATCCCCCTTTACCCAAAGCAAGTGGCTTTTAACTTGTCAGGAGTAAAGGTTAATGCTGTATTTAGTAGCTAAGAGTTGATTGTACGCTGACAGGTCACCTACTATTCCTCTCAGAAGGGATACTTTCAGTCTAATTCAAATAGTTACTGAGGGCCTCTCTGTGCTAGGCCTGAAAATTCCTTGCTATGGTAAAGGATGCATGTTAAGTAACTGATTTTCACTCTACTCACTTCATTGAGTTTAGAATTTGGAACACTGAGTTCATAAGGGAACGCTGTTTCCACTCTGGCTCCTGCTCTGCTGGGAGAATACATCCTCTTAACCAGCAAATGGGGCTTCCCTTGTAGCTCAGTTGGTAAAGAATCTGTCCGCAATGTAAGAGATCTGTGTTCAGTCCCTAGGTTGGGAATATACCCTGGAGAAGGAAATGGCAACCCACTCCATTATTCTTGCCCGGGAAATCCCATAGACAGAGGAGCCTGGAGGGCTACAGTCCATGAGGTCGCAGGAGTTGGACATGACTTAACGACTGAACCGCTAAAGCACCACAGCAAATAAAGATGGCCATCGGAGTGGGTGGGAATGCGCTGGTATCAATTTTGCCTGACATGGCCGGGCGCTCCGGTTTCTTGGTTCCCCGCAGTTGTTGACGTCTACCAAGGCTGGTGTGGCCCCTGCAAGCCCGTGGTGAGCCTCTTCCAGAAGATGAGGGTGGAGGTCGGCCCGGACCTTCTGCATTTTGCGTCAGTAAGATCCTCTCTCAGCAGAATGTCAACAACGGTTGCAAAAAAACTTAAACATTGAAAAACAGGAACAGGAAGCCTGAGGGGCCTTTTGCAGATCATGGAGAGAGTATTCGTTGTGGAGTTTCTGCTGATGCCAGTTTCTCGGGCGAGGAGGTTTTCTGCCTTCCCGCCTCTCACAGTCCTGGTGGGCTTGGCCACCCCTGATGCTGGAGCAGGGACTACTTGGCCAGTCTGAGGCCAGTGCTCCTCCTTCTTGTCTCCTGGACACTGTGAAGCCTGGAGTCTCACTTCCAGAGGACAGGGTTTAAGATCTCTATCCTTGCTCCTTAAAGAGGACTTTCAGCAAAAGTTTCCTTGGGTCATTGGATGGAGATGGGAATCACTTCCGGAGACGCGGGTAGGAGACGCAGGATGAGCTGCAAGCGGTGAGGCTCAGCCAGTAAACACGGGAGCGACGCTCCCTCGCGAAAACTCTGGAGAAGCTGGGCTTCCGGGGCTTGCCCTGCTCTGGGGAGCCGGTGGTGAGGCTTTGGTGGAGGAGCGCAGGAGGGGCCTGATGGTGGGCTTTATCCAACCTGGAGGCAGAGCTCAAGGACCCTCCTGTGTCCCAGCCACTAGGAGCAGACGTGGGATGGTAGCGGAGGAGCTCCCTTGATCCGGAGAAGGAGAAGCTGTCATTTCCTCCTTATTTTATTCCTCAAAAAACTACACTGGTAACACTTTTTACCCATATGTTGACAGGACACTTGTTAAGGTTCAGATGAAAAGACATTAGAAGGAGCAGCATGAGAGAGAAAAGCCAGGGCTCCACCTGGGGAGGGCATCATTCGTGTGTGTGTGTGTGTGTGAGTGAGATGTGTAATGGATGTGTGTGATGTGTGTGGTGTGTTATGTGTAACATGTGTGTTGTGTAGTAATGTTATGTAGTAGTGTGTTATGTGTAATGTATATGTGTGATGTGGTGTGTGATATGTGTGTATGGTGTGTGTTATGTGTAATCTATGTGTGTAGTATAGTACGTGGCATGTGTAATGTGTGTGTGTGATGTGATATGTGTGTTATGTGTACTGTGTGCGGTGTGGTGTGTGATGTGTGTGTGTGGTATGGTGTGTGTGGGTATATAATGTATGTGTGTGCATGTGTGTGGTGTGTTATGTGTATGTAGGGCGTGTTGTGTGGTGTGGTGTATGTGTTACGTGTAATGTATGTATGTGCTGTGTGTGTAGGTGGTATATGGTGTGTAGTATTGGGGGTGTGGTGTGGTGTAGTGTGTGTGTGTGCGTGGAATGGGGATGAAGTGTGTGTGTGTCATATGTAGGGGGGATGTGGTATGTGTGTGTGTTTTGTGAATTGAGGAGTATGTGTGTATGATTGATGTCTGTGTGTGGTGAGAGTGTTGTGTGTGTGTATGTGGTATGTGGTGTGGGGATGAGGTGTAAGTGTGTGTGTGTATGTGGTATGGGGATAAGGGGTATGTGTGTGTAATGTCTGTGCATGGTGAGTGTGGTGTGTGTGTGTGTGTATGTAGTATGGGGATGAGGTGTGTGTGTGTGGTATGTGAGGATGTGGTGTGTGTGGGATGTGAGGGTGTGTGGTGTATGTGTGTTGTGTGGGATGAGGGGTATGTGTGTTTGTGATGTCTGTGTGTGTGTATGTGGTATGGGGGTGAGGTGTGTGTGTGTGTGGTGTGTGAAGGTGTGTGGTGTGTGTGTGCTGTGTGGGATGGGGGGTATGTGTGTTTGTGGTGTCTGTGTGTGTGTATGTGGTATGTGACAGGGGGGATGAAGGCTGTGTGTGTGTGTGAGATGTGTGTGTGAGATGTGTGTCCCACGCGGCTCTCCCATCACCCTGCTGACCATCTGTCTCCTTTAGGCAGAGGCAGACTGTCTTGATGTGCTCGAAAGATACCGAGGGAGGTGTGAGCCAACCTTTCTGTTTTATGCCGTGAGTACCTCTACAGTCGGGGATGGTCCCACGGCTGCACCCCTGAGGGTTCAGAAGGACACCTCTCACCAAGAGCCCACACTATTCCCAGCAAGAGGTGCTGGCTTCTCCTGACTTTATTGTTTGGCTGAGGACCAGTGCCCTCAGTCACAGCACTACTCGCGGGCAGAACCCTGAGGAGTCACTCTGGGCTGCAGGCCTCCTGAGGGCTGGACTCGGGACAGAGGACAATCCCCTCGGACGCCTGTGCACCTTCTAGCTGTGAGCACTCTTAACCCAAGTCTCACTCCCGGCACAGGGTTTGGCGAGTCCCACTGCGCTCCACAGAGGGAACATGAATGCTCCACAACATGAACCCTCCTGTATCTACCTTTGCTTCATCATTAAATGTGAAGATATGCTGAGATAAAGTTGGAAATGAGAAGGTTGATGCATGACAACCAGTGGTTTAACATTTGCAAAACTGCCTGGCTGCCTTCAGCTGTGACATCCACATGGGGCTCCTGGCCCCCGAGGGTCTACCATCTCACATCTGGCTCCTGGCTTTAGGTCACCTGCCAGGCCCTGAAGACAACGGGTTGATTTTCTCCTCCTGACTCAGTGCAGTGCTCTGTCACACAGTCAGGGAAACGGGTCTGCTCACCAGGGCCGGGGTTGTTTAGCTTGGAAACCTTCAGGCTCCTGCCCTCTGCAGCAAGTCTCACAAGTTGGAAGCTTCTGATGAAACATCATTTGAGCTTCGGCCTTCAGGAGGGAGATTGGAGTTATTCAATAGAACCTGATCGGGGGGAGGGGGAGCGGCAGATGCTGAGATGGACATGCCCCCAGCCACGTGGCATCAGAGCTCAGTGGCAGAAAAGGCATCATTACCGCAGTGGTTTGCTTGCCTGACCCTGGAGCATGCAGATTAAAGCATCAGTTACAATGGCCATGTGGCAGCTTGTCACCGTCGTCATGCAGTGGTGGTCCCCTGAGGGTGGGATGGACACAGAAGGAGGACCCAGTGAATGTGATGGTCTGTGAGTGACAGGCAGGGAGACTTCTGAAGAACCAAAGATGGGAAGCTCCAGTTCCCTGCAAACAGCATCTCCACTGTGAGGTTCTCCCTGATCACCCCAGATGGAGTTGGGATTTGACTCTTGCCCTAAATCCCAAGCACCCTTATTAATGCAATGGCCTTATCCTGCTGTAGTTGTTTCTCTGACACCACCATCTCCCTCCCCACTCCACACCCAAGTCACTGAGGGTGGTGTCTGTGTCTTTCCATGTTTCGGGTTTATGTTCTGTGCCTCTGTCTTGGTGTTGGGCATAGTAAGTGCTCAGCTGATACTTGTTGGATGAAGGAGCCACAGAGAGGCCACACTTAGTGACTCACAACCTATGGCCCTGGTCCTCCCCCACCTAACTCCCCGCTGCCCTGAAGGAAGTTTTGAAGGGAGGGGAGCATGGGGAGGGGGCAGAGAAGTGACTGGAGGCCATGGGTGTGGGGTCCATGGATCTTGACCTTGGGCACACTCCCAAAGCCCTTGGACACTCGCTAGCTCTTGAAAAAGGTTGCTGTCATGTGATCTGAGCAGGACCTCTGTGCTGTGTTCCAGGGAGGAGAGCTGGTGGCAGTGGTGAGAGGAGCGAATGCCCCACTACTGGAGAAAACCATCCGCGAGCAGCTGGAGGCAGAAAAGAGGGTGTTGGCTGAAGGCAGAGAACGGAGGGTGGTAAGTGGCCAGGCCAGCAGGTCCCTCCCCTGCCCCGCCAGTGTCCTCCCTATCCCTGGAAAGCTTCAGTAAATGCCCACCTGCTCAGGGGATGTGCAGAGCCTACTAGGAAGTCTTTGAGGAAGTCATCCTCTTCATCCAGAACACTTTAGTGTCTCATCTATTTCTCGCTCATCCCCGCTTCATCTCCCAACAGGGGCTTCTGTAACCCTGACAGCGAATTCAGAAATGAAAATGAAGTTATGGGTCCAGGAGTGGGTTGGAGGAGTCAGCCTCAGGGGAACATCTCTCCTGGTGACCTGCCCTTCCCTCTCATTCCTGGGTTTTATTTGTGACCCCAGGGGGTTCATTTCTTTAACTAGAAAGGGGTCATTACTTTGAGAAATAGGATCAGTAAGCACTAGTTGTGATTTAGGTACAGTATTTTCAGGATAACATGGACTGTGAGATTTTCATAAAGAATCGGCAGCCTTTGAAAACTGACACCCCTTAGTTAGAAAGAAGTATTTCCTGGTGCTCTGAGCGGCTGCCCAGGAGCCTCAACGTTGTGCAGTATCCAGTGTTCAAGTTTTCACACTCAATTCCAAAGAGCAAAGCTCTGTTCTCATAGAATGGATTGGAATCAAATCATGTATTTCCCCCAGAAAACTGGCAAATTTTCCCCAAGAAAGAAAACACTTGTGCCTCCTCCACAGATAAATGATCTATCTTTACTACTTCCCCACACAGTGTAGCCGGTTGCTTTCTAAATGTTTGTATTTCAGTTCTTTGTTTGTCTGCTTGTCAACTCTCTATTTCATCTTTCTTCTTCCTTAGTTTCTATTTGATGCTCATGGAAACAGGCAGGCTCTAAACCTTAAGATCAGCATGGATTTAATTGCTCTCACCCTCTACCACCATCCAGTTACTCAAACGGACCTTGAAAAGTTTCCTAGACTGATAATCTTGACCCTCTTCTTTTGCTCTGCATTTGGAACCTTTACTTTCTTGGCTTCCGTTGGTTGTTGAAGGTCTTTGTGGAATTTTAATCAGCTAACTACTTTCTGTCTGTGACCACTTTGTACTAGATTAAAGATGAAGCTCTTTCTGATGAAGATGAATGCTTTTCTCATGAAAAGAATGATGGTGATGATGAGGACCTGGGTGAGTACAGAACCAACGAGCAAGCAAAAGGCAGTGCAGACTCGGACTTGATGTGTTTCTTAGAAAATATATGAGTAGTAAGTTTATTGAATAATCTGAACTCTGGGAAAATAACCCATAAAACATTTCACCTCCAATCACCTGACTTCAAACATACTGTTAATCTCCCTCCTGTGTTTTAATTGCATCTTGAGTGTCTTTCTGATCATGTTCAACTATAACAAGTGTGACTTTCATGACAATTACTGAGCATCAGGAAAGGCTTTCTTAATAAACTGGTGGGGTATGACACTAATAAAGTAAAGTAATGAGGTGCTGGGGTTTCCTTAGTCCTTATTTAAGAACTTGAGTTTCTTTAACCATTTTTCTCAAGTGTGAGAAAGTCAGCTGTACTGAACCCCTTCCCTCCCCACAGCCCTGTACCCTCTTCCTCTTAGTCCTCAAGTATCAACTCATGGATTTTACACTCCTGAGCATCACTGTTCTTCCTGAGGCTTCAATATGCGAACATCTTGACCTGACAGTGGGAAGAGAAGCTAAAAGTTAGAGAAGTTGTTGCTGGCAAGGTGACTCCTGATGGTCCCTGAGACACCAGAGGAAACCAGGATGTGGCTCAGGAACCAAGCAAGAGAGAGGAGGAAGTTCTGATAACTGCCGGAATGAGAAAAACTGCTATTTATGTGTGGATGACGAGGACTGTCTGAGATAGATTCTAATAAGGGATGTGGTGCAGTTTAGGAGAGCAAGAAACTTCAAGTGTGAAAGAGAAGTCAGCGATTTGGCTTCTGCAGGAAACATTCGTTGTCTCGTTTACGGATTATCTCTTCTTCTCTTCCCCATTATTTTCTCCTAAATCCAGTCTCTCCACTTGGGAAACTACACAGCGCCTGCCCTGCCCTTAGCCTTCCGCTCTCCCAGCTCGGCTTCCTGGTGCGCACTCCTTGGGCCGCCCTCTCCTCTGTCTCTGCCCATCTGCTCCTCCCAGGGCCCCAGTGACCTTCTTGGGGCCAAATCCAGCAGGCAGTTGCCAGTCAGAGCCTATGGTGTCCTGCTGCAGGCGTGGCTGCCGTCCACAGCGTCTTCCTACTCAAAACCCTCTTTTTGAGACTTCCCTGGGGGTCCAGTAGTTAAGATTTCACCTTCCACTGCAAGGGGGATGGGTTCAATCCCTGGTTGGGGAACTAAGATGCCCCATGTGCTAAGTCACTTCAGTCATGTCCAAATCGTTGTGACCTTATGGATTGTAGCTCGCCAGGCTCCTCTGTCCGGGAGACTCTTCAGGCAAGAATAGTGGAGAGGGCTGCCTCCTCCAGGGAATCTTCCGAACCCAGGGGTTGAACCCGCGTCTCTTATGTCTCCTGTGCTGGCAGGTGTGTTCTTTACCACGTACCACCTGGGAAGCCCTGAGAGCCCACATTCCTTGTGGCCCCAAACAGAAGCAATATTGTAACAAATTCAGCAAAGACTTTAAAAATGGTCCGCATAAAAACCCCACAAAAACAAAAGTACCCCTCTTCTTGTCTGATGTCTGAGACATCTCAACCTTTTTCATTTTCTTCTCATTTTCTCTGGCCTGTCCATAGCCTCCCCTTCCTCAGCTTCTTTTCTTTTGCTCTCTCTTCAGACTGGAGTTCTTGGGCTCCTGCTCTGGCCTCTTCTCTTCTCACCTTATACCTCTGTGTGGTCTCTTTAATTGGTCAATTCATAAGGGGATTTAAAGTCCAAGGATTCATAGGATATTAGAAATAGTGCTCATGGAAGGATGAACCGATTGGCTGCTTAACATGATAAACACTTCTTTTTCAGCCCATATTTTTTAGATTTTCAGAGTCAACACAACTGATGTGAAAGCTGAAAAGAGAAAATAGGCCATGGGGGATATAGTCTATGGACAGCGTGCAGAGCTCACCAAGGCCAAGTCCATACAAATGGGAATCTGACAGGGATGGGTTTGTGCACAGATGTGGGTTCCCCCGAGGTGTCTGTGGGCCTGAGCAGTGGACGGAGGCCATGCGGCATCTCCCTCATCACCACAGCTGCTTGACCTGTGGACACAGCCACCCAGTAGCCTGGCCAGTGAGCTCTGACTGGTGCCTGGGCTCCAAACAACAAAGCGGCTGATTCTCAGGAGAATGGGATAGAGACAGAGGAGTCTGGCAGAATGTGCCAGCCCTGAGCGGACTTGGGGCCTGGGGCAGCCACCACTGACCACATGCTAGAATGTCAGAAAGACACACCGAGAGGAGAACACAGTAGGTTGCAGTTAGAGACCAAGAATCATTGGGGGGTGGGGGGTGGGTTGCACAGGAAGGGACGAGAGGGTCGTGGCCTGCTTCGCCTCTGTTCCAGCTCTGTCCCCTCTCCAGGCTGACTTGGTTGTTTCTGGGTTTTGCTCCTGAGTCATTTCCCTCTCCACCTCCCATCCTCTCCTCCTCCCCCACACTCTCCCTCCCAGTTCATGTCCCTTGCAGCCAGGCTGGGGGTGGGGTCTGGAGCAAGACTCCTGCATTCACTGGAGTCCAGGTCAGCAGAAGCTCAGCCAAGAGGCTGGGGGAGGGAGGCGGGGGCTGTGTGGAGCTGCACGGTCCCTGTGGAGAGCATCCTGAGAGCCTCCTGCGAGTCCAGGGTCTGACAGCACCATCCCCGGCTTGTTGCAGTGTCATCAGAGAAGGCCTGCACCTTGGCCATCATTAAACCAGACGCGGTGGTCCATGGGAAGACAGATGAGATTATCATGAAGGTAAGAGAGACAACAGGAGACTTCTGAGTTGGGAAGATCCCCTGGAGGAGGGCATGGCAACCCACTTCATTATTCTTGCCTGGAGAATCCCCATGGACAGAGGAGCCTGGTGGGCTACAGTTCATGGGGTCACACAGAGTCAGACATGACGGAAAGACCTAGCCCAGCAGCAAGAGAGACAACATTTCCCTTACAGACTGTACTTGTGTCTTCTCTGCTGGAAAATCAGGGCTGGGGCATAGTGTAGCAGTGTCCTAGGGGGAAGAGGCATCTAAGGAGTTTAATTAAAATTCCAATGAAGGAAGTCACAATATTTCTTTATTTGTTTTTGGCTGTGCTGGGTCTCTGTTGCTGTGTGAGGGCTTTTCTCTAGTTGCAGCACATGGGGGCTATTCTTTGTTTCCGTGCCTGGGTTTCTCACTGGGGTGGCTTCTCTTGTTGTGGAGCACAGGCTCAGTACTTGTGGTGCGCGGGTTTGGTTGCCCTGTGCCATGTGGGATCCTCCCGGACCAGGGATCGAACTCGTATCCATGCATTGGCAGGTGGATTTCTTAAATACCAGCAAAGTCCTAAATTACACTTTTTAAATTGAATCAGGTCAGATATGATGAGAATGAAGGTCTCCACTGCTTTTAATGTTGTTTTTCCATCACCTTTTACTTTCAACACATTGAAATGTGAATTCGTGCTTGCTTTCAGTTCAGTTCAGTCGTTCAGTCATGTCTGACTCTTTTCAACCCCAAGGACGGTAGCATGCCAGGCGTCCGTGTCCATTACCAACTCCCAAACCTTGCTCAAACTCATGTCCATTGAGTCAGTGATGCCATACAACCATCTCATCCTCCGTCGTCCCCTTCTCCTCCTGCTTTCAATCTTTCCCACCATCAGGGTCTTTTCACATGAGTCAGTTCTTCACATCAGGTGGCCAAAGTATTGGAGTTTCAGCTTTAGCATCAGACCTTCCAATGAATATTCAAGACTGATTTTCTTTAGGATTGACTGGTTTGATCTCCTTGCAATCCAAGGGACTCTCAAGAGTCTTCTCCAATATCACACTTCAAAAGCATCAATTCTTTGGCGCTCAGCTTTCGTAATAGTCCAACTCTCACACATCACTACTGGGAAAACAATAGCTTTGACTAGATGGACCTTTGTTGGCAAAGTAATGTCTCTGCTTTTTAATATGCTGTCTAGGTTGATCATAGCTTTTTTTCCAAGGAGCAAGTGTCTTTTAACTCATGGCTGCAGTCACCATCTGCAGTGATTTTGGAGTCCCCCAAAATAAGGTCCGTCACTGTTTCCATTGTTTCCCCATCTATTTGCCATGAAGTGATGGGATCGGATGCCATGATCTTAGTTTTCTGAATGTTGAGTTTTAAGCCAACTTTTTCACTCTCCTCTTTCACTTTCATCAAGAGGTTCTTTAGTTCTTCTTCGCTTTCTGCCATAACGGTGGTGTCATCTGCATATCTGAGGTTATTGATAATTCTCCTGGCAATCTTGATTCCAGCTTGTGTTTCATCCAGGCTGGCATTTCACAGGCACCCCACTCCAGTACTCTTGCCTGGAAAATCCCATGGATGGAGGAGCCTGGAAGGCTGCAGTCCATGGGGTCGCCGAGGGTTGGACACGACTGAGCGACTTCACTTTCTCTTTTCACTTTCATGCATTGGAGAAGGAAATGGCAACCCACTCCAGTGTTCTTGCCTGGAGAATCCCAGGGACAGGAGAGCCTGGTGGGCTGCCGTCTATGGGGTCGCACAGAGTCGGACACGACTGAAGTGACTTAGCACTCTGCATGTAAGTTAAATAAGCAGGGTGACAATATGCAACCTTGATGTACTCCTTTCCCGGTTTGGAACCAGTCTGTTGTTCCATGTCCAGTTCTGACTGTTGCTTCTTGACCTGCATACAGATTTCTCAGGAGGCAGGTAAGGTGGTCTGGTATTCCCATGTCTTTAAGAATTTTCCACAGTTTGCTGTGATTCAAAGGTTTTGGCATAATCAGTAAAGCAGAAGTAGATGTTTTTTGGGAACTCTCTTCCTTTTTCAATGATCCAATGGATGTTGGCAATTTGATCTCTGGTTCCTCTGCCTTTTCTAAATCCAGCTTGAACTTCTGGACGTTCATGGTTCATGTATTGTTGAAGCCTGACTTGGAGAATTTTGAGCATTACTTTGCTAGCATGTGAGATGAGTGCAATTGTGTGGTAGTTTGAACACTCTTTGGCCTTGCCTTTCTTTGGGATTGGAACGAAAACTGACCTTTTCCAGTCCTGTGGCCACTGCTGAGTTTTCCAAATTTGCTAGCATATTGAGTGCAGCACTTTCACAGAATCATCTTTTAGGATTTGAAATAGCTCGACTGAAATTTCATCACCTCCACTAGCTTTGTTCGTAGTGATGCTTTCTAAGGCCCACAGGACTTCACATTCCAGGATGTCTGGCTCTTTACCATATATATGTGTGTGTATCTCCTACAGATCCAGGAAGCTGGGTTTGACATTTTAACGAATGAAGAGAGAACCATGACAGAAGCAGAAATGCGACTTTTCTACCAACACAGAGCTGGAGAGGTCAGTTTTCCAGTTTCCACTTGTCCAACACGCTTTCATTTCTTTCTCCTCCTCCAATATTATGTTTCAAATTGATATTAGTTTGGGAGAAACTAGACTTTTATGAAGAACAAGATTATGAACAGCAAGTGGGCCATGGAATTACTCTCAGCATAATGATTACAGGCTGCGTCAGGGAGATGTTGCTTGGTATGCTCCCAGCGACTTGAGTTTGACTCTGACTTAAGTAATGAAGTAAGGAATTTATTGGGGGGATTCTCTGTGACTCCCAGAACTGAAGAAAGAAGGCTGAGAAGTTGCAGGAGAAGGTGTGGGGACAAGAAGAACCAAGGCAGGGGTATGGATTTCTGAAACAAAACTTCACAGGGAGTCGCTTCAGGTGCCCCTGTTGGCGGATAGATTCAACCACTTTTCATCTGTTTCTGCTTCTGACTCACCCACCTGGGAGACAGGGTCTCCTAGCCTGGGCCCCACCTCTCAGATGTGGAGGGTGTGTGGGGAGGGGTGGATAGGCATTGTGGTTCTCGGCCAGACTAGGACTGAGTGAAATGGGGAAGGGCTGCTCCCCAAAGGAAGCTTGAGTGCTGCTACTTGAAGAAGGAGGAAAGGTTGCGAGATGCTCAGCTGTATCCCCTGGTTTCCATGTATGTGGTGGTCTTCTAAATGCTGTCTAACTTCTTATAATTTCATGCTCAACCCCAGCATGTCATTTCAGAGCCTCATCTTCCTGCCTTTAACTTATATCTGGGTTCTCTGTGTCTTTGGGTACCACTTCCCCTTCCTGGGATCTTCCAGGGCATGCTGGCTGGTGGTGAGGCAGCTCATGGGCCCTCTCCCATCCTGTGGGTGGGATGGGCCCCTGGGGCCCCTGGCCTAATTCACTCCCTTCCCTCCCTGTGCTAGGACGCATTTGAGAAGCTGGTATATCACATGTGCAGTGGACCAAGCCACCTCCTGATCCTTACCAGGACTGAGGGCACCGAGGATGTGGTCACTGCCTGGCGAACCCTCATGGGGCCCTGTGACCCTCATGTGGCAAGGAGGGAGCAGCCTGACAGGTAATGTCACCAGCAATGGTCCTTCATGCATCTCAACACCTGCATCTGAGGAAGCTGAGAGCCCTGCTAGGGCTTCAGCCCAGAATTGTGGGTAACACAGAAGGCACTCTGATGGCCACGAAGCTCCCTCTGTTATATGCTGGGGAGTCCCTGCCCTTTGTTATGTATTTGAGGAGACCCTGATGTCCTCTCCCTCTGATCCCATCCCAGCCTTTCAGAGGTTGCCTCCTTGCTGCCTCTTCCCCTTTCTGAAGGCTGCTGTGCGTCCAGTCCTCACTGTTCTGCCTGTAGCAGAGGGTTTGTGGTCCCAGAGCCATCTGAAACCCTGACCCAGGAAGTACAGATTCCAGGGCTACACCCAGGCCTGCTGAGTCAGAGACTCTGAGTGGGGCCTAAGAATCAGCAGTGTGGACTCAGCACCCCCACCTCTCATCCCCTACTCCCTACCCAAGGTGTCCTGAGGTCCCCTAGAGTCTGAGCACCCTGTTCTGCACACAGCACTAGGCTGCCTTGGTTGGCTCCCTGGCCCCGTGTGAATGTTTAGCCTGACGCCACCACTGCCAAATCCACTGTCTTGCCTTTGAAGCTGAGAGAGGCCCCGCCAACAAGAAAGACATTAGCAAGAGACTAACTGCAGTTGTACTTTATAGTTGTAGGGAGCTGGGAACACTCATGTTTGAGGCAGCCGGGGCTGATGAAAGAGCCCAGAGTTCAGATCTTAGGTTTTCTGAGCCTCAGTTCTCTCATCTATAAAATGGGGTTTGAGCACCTATCTTGGGAGGCTGTTAGAGTGCTGCGGTTAGAATCTCTCTTCTTCCTCTTGCTAACTGTGTGGTCTTGGGTCATCTGTGCTTTAATCCGTCTGTCTTAATATCCTCATCTGGAAAATGGGAACTGCAATGGGAAAGGACCTGCCTCAGATTGAGAGAGAGAAAGAGAGAACTTGGAACACTGTTTGAGATAAAGGAAATCTTAGCAGTATTAGTATTATTTTAGGGAACCTTGAGGGATTGACTATGCCAATTTGTATCAAGTCCTCAGCAGGGTGCTTGCCTAGCCCCTAGTAGTAACGACTACAGAATGACAGCTCCTGGGCTCACACCATGACTCATGCATATTTACCCCCTTTTAATAATGTTTATTTGGCTGCATCAGGTCTTAGTTGCCACACGTAGGCTCCGGAGCACAAAGGCTTCAGTAGTTGTGGCACATGGGCTCTTGAGTTGCAGCACATGGGTTTAGTGACTCCATGGCATTTGGGATCTCAGTTCCAAAATCAGGGGTCAAACCCACACCCCCTGCATTGCAAGGCGGGTTCATCATCAGTGGACCACCAGGGAAGTCCTGACTCATGCACATTTAAACTAGGGGTCATGATGGTCTTCCTAGTCTCCCCCACAGGGTTGCTGCACATATGAAACAAGGTCAGAACACCGCTGGTTACCATCACCCTTGATGCTGTTCCTGGCATTTCCAGCCGAGAAAGCCACGTCACAGAAATGCTGCCTGTTGATGGGTAGCTAGTGGCTACGTTGCCAGAGATCAAAACATTCTTTTCAAATGAGACTGTTCTTTCTTGTACATTTTGGATACTGCTAGTCTCCGGGCTCAGTATGGCACGGAAATGCCCTTTAATGCAGTCCATGGAAGCTGGGATTCAGAAGATGCCCGTCGGGAACTGGCCCTGCTCTTCCCCAGTTTTCGGTTTTCAGACCAGATTCCAGAATCCGCCCCTCTGGGTAAGTCATCCAGGCAGATCTGGTCTGTATTGAATCCCCAGTGGGGATGGTGTGCGTGTGCGTGTGCGTGTGCGTGTGGGTGTGCCTGCCTATGGTTTGGGGGTGGGGGTGTTGGTTACTGATAGTAACTATGTGGTAACCACCTTCAGGAAAACCGGGCCCCTTAGGAAACTTTAGCAACTGTCCTGCTGTTTTATTTTCAGAGTAACAGTGTTGCTTCTTAATACATTACATCTTTTGCTGCATATTTCACTTTGAAGCCAAACTCTTGTTGCAAAGTTACTTTGCATTCTCCCCTGGAAACCACAGGAAAATGTAACTAACTTTCCAGAAGCCAATTTCCAAGGCAGAGGCCAGACAGTCACTGGGTCACTTCCTCTGAGCTCCGCAGGCCCCACCAAGCCTTTGATGGGGTTGCCGAGAAATATAGGGTTATACAGAAGTACCCTCCACCTGGACCTGCTGTGGTTTTCGTATCCCTCAGCCCCCACATTTGGGAAAAGTGTGATGGGCTTTTTTGGAGGTACCCCTTCCAAATCCAGGTGAGAAAGCCACGGGGCTCAGAGCACATGTGATCTGCCTCACTCCATGAGTGGGAGAACAAGGCCCCTGCTGCCCCTGCCGAGTTGCACATCTCTGTTTGAGCTTGAGGTGAGGCGGAAGGGGCCAGGAGTGAACATGCTGGGAAAAGCAAAGGATGTGAAGGTGGCCTTCTTGGGAGAGGGCTGCCTGCAGATCTGAAACGGTAATAACCTCTGTATGCCTGCATGTTAGGGGTTTTCACCCAAATACTTCCCTAAATGTTTATGTTCATCATGGTCTCCTCAAGATCCACATCCAGCCAAGTAAGAGTATGTGGTCAGAAGGCAAGGAAGAGAAGGGTGAGAGCTGACCCCTGCTGGCTCTTGTTTAATCCTGGCGTGGCCTGCTGCTGGCTGAGGGACAACTGGGAGTGAGATGGAGTTTAGGGAGGAACTCTCACTCTGGTGTGGGTGGTACTGGGAAGACCAGCTTGCCTCTAGAGACCTACCCTCACAGGGAGCCCACCATGTGTGGTCAGGGGACCTCCCCATCCGTTTGGGGTAGTGACTGGAAGAAGTAGGTATGACTCTGGGGAAGGAGGAAAGGCAACTGGCTGGGCAACACCTCGGGGAGAGCTGGGAGAGTGTGAGCCTGACCTCCCGTGATAATGAGCTGAAGGGTCTGGGCCTGGATCCCACGTGGGATAAGTGCACAGCTTCCCGTGGGGGTGACCGGAAGTGGCCTGGTTGGGGTGTGAGTGTTCTGCCCCTTTTCTGACATATGTGTTGCAGCCTCTCAGCCGTCAGGAGCAGAGTGTGCTTTCCGTGTCCCCAGCACTTTTTCTGGGCCCTGGAGACAGAGAGTCTTGGGTCTGAATCCTGCCACTGCTATTTATTAGTGGAATAGCCTTGGGAGAGTTACTCTTTTGGACCTCAGTTGCCTCATCTGTGAGATGGAGATGATGAAACCTGTTATAGCCCCATAATCATCATCTTTCTCAGAGGGTTCTTGTGACACTCATAGCCTGGGGCCTGACACAAGTGCTCAGCCAGTGTCACTTCCTTTCCTAATTCTTCCCTAGTCCCTGACCCACATACTAGGACCTCTTTGCTGCTCTGTTCACCCTGACCCCTAGCTTCACTGTCTACCTTTCTGCTGTTCTCTGGTGGACAGCCTGTGGGTGGGGGAGCAGGACTGGGCTGTTGTAAGACGACCTACAAAATGCCTGTCATCCCACAGGCCGTGAGGCTGAAGGAGCGGAGGGCCCCGGCAAAATGCTGTGCTCCCCAGAGGATGTGGACGAGGCAGCCCGTGACCAGGGTGAGGCCACAAGCTGAAGTCAGAACGCTTATATCTGCTGCACATAAGGAAACTTCCAGAACTGGAACTTCCTCTTTTGAGTACCAATACTTTCTTGATTTAGCTATCCTTCATGAATAAAAATAACGGTATCCAGTTTCCTGCCTTACTAAACAGTATGAATGTGGAATATGTACTTTTGGGGGGCCATCCTTGACATTTTAGAAAATAAATGGACATCAGTCATTGAACTCTGCTGTGACACAATGTCATCTCAGGAGATACTTACTGAGCTAGAGGACAGTGTCTCCCCCAGGAATAAATCTACATTATGGATGATTTTATTTTTTAGACAAAATTTTTAAAAAATATTTATTTGCTGTGCCGGGTCTTATTTGCAGCACTTGGGAGCTTCAGTCTTCACTCTGCCATGCAGCATCTTTAATTGCAGTTCTTACTTGCAGCAGACGGGATCTAGTTCTCTAAGCAGGGACTGAACCCAGGCCCCCTGCATTGGGAATGAAGTCTTAGCCAGTGGACCACCAGGGAAGTCCCACGGATGAAACAATGTTAGCGCTTAACTTGGTAGCAGTGAACTTGAAATCAGTGCAACAGGACTGGACGTGACACTTCAGGGCTTATGGGGGCAGATATAAATCAGCTTTAATTCAGGCCATGGTTACAACGGGCAGTCCTGGAATAAGCTGATTCACCATCTGTGGTTCTCCATGAATCAGAACATGTTCAGAAAACAGTGCCTGGGGGTTACATTTGGAACCAGGGTTCAACTAATTTTCTTAATGTCCCCCTCTCCTCATTTCTTGGGTTTCTGATTTTGGCTAAAGCTGAATTGTATTTTATTAAAAATTTTTTTTTGGTTTGGCTGCACCATGGGCCTGTAGGATCTTGGCTCCCCAACCAGGGATCAAACCCCAGCAGTGAAAGCTCCAAATCCATGGGGCCACCAGGGAATCACCAAGACTAATTTTAAAACCTGAGAGCTCCTCGTGGTGGCACCAGCTTTCACTCAATTGCCTGGTTTAGTTGTTCCTTCATGGGTCACAGGCGTGTTCAGTAACTATCACTACTCCTGTGAGTAGCAACATCCCGGCTACTCCTTCTTAACCGGTTTGTTCTTTGGTTTATTGTAAATGCACTGAACCTGGGCTTACTCTTTCCTCTCTGACTTGGGAAAAGGCTGTGTTCTCCTACACCATGAGGTAAATGGCTGGTTTTCTCATGAGGTGGCTTTGTGCTTATGACCTGAAGAAGCTCTCTAAATGGACAGTCTGTGTCCACAAACTGTCTTTTATGGGCACACTACTCTGTCCTTCAGTCTGTAGCATGAGCCCTTCAGGGCTGGGGCCAGGGACACAAGGAAGAATCAGGCTGTAGAGGTTGGGATCAAGGCCTGTGACACTGGGTTCAATTCAGTTCAGCCGCTCAGTCGTGTCTGACTCTTTGTGACCCTGTGGACTGCAGCATGCCAGGCCTCATTGTCCATCATCAACTCCTGGGGTTTATTCAAACTCATGTCCATTGAGTCAGTGATGCCATCCAACCATCTCATCCTCTGTCATCTCCTCCCACCTTCAATCTTTCCTACCATCAAGGTCTTTGCTAGTGAGTCAGTTCTTCCCATCAGGTGGCCAAAGTACTGGAGTTTCAACTTCAGCATCAGTTCTTCCAATGAATATTCAGGACTGATTTCCTTTAGGATGGACTGGTTGGATATCACTGCAGTTCAAGAGACTCTCCAGAGTTTTCTCCAACACCAGAATTCAAAAGCATCAATTCTTCAGGACTCAGCTTTCTTTATAATCCAACTCTCACATCCATACATGACTACTGGAAAAACCATAGCTTTGACTAGATGGACCTTTGTTGGTAAAGTAACATCTCTGCTTTACAATATGCTGTCTAGGTTGATCATAGCTTTCCTTCCAACAAGCGTCTTTTAATTTCATGGCTGCAGTCACCATCTGCAGTGATTTTGGAGCCCCCCCAAAATAAAGTTTGCCATTGTTTCCACTGTTTCTCCATCTATTTGCCATGAAGTGATGGGACCAGATGCCATGATCTTTGTTTTCTGAACGTTGAGCTTTAAACCAACTTGTCACTCTCCTCTTTCACTTTCATCAAGAGGTTCTTTAGTTCTTCTTTGCTTTCTTCCATAAGGGTGGTGTCATCTGCATATCTGAGGTTATTGATATTTCTCTCAGCAACCTTGATTCCAGCTAGTGCTTCATTCAGCCTGGGATTTCACATGATGTACTCTGCATACAATTTATATAAGCAGGGTGACAGTATACAGCCTTGATGTACTCCTTTCCCGATTTGGAACCAGTCTGCTGTTCCATGTCCAGTTCTGACTGTTGCTTCTTGACCTGCATACAGATTTCTCAGGAGGCAGGTAAGGTGGTCTGGTATTCCCATCTCTTGAAGAATTTTCCACAGTTTGCTGTGATTCACACAGTCAAAGGTTTTGGCATAATCCGTAAAGCAGATGTTTTTCTGGAATTCTCTTGCTTTTTTGATGATCCAATGGATGTTGGCAATATGATCTCTGGTTTCTCTGTATTTTCTAAATCCAGCTTGAGCTTCTGGAAGTTCTTGGTTCACATGCTGTTGAAGCCTGGCTTGGAGAATTTTGAGCATTACTTTGCTAGCATGTGAGATGAGTGCAATTGTGCAGTAGTTTGCACATCCTTTGGCATTGCCTTTCTTTGGGATTGGAATGAAAACTGACCTTTTCCAGTCCTGTGGCCACTGCTGAGTTACCCAAATTTGCTGGTATATTGAGTGCAGCACTTTCACAGCATCATCTTTTAGGATTTGAAATAGCCCAACTTAAGTTCCATCACCTCCACTAGCTTTGTTCGTAGTAATGCTTTCTAAGGCCCACTTGACTTCGCATTCCAGTATGTCTGGCTCTAGGTGAGTGATCACACCATTATAGTTACCTGGGTCATGAAGATCTTTTTTATATAGTTCTGTATATTCTTGCCACCTCTTCTTAATATCTTCTGCTTCTGTTAGGTCCATACCATTTCTGTCCTTTATTGTGCCCATCTTTACATGAAATGTTCCCTTGGTATCTCTAATTTTCTTGGAAAGCTCTCTAGCCTTTCCTATTCGATTGTTTTCCTCTATTTCTTTGCATTGATCTCTGAGGAAGGCTTTCTTCTCTCTCCCTGCTATTCTTTGGAACTCTGCATTCAGATGGGAGTATCCTTCCTTTTCTCTTTTGCCTTTAGCGTCTCTTCTCAGCTATATGTAAGGCCTCCTCAGACAACCATTTTGCCTTTTTACATTTCTTTTTCTTGAGGATGGTCTTGATCCCTGCTTCCTGTACAATGTCACGAACCTCTGTCCATAGTTCTTTAGGCACTCTATCAGATCTAATGCCTTGAATCTATTTATCACTTCCACTGTATAATCGTAAGGGATTTGATTTATGTCATACTTGAATGGTCTGGCAGTTTTCCCTACTTGCAACTTAAGTCTGCATTTGGCAATAAGGAGTTCATGATCTGAGCCACAGTCAGCTCCTGGTCTTGTTTTTGCTTACTATATAGAGCTTCTCCATCTTTGGCTGCAAAGAATATAATCAATCTGATTTCAGTATTGACCATCTGGTGATGTACATGCGTAGAGTCTTGGTGTTTCCCATGACCTTGGGTCACCTCTGGATGGAAAGTTGCCTGCCCATCATACTCAACACCATCAGTACAAGCCCCGTGAGAACACTCAGTGGAGCCCTCCCTGACAGACTCTGCCAGGAAAGTTGACTCCGCCAAGGCAGATCCCCCCAGACACAGAGGCCACCAAGGGGCTCTGTTCTGACCTTTGTGAGTGGTCTCAAGATGGGGCAGCTCTTTGGTTTGGGCTCACCTCTGAGCTGGCTCCAGAGCCCCACACTTGGTCTTCCACACCATGGGTGTTGTTTAGCTCTGAATGAGTTGCTTGGGGTACACCCAGTTGACAGCTATCTGGTCTCCCCAGAAGCTGGGATGCCAAGCTTCCATCCCTGAAGAGAGGTGAGGTGAGAAATGGAGTGACCGAGGCCTCTGAAAGCAGGGGAGAGAAGAGCAGGTGGAGGGACTGGCCTGTGTGTGTCGGTATCTGTGATGATCTTGCAGCCTTCCCAGGATGTGGCTGGGATGGCAGGGCTGGGATGGGGAAAGCAGGAGGACACAGGTGACACGGCTGGGGTAGGAGGTGTGGTGACACACCCCTTCCATTACAAGGGTGCTTCTTTTCTCAGAGTCCAGACGGTTCCTGGCAGAAGGAATGAGGGTGAGGTGGAGAGAGAGGAAGAGAAGCTCCTGAAAGTGATGGAAATGTCTGCTCACCAACAGAGGAGGGAACTCCTTGGTAGACACCCCGGGCCTGCGGGGTGGGCACCGTTTTAGGCCTTAAGGCTTCTCCTGGGTGTGAGCACCCGACACGGTGGAGGGCAGGCCTAGCCCCACTAAGTCAAGGAGGTGGCCTGTCTGTCTCAGGCCCTCCACTCAGCCAGGGGGCTGACTGTCCAGCAGAGCCAAGGCCAAGGCCAGGTGCTGAAGGGATAGAGGGAGGAAGGCACTTGGAGGGCCATAGCATGGCTCCCTCAGCTTGCCCTGAAGCCAGGTCAAGACCAAAACCCTCCTCAGGCTGGGAATGGACACATGCCTCCTGCCCAGCACCCAAGGAGGTCAGTGCCAGGGGCAGGTCCGGGGCAGCACTAGCCCCACCCCAGGTGGCAAGGTCCCGGGACTTCTCTGTCAGCTCTCCAGCAGGATCAGTGGTCAGTCCCTGCTTTCCCAAGCCTTGCCTCCAAGCTCCCCCTGTGGCCAGGGAATCACCTCCCCCACCAACCACCTCACCATCTTCCCCTCATGCTCTAGGGCAGGCATCCTTGGCTTTCCCTCAGACTCTAGTGAGGCCAAGAGACAGGTGGCATGTCCCTACGTTTCAGACACGGAGGAGCAGGGGAAGGTGGCGCACTGGAAATGCAGAACATCTGTGTAGGTGGTCATCTGCTAAGCTCCGGGCTTGAGTCCAGCGGGCGCTGGCGGGGGAGTGGCATACAGAAAGAGAAGAGGAGAGGACGGAGGGGGAGCCCTGGAGTGGGCACCTGTCAGTGGGAAAGGGGGCTTCAGATGGCTGCAGAGGCTCCCGGAAGCCACAGTTACCCTAGGGCACTAGCTCATCTCTGAAATGCAGTCACTTCCCAGCCTCTCAATCATCAAGAATCTCGGGTTTTGCAAGTCAGTCCACATCATCTTCTAATGTTTCCTACTGTTCTAGATATTTGGAAAACAGACTCCTTTTTAGAAGTTGCCATGCTTTTTTCTTGGCTTTTATTAGCATGTGTTAAAATCATATTATCCAAACACTACCAGAAGAACACGTATTGTTCTGCATAAAGTGCTTAAGGAAAAAAAATGCAACTTATTAAATTGGACATTCTTTTCTAGTTCATAAATTTTGGGTTACAATCAGGGCACAAACGGAGAAACAGAATGCAGTATTAGAGCGAGAAGCTTAGTTAAGAACTTGGGTGGAGACACAAGCCCACGTTCCATTCCCCCCACTTCCTTGCAGACAGAACACTGCATCTGCATAAAGCAGCCAACAGCTTTGTTTTAATAAATACATTTTCCTTCATTCAACTCAGAAAAGTTAATTATCATAAAGCACTTTTCCTCTGACCATCTGTTTATAGCCACAGGCAAGATTTATCCACAGAGTTTAAGTGTCAAAGTGTCATTTCATTGGGCTTTCAGCTTTCTAACGCTATCTGGGTTCAAGATTGTCTCAGCAATTCATTATTGGTTTATTTATATTTACCTGGTACTTAAAAATACCAACTCTATAGTGTTTTGTGTTACAAATGCCAACCAAGGATATTTTCTCAGTACTAGAAATGTCAGTGAGTGGGCCTAAATAAGGCTTTTACCCCCAGAACACTCCATTTTCTTTAAACTGGCTTCTGCACATTAGCACTCTGATGGTTGCACAAAACCCAAGTCCCTGTTGGGACAGATTTTAAAATCAGTAATGTTCTGAAAGAAAAAATACAACTTGGAAATCTCTGTGTTTGAATCTTGGGTGGTCATGTTGAGAACAGAAAAAAATAAATGGCATTAAATACATTTTAAAAACATTCATTTGCAATCAAACATATTTAAATCTTCCAAGGAAGGAGCAGGTTGGTGATGGAGTGGCTGCACCACCGGCAGCTCCATCAGGAATGGCAGGCAGGTTTGGGAGCCCATCGGGTGCACAAACTCAGGGCAAGCTTCTGAGCATAGACCCTGCTTCCTGGCCACGGTACCTCTGAACTTCTTATAGCCAAGGGAAATGGAAGGTTGGTTGTACCTTCAAACAGTCAGGAGTAATCATGTTGAAGCTGACCCAGAAGTTGGAGCAGGTACCAAGCTAAGGGCTGCCAAAGGGCAAAGCAGTCCTGATTGGAAAAAGCGGTCATCTTCGGTCCTCCCAAGGGGACCCCCTTCCCTTGTCTCAAACTTCAGTGCTTTGGGCTTCATGCAGTAAAAGATGTTAGCCATATCATTTACTAAAATTTCCATCTCACTTTACAAAAACACACTGAATAGCAGTCCTGAGTGACAAGTATATAGAATTTGCTGAGTACAGCCAAGAGAAAAACAGCTTTCTAAACTATTCTGTTCTCTGCTTCTTCCTATAGATGCGTCTGTAGGACATTCTTTAGTTTCACAGTGATATATGCTGTTTCAGGAAGCACAAGGTGATTGGACTTTGTTTCCAAGAAGTGGTGACCTACTTCAGCTGGAGCACAAGCTTCCATGACTGGATCTAAATCCTGCCATCTACTGCTACACCAGTGACAGGGTTTAGGGCAGCTGGGAGGCTCTTGGTGCCCAGTTCCTGCCAAGCATAGTCCACCAGTCATGGCTGGGTTTCCACTATCAGTAGTTACATTTCCCTTTGATGTCTGTATTTGTCGCCTCCACTCCAACCTGTCCATCTGACTTGGAAGCCTGAGAGCTTATTGAATTAGTCTGAAAAGAGGCTCTGTACCTGCTGATATTGACGGCAGTAAGATGCTAGCTTACTATTTTGCACAGCACCATATATCATGCCTGTTACTCAGGCCAACTATAGCCAACCTTTTCTTTTTAATTTTTTTTTTTTTTTTTTTGTGTGTTTTTTTTTTTTTTATAAAGAAAATCTATGTAAGTTGAGGTTCAGAAATGCATATATTTTTTTACTTACAAATATTCATCTGACCAAAATTCAACATAAACTTTATGGAACACTTAACAATTGTTTTGTTTTTAAAATAACATTTCATTCAAACTGTATATAATTCAGTAATTTTTTTTTTTTTATACAGCAAGCAATGCTTAAACCCTGGAAAATCTGTAGAAAAGAGATTTTCACACAAAATAAGAAAAGAAAACTTTGAGGTATCCCTCACATACACATATTCATTCATCCTGACCTTCATCCACACACGCACACACACACACACACATCTGTGTGTGTGCAGACACACATCCATTCTCACTCACAAAGTGGCTGCAGCATAGGCAAAAAACTGTAGGTCCAAAGGAAAATAATTGATTGTTCTAATAAAGAGTCCAGGTAGCTCAGAAAGAAACAAAACAAAACACAATAGTCCTCTGAGGAAATTACTACCTCAAAAAAATGTTCTCAAGATGAATTTGAGATCTAAGCCTACCAAACTGCTTTTGCAAAACAGCTCCCTGCAGTCCAAGGTGACTTGTGCAAATAGAAGGAATCAAATGAGGCTAGTTCCGGTACTTCCTTTAACAAGGATGTGGGATGCCCGCAGGTGCCCGGGGTGTTCTCATCACGCCAGGTACTGCTGCAGCGCCGTCTTTGCCCTGGAATCACAGAGTTCCTGTTAGCCATCATGTCAGAAGTGTATTCAAGGCTCAAAGATGGCAGCTGGGAAAGTAAAAAAAATAGGTTCCCCCAAGGGAACTGGGGTGAGCCCAGCAGAGCACCTACTATATAAGGGACAGAGATCTGTGGTCAGCACACACTGCAAACTCATGCTGGCTACATCCCCTTCCTGTAGTCCTGCTCTTGTCCTTACAGCTGCTGCAACTCATGGACATTCTATAGTTCTCCTTTGTCAAACCTGACCTAGGCAGGAGTGAGTAGGTGCTGATTAGGAAGTGCATGGGAGGGGCCAAGAGCTCATGGGATGAGGCTGTCGCATGGCTCAAACCTGAGGGAGGTAGGTTACGATTTTATCCTGTCCTTCACATCATGCCTGATGTGGGTTGTTATGGTGACTGGGGAAGGTAGCTAGATGAAGAGGAAACTGTGCAATGTAGGCCATGTCTTAACCTGTCCCGATCCTTGCAGAAGTGCCTTCCTTTGACCTGGGACTGAGAAGGCCTCCTTTACTCTCCCATCATGTGCTTGGTCAAGGCTGCAACTGTGGAAGTCAGGTTTTAGCAATGGTCTCTTTCCCCTTCTAAGTTATGGGAAGAAAAGGCTAAAATTTTCTGTTACTATTAGCTATATAGCAAAGCAGACAGGGCATGCAAAGAGCTGGACTCAAGCACAGTTTCTTTGGTGTAGTAATGGATACAATCTATAGTCTTAAAAGGAATCAGCTCAGGGATACTCCTGCAATTATTTAAGCCTCTATAAAGATGATCGTTGCAAGCAGTCCACTCCATTAGAACAGAAAGCTCCATAAAAACCGTTCCAAGTTATGAGCGAGTTGGGTTCTATGAGGTCGTTTTCCTAGGAAACAGTTTCTGAATAATGCCACAGACTACCTCTCATTAGCCATAACTTTACAAATTCGAGGCCCTCTGAGCCTGGGGTGGAGAGGTCTAGTTGGCAATAACTCCACATCTGTTAAGTGTCTGAAAGTCAAAAGGTCACACAGCCTTGAAGACAGAAAGAACCTTAGAGATGTTGCAGTTAGATCATAAACTGTGCCATGGTGGGAATGTCTACGTGAGGGTCTTGATCAAAGTTCTGCATTACTCTTTAAAACTGCCAAATCAGACTCCTTGTGGATCTTTCTAAGGGTTTGGCTATGTTTGATTATATTGGACCTCAGAGACTGTGCCCCTGTGATCTTTCTGCTACCTATTACTATCTCAGGAGTCCTTCCAATGGATGGCTTTAAGGCAAGGTCACCTTTCCTTAAACGGACTGAGGTAGAGTAGCTTGGACCTTGATTCTTTTCATGGGGTCTAAGAAAAGCTGAAAACATATGTACCACGCAGGTTTTGGGAAACAATACTAGACTGGTCTAAGTAATATTAGGCCAGAGCTTAAACCTACCCCACTTCATGCTGGTGAGGTCTCTTTTCAGGTCGTTCCAGAGAGGGTTTTAAGCAGAACTATTTTAATTTCTGAACAAACACAAGAAAAGACCCTTGGAACAGCCTGGCTCTTGGCCAGAAGAGATGGGCTGACAGAGTCCGTTACTGCTGCTGTGGAGGCGGAGGTTCCCACTCTCAGGGTGGAGCTCAAATCCTGCTTAGTGCCTTCGACGCGACACTCATCTGAGCAGCAGCTTGGGGATCTGTTTTCCTTAACCCACTGGATACCAAGCTTCAGGGAGGCAAGAGCCCAACTCTGTGTGCTCTATCTGGCCTAGCCACTTACTCGAGGAGTCCTTAAACAAGTGCCTCTTCCCTTCCCTGGAGCAGATAAGCAAGCTGACAGCAAGGCACAGTGTGGTGTGTTCTCTAGGTGCTATGGGAGAACAGAGGGGCCCCTAGCAAAGTCTGGGGACCAGGGTGCAGAATGGATCTGGCAAGACTTTTCCACAGAGGTGACAACCTGATTTGAAGGATGGATGGTCACTGTCCAAGCGTTCTCTATCTTTGCTTTCAGGACACTATGTGCCCAGGTCTCTGCCTCTCCCAGTGGTTGTTCTTTGTGACCTTTTGCTGGACCTTTATCATTCTCTTCTAAATGCTGGGGTGGATGTGCGGTATCCCAGTCCATAGTCCTTAGCCCTTCTGTCTTCTCTCCTCTTGTTTATTCTCCCTAGGTGACTCCAGGCAGCTCCATGGTTGATATCCTATCCCAATTCATATCTTCAGCCCCTCTCCTGAGTCCCTTGGATGGCTAATAGCATCCAAAAGCTGGCACACCAAATGACAACTCTTGATTCTCCAAGACTTGATTATCCTTCTCTTCTCTTCTTTTTGGCATCTTGGCAAATGATCATCTTGGTAGACCTCTCTTCAGCTGCTCAGGCTAACACTCGAGGCATTTCCCTTTCCTCTCTTTAATATCCTACATCGAATCCATGAGCAAATCTGTTGGCTCTGCCTTTATATTAAATCTTCAATCCAACCACTTCTCAATACTCCCACCACGGCCTCCCTCCCTCCTCACCTAACACAACTAGAACAGCCTCGACTGGCCTCCTTGCTCCCATTCCTGCCCTACTGCCAACCACTCTCCACAGAGCCACCAGAACCATATCAGATACTATCTCTTCCGTTCAAAACCCTCCAATGACCTCCTATTAAACTCTACATAAAAGCCAAAGTTCATGCTACAGCCTACAAGGCTCTTACTGCCTCCCTGCGTCTACTTCTCACTCTCCCGCCCACTTATTTTTCCCTAGTCCACTGGTCTTCTTTCTGTTTCTTGAATGCTCAAGCTCATTCCTGCCTCAGGACCTTGACCCCCTGTCCCTTCTGTCTGGAATACTATTCTAATCATGCTGGGCAGACCCTCTCATTTCACCGAGGTCTTAGATCAAATGTCACATCCTCAGAGAAGCTTTTACTGACTAATTTATACAAGAAACTTTCTTACTTTCCATCCCCTCATCTTGGTTATACCTTCAGTACCTCTCATTATCTGTGATCACATTACATATTCATTTGCTTATTGTCTGTCTTCTGTATTAGAACATCCACGAGGGCAAGGACTTCATCAATTTTATTCACCCTTATATCTTTGATGCCTAAAGCAATGCTTGGCAGAGGTCAGTATTAAAAAAAAAAAAAAGTACTTGTTGAATGAATGGTAAGTCAGAGGAGAGAAGCCTGGGATGGAAAATCTGGTGGAACAGAATGTGTAAACACATAAAGGTGTGATCCTGTAAGAGGGCAGGTGTGGCTGCAGCACAGAGTAGGCATGGGGGCATGGGGATATGAGGAAGGCAGGGCCAGACCACGGAGCACTCTGAGACCTGCTCAAGAGTCTGCAGGATGAAAGTGAGCTGGAACGTGGAGGCTGTATTTTAAGTGTTCACAGCCAGGAAAAACATTCTTGGCTATCTAGAGGTTAGAGGGGTCTCAGACTGTGACTCTCTCCTCCTCTAGTAAATGGTGAGCTCACTAAGGACAGGGACTCCCTACTGGTCACAGCTACAGCCCCAGCAGCCAGGCTGGGCTGGCACAAGGCAGGCACTTAGTGAGGTTCTGAGCTAATTAATGCTTTTGTAATTGGCCCTCATTTCTGCTCTCCAAAAGGCCACATGCTTTTCTATTCTAAAGATCAAGAGACTGAAAGGGAATGGCCTCAGGATCCTTTCCAGATTCCCATTATGGTGGTTCAGGCTCACATTCATTCACAGTGAGATGAAAATCTTTAATAATCTGCCAATTATTGGTTTATCTCTTACTCAGATGTCACACAGCTGGCTCATAGATTACTGAAAAGGGAAGCCAAGGATCTAACAGACTCAGAGTTTGACCCTGTGGCTTACTAAGCAATTTAAACTCTTTCATCAAAGAATTCAACATACCCCAAAGCAAAGACCTTTAACTTTGATACTCACTTGTCACAAAGATTTGAATCTGGTGACTGACTCAGTTTGTGTAGAATATCTACGATGCCCATGTCTCGTAATTTATCCTGGCGTTCTTGTGAGCCTGAGAGATGAAAGCTAGCAGGTTACTGGGAATATTACCCAGGCCATTGCTCTCTTTAATGTGCAGCCAACAGTCTGGAGCCTTATCCGTGTTCTTGCCCCCTCCATCCCCCCAAAACTGGCTCCCCCCAGTGTAACCCAATCTCCTTGTGCCGGGATTCTCCAACAGTGTTCTAACTGGTTTCTTGGCCTCTTGGACCCTGCTCCCTCGGTTCTGCTGCTTGATCAGTTTCTCCACAGACCACAGGGTCAAGGCCAGAGTCTTCAGCTGGGCACAAGGCCCTGTCATCAGGCCTCATCTTCATCATTTTTTTCTGGACAGACTTGGCCAGGCTCTTTCTACTCCAAACCAGTCCCTTTTCCCAACCCCTCTATTCCCTCCCACTCTTCTCTGATTTCCCAGCACTTCCTGCTGCCTCTCAGACCATGGCACCTCTAATTCCACACTGCTTTGTCCTGTCTTCCAACTAGATTAGGATCTTCTTGAGGGCAGCTTGTCTCCCTGGCACCTGGGCCGGCATGTGGTCTCTTGGCCGGCACACTGAACCCAGCTCCTCCTCTTTCTGCTTTGTTCTGGACCGACTGCAAAGTGCAATTCCTCCAGATTCTCTCCTCCTCACTGAGGAGCCCAGAGTGACTCACTCATGCACTGACCTCCTTGAGACTCAGTGAACCAGAATCTCCAGGGGTGGTGCCCAGAAATCTGCATTTTACAAAGTCCCTCAGGTGATGCTCATGCAGCCAATCCAACACTGAGGCCCACTGAGCTCCTCACTACCTTGGCTGTTCATTGGAATCACATGGGGAATTTAAAAAACCACTTGTGAGATTCTGATTTAATTGGTGATTCTAATGCAGTCAAGGTGGAGCGCTATAGAGGCCTGCTCACACACATCGCCTCCCCAGGCACGGTGTAGCTCTCCCTTTTCACCAACCACCCTCTTCTCCATTAAGCTTACCTGCCTGTGGTCCTTCTATGTGCTCCCCATGCACACAGTGAAAGGTCAACCCTCCCGCCCACCCTCACCTTTCATCTTCTTCAAGTGCATCTCACCATCCTCCTTCTCAGCTCTCTCAAGGGCAAGGGCTTCTCTAGGGTCTCCTCCAATCCCCACGCTCAGTACTCTGGAACAGTGCTGACTCCAAGGTGGGGACAACATGTTAGCTAGGCCAGCAGATTCTCATTCATACCTAGGAGACTTTGTTGGGTGCTTGGGGCCCAATGAGTAGTGCCTCTACCCAGGATTTTGAGGCAGCTGATGCCATTCCTGTTTGACACCTTCTTCTCCATAATTTTTTTCAGAACAAATCTCACCAATCTCTTACCTTCCTCGTCATTCCATACGAGGTTTGATATACAAAACATAGCGGCAAGCTGCAATTTGACATGTGAATGACCCTATTTGATGCAGAAACAGAAAAAAAAAAAAAAAGGATACTCTCATTTGAGGTAATTTTTTGTAACATAACACAGACAATTCCAATAGCTTAAGAGTCTGAAGCAGGGGCCTCAAATCCAAATGTCTTGAGGGGTACAAAGTTAGTGCTAATGAGTGAACAGGTTGGGCTAAAGACAACAAAGAGTGGTGGGAAATCTGGTACACCGGGGAGGCAGGCTTGCCAGGATTCCACACTCAAATTTTAGAGACCCTCTGGCTGGCCAAACAAAACACCTCAAGGGCCACAGGTGCAGTCTGCAAAACTCAACCCATACACACAGGAACACTGGCCTAGGACAAGTCTATGCTTTTGACTATTCTCTGTCTACATCAGGAAGCGTTCAGGGCCAATAAACTGGATGGATGTGCACTTAATATTTATCTCTTTGGCTACTGAATATCTGATACAAATTGCTCCTGTTTCTTTAGGAACAGCATAAAAAACTTGACTGAGTCTCTACTATTCTTAAGGAGTCTCCTTATTCTTCTAAAACACACTCTCATTGATTTCTCTTAATAATGTACTGAAAGTACAACCATTTTTGCTTAAGTTATTATTTATCCATATAGAGTGCTTTTTCTTAAATGAAAGAGGACCCTAAACATCTTTACAGATGATTTTTTGGCTGCACCATGTGGTATGTGGGATGTTAGTTCCTGACTGGAGGTCAAATCTGTACCCTGCAGTGGACGCATGGAGTCCTAACCACTGGACCGCCAGGGAAGTTCATACAGATGATTTTTCAATTGGTCAATTAAAAAAAAAAAGTTCTCAGTACACTTAAATAACTCATGCATATCTGGGAAATACAATGACACAATATATGCTCAACAGTTTCTTGAAGGCCGGGATGGACTCTTCTTGCCACGTAAAACTGTATCTAAACTAAGCAGAGACAAAGGACATGGTTTCCTTCCTTAGAATTCTATGGCTGGTGATTCTTTTTCCCTCCTACCTGCCAAGGCTTTTACAGAGCTGTCCAGTTTGGGCTCCACTAAGACAAAACAGAATAAAATGCACCATCTACTCCCAGCATCAGGCCATGAATGAGTATTTGTTGAATAAACAAACTTATTTATATTGCAACATGTAAGTATTTACATCCAGCATTCACTCAATGAATTTTTTTTGAGAAAACAAACTGCTTGATAGAGAAAACTGAAGGGTGAAGTTTTCACTAATTTTAAGTGAAACGTACAGAAAAGATCTCTTTAAAGGAGGCAATACTTATGCAGAGGAAGAATAACAAATAGGAAGATGCCAGGTATACAAAAATCAAGAGGCACCAAGAAGAAGGAAAAGCTCCTGAAAGGGTTTGCGGTAAGAAGAAATTGTAAAGCTATGCATATTGAGAAGGAAAAGCCGAGTAAAATGTGGAGAAGCAGGCATGGCTAACTGTGGGCCCCTGCAGGCCAGAGGAAGGATGGATTTCACTGAGTCGACAGGAAGCCCTGAAGGATTTAAGTAGTGGAGGGACAACATCTGATTCACATTTTTAGAAGATCATCCAGGCTGAAGGGATTGGAATGACAGTGTAGAGGTGTCTAGGAGGTTATCATGGTCAACAGGGCACAAGAGGGTGTGGCCTGAACTAGGGTGAGGGTTATGGTGACAGAAAAAAGTCAACAGCATACAGACCGGTCTTGGGGAAGGCTAACAGGACCTACTGACAAACTGGATTAATGAGGTGAAGGAGCTGGAGAAATCAAGATTGACTCCTAGAGGTGTGCAACAGGGTAGATGGCAGAGCCACTATACTGAGACAGAAAAGGTCAGGAGAGGGAAATTTAGGTTTAGGGAAGATACTTAAGAACTGATTTTTAAGCATCAATGTCAAGAAGCTTCACATGGAGATGCGGAGGAGACAGGAGGACATGTGAGTCCGGAGCTCTGAGAGGTCTAGGCTGGAGGTGTACCCTCCATGTGGCCCTTGGATCTTGCTCCCCTCATGAAGAAAACAACCAGCATTTGTAAAACTGTAGACACCATCGGAGTAGCTTCTTGTCAAGGCTTTTGAAGGCCATTGCTTGCTATCAATGTAAATACTATAATGACTATAATACTATAATGACAGTGTAAAAACTATAATGACTAATTTATCAGAACTGACTACTGAACCGGAGCCCAGAAACCAAAGAACAGAGGTGACAGTCAAAGCCATGGGAGTGGATGAGGTTCCCTAAACCAATGGTTCTCCACTCTGGTTAAACAAAAGAACCACCTGGAAGTTGGTTAAAAAAACACTGATGCCCAGGCTATACCCCAGAACTAATAAATCAGAATCTCATGAGGAAAGGGGCCAAACAACAGTCTTTGCAAGCTCCCTCCGCTATGCAACAGAGGCATTGAACCATCAATCTCAGGACCATATGAGGAAGAGAAGAGAAGAGGGTCCAGGGCTAAGAAGGGAGGCATAATGTCATGAAAGCCAGGGGAAAAGGATGTTTCCAGGAGGAGGAAACAGCCAGCTGAGTTGAAATCTGCTGTGAATGAGGTAAGATGAGGAAAGAAAACTAACCTTTGGACTTGGCATCATGGAGTCAATGGTGACATTAACCAGAACAGTTTGAGTTGAACAATGGGGGTGGAGGCCAGATGAAGTGGGCTAGGTAGTGAATTTAGAGGTGAGGAAGGAGGGAGCACATTCAGAAGATGCTCTTGAGAAGTCTGGCTCTGAACAGCAGCAGAGAGACAGGTGTCCTCGATGGGCGTGGGAAGTCCAGAGAAACCTTTAACAGATTATGGTGATCCTACATAGATTTGGTTTTGGAAAGGTAGTGGAGTTCCTGGTTGAAGTTGTACTTTTCTATTCATCAAATACTTACCAAGCATATACTTAAAGGCTAGGCACTGTACGAGGTGACAGATATACAACTGTACACAGAACTGACATAATCCTTGCCCTCGTGAAGCTTATGCTCACTAGGTTCACTAACCAACAACTATAAGGGGTGATAATTGAGCTAAGTGCTCCGAAGGGAATAGGATGCAGTAACAAAGGATAACCTGCGCAGACAAGAGTGCAGGAGGAAGTGTCAGCTGAGCTAAGATCCAACAGGTGAGAAGGAACCCCATGAAGGAATGGAGAGAAGAGTGCTCCAGGCAGAGGGGCAGGCATGTGTGATGGTCCCAAGGCAGGAAAGAACATGCATGGCCTCTCTGAAGAACAAAAAGTGAACCTTTGTTCACTAGTGTGAACACAGGTATGAGGAGAAAGAAAGGAGCTGGGGGCACAGATGAGCCAGGTCATGCAGGGCTTCACGGGCAGCAAAAGGTGGGGGGAAGATGGATTTTATTCAGGGTGTAATAGGCAACCAATGAAGGACTCTGGCTTCTATTCCCTTCATAAAAGAAAAGGTGAGGTCACCCCTAGGAGTGATGAGGAAAAGAGAAGGTGAGGTCTAAAGAATGAGAAGGTAAGAGCCTATTCTTGTGGAGAATGGAGGTGCCAGCACGCTGGAGAAGCAGAGGGGGACACTGAGCAGTGCTGAGTGCACACGCAGGTGTGCATTTAACAAGAAACCAGTCTGTCTGGCTTTGCGCCTCTATAGTTGTTAACTCTGCCATGCAGGCAAAGAGAAGACAGGCTCATCCACAGTTAGGGTTTCCCTAGGAGACACTGACAGAATGAAGAGAGGAAGCATGTCTAACGTCCAGATTTTGGCAAGGGGCAGTTTCTGGTGATGACAAGATCCCGGGTAAGGCTTTGGCAGTACATAGCTGAGGTGTCTACAGGTAGGTAGCAGATTATGATTGAAAGCAAACTGGTCAAAGAGTAAGAGCCAGAGGTACCAGAGACTAGAGGGTTCATCTGCACAGGACTGAAGCTTTTAGAGGGAAGACAGGATTAGGGGCGCTGAGAGAAGGCCAAGGGCCCAAGTTCTTCACTGCGTAAGAAGGGTGCAATCAGATGACAGGGTGAAAAATGGGGTGACGAGTGGGAACACTGCCCAGTGGTACAAGCCTCAAGGGATTAGTGTTGTTTCAGTTTTCAGGATGGAAGAGGATATCTGGAATTGGTTACAGAGGAGTCTATTCTTTAATTTCTGCACAATTTGTTTTGAGCTAGCAGCACTACCTGTCCTCGCCTTCTAATGTGCAGCTAGTGGAGTCATGCAAGGCACAAAGGCCTACCATATAATACTTGATTTTCTGCAGGATGTCATCATTGGTCATAATAAGTTCTTTTGCTGTTGTCCCATCTGCTATGTTGGCTAAGATGCACAGTGTCTGGAAAAGAACAAAGGGCGGGAGGTCAGGAAAGTTCTGAAGTCCCCAGACTCAAGCTCCTTCAAGAACCTGGGCAATTTCCCACCTGCAGTACATGTTCCCGATTCTCACATGTTCCCCTCTGAATGCCTTGATTTCTTATCCCCTAACGTCGCTGCCCAAAAAAGTAACCACACCTAAGGAAAGTCTGCCTTAGGTAGACAAGAACCCAAATGCTTCAGAGGCTTCTTTCTGGGTGTAAGCCATCACTGCCAGGCAAAGGCAGCCATGGCCATGTTATCACAAAAACCAAAGGGTAAATGTAATTTATTATTATTTTCTTGAAAATTTCATTTTTAAGAGGCAATCTTACTACTAACCCATAAGGTTTCTTCAAAGTGGTAGTCTCTTGAGTAGAAGCTTCGTAGGTGTTATAACTCCCCCTTACCCCTCCTCCTAGATGCTACTTGTTTCCAAGCCCATGACCTTCTAGATAAAGACCTGACCCTGTCCATTAGCCTCATGAGATGAGGACCTCTTGACCTTTTGGAACCCTACCAGAGGGAACAGAGAGGGAAGCAAAATGTGTGCAGGAGCTGCTGCAGGCTGGCCTCATGTGGAGGGTGGAGGGAGCCTGTGCCAGCTGGCACTCTTGAGGACAGTGCCCACCCTGGTACTGGAAAAAGAGCCTACTCTTGTTAGCTGTTACATCCTCCCAGCCAGACCAGCAGGTGGCAGGGATTAAGGTAAAGGTGAAGAGCCTGTGGCAGGGATAGTGAGCCAGTGCCAGCCCCAGCTATTCCACAAATACTGGCCGAGCACCTGTAATGTGCCTGAACTCTGCCCATTCTACTGAGCAACAGGCTGAGATAGGAACAGGACATACTCCCTAACTCCAAAGGCAAACACACAGTTACATTTCACTGTGGTGCAACTGAGGTGAAAACAGAACTGAGAAAGCACCAAGTCCATCTGTGTGATAACACAAGGGCAGGGAAGGGCCAGGGAAGGGTTTCTTGGAGGAAGTGACACCAAGTCCACGAGCACAGTAAGGAATCACTCAAAGAAAAGCGACTAGAGGTGGGCATGGGATTTGAATTCAAATATATTTTCTCCAATTTTAACCTTTTTCTTTGCTAGACTTTAGTTAGTTAAACTTACAGGTTATAGCTAATTGAGGAGGATGTTTTCTTCCTATGGCCCAGACCCCCAAATATCTTAAAGGGTATATTTTTCCTGGGTTAACAACACCACAGTGTATAGATTGTTAAGGAGTGAGTACTGAGGTTGTCCCTAGGACCCAGGAAACAGAAAATGGACCATTTATGATCCAAGGCATGGGGGGACTATTATTCCAGGGTGCTTAGATCATATGAGGAGACCCTGATATGACCCACAAGTGGGAGAGAGATGACCTGAGGAAGAAGTCAGATTCAGTGACCTGGTACATGGTGAGCCTGTCAGAAGTGTTGACAGGCACAACACCCTTGAATTTTTCAGGACTGAGGAGACAGCAAAGAGGAAAAACAGGATTGGACTCTAACTATGGGCAAGAATTCAGATTCACCTAGAGAAGAACTACCTCTCTCTTACCTACTAGGACAAGGGATAGAAGGGAGGATTTCAGGAAACAACCCTCAGAATAGACTAGGCCAGCAAGATAGGCAAGTGATTCCCCTTCTTGCAGGTTAGAATACACCCACGCATCCTCAGGCTTGTCCAGCATGGCATAGTGAGCTACAGTTCTGCTCTCAAGTCCACACACTCCTACTGAGTATTCTGATGGAGACAAGAAATCAAATCTTAAAAGAGACTAATTTAGTTCTTGGGCCAAGCCAATTTAACACATGAGCTAGGGAGCAGAGAGAAAAGCAACACACACACACACGCTTTCATGTGAACAACTGGAAATCAATGATACAGAGTAATAATTGGCAAATTATGGCCTGTAGGCTGAATCCAACCCAACCCAATACCTGTTTTGGTAAATCAAGTTTTACTGGAAGACAGCCACATCTACTTGCTTACATATTGTTTATACCTGATTTCAGGTTACAACATCGCAGTTAAGAAGCTGCTACAGAGATTGTATAGCCTGCCAACTTAAAATATTTACCTTGCCCTTTGTAGAAACAGTGTGCTAAACCCCTGAAATGGATAATGCAGTTTTAGGATGATGCTTAATAGGAGTGGTTAGAACGGAACACTTCTTGTGTTCCTGTTTTAAGGACAGATAGATGTGTTCACTATTTTGATCACAGTGATTGTTTCATGCCATATACATATGTCAACTTACCACACTGTATGCTTTAAATATATGTACCTTATTGTATATTCATATACCTCAATAAAATAGAAAAAGAGAATTATCTTTGATTCTTTTGAGAAGAATTAAACTTCTACCTAAAAAGCAGGCAGTTTAAGCCTCCCCATAGTCACCCACACTTCCCATTACCCAAACCTGTGTGAGCGGGTATCACTGGATTCTACCAAAACACCTTATTGTTGTTGGTCTTTTCTTTTGCCCCTATCCGAATCTTGCCTCACCTTTCTACCTTGCTTCGCTTTTCAAGTTAGTGGAATTCTATGTGAGCTGTCTTTACAGACAAATTTCTATGCTCTCCATGTAGAATAGTTTATTTTGACCACTGTGTCTTCTTTACTGTGTTCTGGAAATGAATCTCATTTACCCTAACTTCAGTGATGCCTACAAGATCATAGTTTTTCTGTGTTCAAATTTTGTTCATCATAAAACATAGTTGTTCACTACTGAATTTCAATAAGAATCACCTAAAATGTTTGTCTAAAATCACTTTGTCAAATCTATCACCTTCTTTGCTCACAAATTCCAACAAAGCTCCCAAGTCCTACTACTCTTGTCTCCTGGACTGCTCTTCTGAAGCCTGATGAACTGCTTTAACTCAGGAACACAGAGGGTAAGGAAGTGGGCCCTGCAGTTAGACTTTGGGTCCAACTCTCCACAGATGATCTTGGGCAAGTTTCTTCCATACATGTAAGTGTACAGCTCAATGAACTGTGAAATGAACACACCCATAGAGCCAACATTTAAGTCAGAAAGTTGAACATTACCATTATCTCAGATCTTGTGTTAAAAATATGTGTGCAGGTGACTTTTTCCTTTATGACAAAATGTCATATATACTATGTTAAAAATCTTGTAATAAACCCCAGGAACTAGAGAAGAAAAGTAATTCCCAACCTGTTCCCTAATGAACATCCTTATTGAAATTCAGCCTCTGTACTTTTATGTCTATCCTAAACTTGCCCTATTGAAACACAACAGAAAGAAGGGGTATGGGATAGAAATAAGGAAGAGGGATGTATGAGAGTAAGGAAATAAAAGATGTCTTCAGCATAAGGGGTTTTTCATCAGGAAGTTGCAGGAATTTGGTTCAGATCATAGTGATAAGGAGGGCTAGAAATGTGAACCCTGGGAAAAGGATTCACTCTAAGATGGTCAGAGGTGTCCATCCCCATAGTGACAGAGTATATATAGTGCATGACACAGAGGGTAAAACTACAGACTCTGCTCGTGTCTTCTTCCATTCCAGGAGGAAGAATTCTTGAAAAGAGTTTCAGGGATGGTAGAGGGCCTTTTCCTTCAGACCCTTCCTGTGTCTATAGCACTTCTGAACTCAGCACCGTCTTTTGCAACAGAGTGACTCAGGAGGTTCCTAACTATCATTCCTCTTGGTACTCACACTCAAAAGATATTCCTCCAAAAAAAAAAAGGGAACACATACCTGCTCTTTGACTTCAATGTTATGCTCCCCTTCCAAAATAAGGGTGACAGCTTGCATAATTTGCTTTCCATGAGTACTCATTATTTTATCTATGTGCTGCAAAACAATAGGAAATCCACAATTATCATCTGGAGAACAAAGAAAAAGACAATAGGAAAGCACAGAAGGCTTCCAAAAGTTAAACAATGCAGTGCAGTACACAATTGCTTCAAAGAGAACACCATGAGTACAGGACCAGAGGCCACAGAACCATGTTTACAAGTATGCTGTTGCTGTTTAGTCATTAAGTTGTTTCCAACTCTTTGCAACCTCATGGACTGCAGCATTCCAGGCTTCTCTGTCCTCCACTATCTCCCAGTTTGCTCAAATTCAAGTCAGTTTATTGCGTGCTGCTGATATATTGTGGTTGGTTTTTTTTTTTTTAATAAAAAAAAAATTGAAGGTTTGTGGTAACTGTGTAGAGCAAGTCTATCGGTGCCATTTTTCCAACAGCATTATTTTTAAATTAGACCATATTAAAAATACATTTTCCTCTTAAGACATAATGCTTTTTACATGCTTAACAGACTATAGTGCAGTGTAAATGTAACCTTTATATGCACTGGAAAATCAAAAAAGTTCTTGTGACTTGTTTTATTGCAGTGGTCTGGAAACCAAAACTAGCAGCATCTCCAAGGTGTGCCTGTATTATGTTGTGAAGCTATATTTTGCTTTCAACTTTTTGCTGTTGATGACTTCAAGAGGAAGATAGCAGAGACTTGGCCTAACAATATAGAACTGCAATCACTGAGGATTCTTGAGGCCAAAGATACTAAATAGAAAGGAAGCTAAAAAATGGATGGGGGAGGAGGAGAAGCCGGGGACCTGGAAAATATGGTGTAGATTTACTAATGCTCTTTTGGGGCACAAATGTACAGAAAGGACTCTGAACACAAGTGATGTACGCAGAAGGGAACCACCCATGTTTCTTTATTTGCCTGAAGGCCACTGACCCTGCTGCTTAGGGAACATTAGAGAACAGCAAGAAAGACCTCACAACAAGGCTCAGCCTCTCCTGCTCTGACATATGCCCACTGCTCTCCAGGCTGACACCTCTAGAGGTCAGTCCAGTCCATGTGGGCAAGGAGATGGCACTGAGGAGTCTCTCAAGGGACAGAAGCTCAGGCCCCAGAGAGAAGTGATTTAGGCAGATGAGAAAACCCATTCTGGCTGGCAAACCAAGTCAGAATAAAGCAACAGAGGCAGGCTCCCTGCCTCTAGCACGTAGGACCAAGAAGGGGAGACAGGACAGGCAGTGCAGGAGTGGAGGCCACATGGTGAAGCAGCTCCAGGACGCCTAGGAAGGTGACAGGTCTAAATATTAGCTCCTGGCTTCTCTGACAAGGGGCACGCCTTCGATCATAAGTTCTGGGCAGATGTTGATGGGAGCAGAGAGGCAGGGCAGTGCTCTGTAATATATATGCCAGGCTAGTTAATTTGGAAACTGGGGTGGTTTTACTTACAGGGCGAGTAGAGAGTAGGTTTCTAAGAAGTCCCAATGTCTTCATCAGCACATTCAAATCTGAATCTGATAATAACCGGAAGAGCTGTTCAGTACTCAAGCTTCGTAAAATATCTGCTTTTATTTTTTGTTCAGCCTGAAATGCCATATTCTGGAAGGATTAAAGAAGTTTCAAGAATCACATCTACATTTACTTTATTAAATTATATTTTAATAGTAATTCTGATAATTTTCAAAGTATAAACAGAATCTGCAGAAAATCCTTAAGGATAAGTCACATTATTTTTCTAATTCTTGTTTATCACCTATAATTCTGTCTGTCAAGAGAAAAGTTAACTGTCACTCCTATACATACTCCTCAATGAGAAATACGACCACTTTCTGACATTGCATTTTCATGTCTTAAGATTTCTCAAATAAATACAAAATCTACTATTATAATTTTTAAAATTTCATTTATTTAGTTCAATTTATTTAAACTGTAAAAACAAAACAGTTCACCCATTTCTCCCACCCCCACCCCACCTCTGGAACCACCAATCTGTTCTCTGTATCTATGAGCTTGGTTATTATTTTTGAGAATACCCTTCTGGCTATCAAGTTGCTGTCTGTGTACTTCAATAACAAAACGACTGCTAACGACTATACTGTGACAAGTACTTTGAGAAAGACTTAAAGCTACTCCTCTATCATGCGTGAAAATAAACAGCGGGTTTTGTTAACTTTACTGGCATAAACCACCTACTGCATTCACAGATCTCTGTTACTGCTGATATGGTTGGCCATACCATGCAGGAGGTTCTTGGGGGTGGAGATGTACCCAAGACCAGCAGCCCCAGATGGCCAGGAGCTATTTTGCTCCTTTTTCTCCTTTCTGGACATATTATAGATTACCCTAGCTTAACCTGAAGCTATAACAACAAGTCTGAAGGAAAAAAAAAAAAGGGCAAATTCCAAATAATTCATAAATCAACTTCTGGTTTAAAAATCTCTTGTAAACTAGAGACTTAATATAGTATGTGGTTATTGCCCTCCAGGAACTTTTTGAAATTAAGGATCTAAGACATATGAAAGATGAAATTCCAAATACAGGCAACATGTCAGAGCAAAAAGAGTACTGGGTTAGGTGTCAAGAAACCCAGGCCAAAGAGAATTCCAAGGTTTTATATTCTGTGAATGAGAACGTAACAACTGGTAATAAGGAGACTGATGAGAGTAAGACAGTTAATATGAATTTGAAGAGTGGGGTAAGTTTAGTTTTCAGAATTAAAACTGTACTTGTCAGAGAGCCCTCAAATGAAGTCCCATTAGCCATTGAAGTGACAACCTGGGAAACAGGGAACAATTCTATCTGGATATGTATATTCCAAAGCAATCTCTTCTGTGAGGGGAGCTGAAACCATAAGAGCAGATGAAGTCCCTGAAACTATAGTGTAAAGACGAAGTGGAAACCGGGAAATGAAACTTGGGGGAATGTCTCCTGATAAAAAGCTTGATAAGGAGGCTGAGTACAAAGTGAGGGGGGAAAAAATTCCTGGGAGTTTCAAGAAAGAGAAGTCCAAAAGCTGTTAGGTTAAGAAGAAAAAGAACTGAATCTGATACACTCAGTGCTTTCCTGAAAGACAATTATTTCCATCCCAAAATTTGGGTGAAAAGACAGCAGACACAGCACAGTACCAGAGGATGAACATGGGCCGGGGACAGGCCCAGAACCTGTTTCTAGCATGTATTAGCTGTGAGGCCTAAGATGATTCATTTACCCTCTAAATTTTATTTCTCAATTGTAAGGTGGATCTATACCAATATAATGTAAAATAAAAATTACAGATAGCAAATATAAACTCTTAGGTTAGTTTCTGGCATACTGGATTGAATTATAACTGCTATAATTATGTTTAAAAAATTCATGTAGAATTATGCTTTATTTTCAATTTCAATAGATTTGAAAAAATTTTAAGGAAAAATGGTTTTCTGACTTCATAGTTAAACGTTTTAGAATTCAGATGATTACAAGTTATTCACTAGAAACTGCTAAGAAATGATTGAGCATGTACACCCTAACTCTCTTACCTTGCGCAAGCTGTTCAACCACTCTGCTTAGTTTTCTCATCTGTAAAATACGTATACTCTAGCTTACTTCACAAAGACGTTTTAAAGGAGACACAAAACCACCCTGTAAAGTACGTAGCTCTACACAGATATCAATGAGTTCATGATGAGGAAAACTTTTCCCCCCAAATTCTCCTTTTCTTAATAAATAGGAGAACCAAGGAACACAGTGGCCAAGAAACTTGCTTATATTCAAATCTGAAAGGTGAATGAAATCTTTTAGGTCTTAAGTCTTTAGAAAACTGAGCCAAAAGAGTTAAGATTTTTAAAAAAGAAAATTTCAGACATTTCAAATAAAACATTCTTTAGTTTTAACTTCAGTAACTGCTTTCTCCTCTTTGTGAAACATACCATTAAAGCCCAAATTCCATTCACTCGTAAAGCAGGATTTTCACTTTGGGTTAGTCCACAAAGTAGCTCTACAGCTCCTGATTCTAAAATTGGCTGTGATTGGAAAGGAGAAAAAACAGTTTTAAAGTCAGGTTTGTAAATGAAGTGTATATAATATACACAGCCTGGCACTCTGCCTACGACTTCTTTCCTCCTCTTACCAATTCCAAGCAACCTTCACAAGGCAGGGAGTGAGGTGGCTACAAAAATCACCTTGAGAGGGGTAAGTGTAGGGACAATGACTCTCACAGATCCGAAAGCCAAAGTAAAGCCTGTCGTCTCCCTGTTCCCTAGTCCTGAAAGACTCAGGAGACACCCTACTTCTGTGTGCGCTCCCTCTTGCCCTCCTGACCTGTCACCTAGTTCCACTCTCTCCCCGCCCTCCTCTGAGACAGCCACTCCCTGCTCTGTTGCAGCATGTGTCCCAGTGCTCTGCACAAACTGACTATGACGCGACACGGCTGGTTCAGAACAGAACTAACTTCCTTCCCAACTGTTAATCTTACTCATCAATGTGCTGCAGAATTCAGCTTTTGGAATTACTTTCAGGACTACCTATCAGTTATACAAGCAAAATAGTCTTGTACTTTTATAGTCAAGTATAGGTATCAATATTCAGTCAAATATTTTAGGTATTAAATGTGATACATTTTATACCTAAAATAGCATGTGTTAGTCTGACGACTTGCTTTATTTATGATATTTGGCTGAAAATAGGTTTTGATAGTTTCTAAAAAATTCAAACCTTAGAGGACTGATTTACCATCACCAACGAATGCTTGAAAGGTCTATTTTTGAACTGGGTTCTAGAAATGTCTTAAGCAATTCAGACTTGCATACCAAGACAAAGGTCAGTGCCTTTCAAGATGACATTTTTGAAGAAAAATACACTTTACTAGTACAAGCTGTACAGTTAAAAAAAACTTTTTATTTTAAAATAAGTTTAAACTTATAAGGCAGAAAGACCAATTTAAGGAACTTCCATATATTCTTTCCCACACTCACCAATTTTTAACATGCTGCCATATTTATCATTATGTCTCGCATTCTACACACCCATATTCACATTATTTATCCTTTTTCTGAACCATTTAAAAGTAGAATGAAAACATCATGCCACTTTACCCTGAATACCTCAATGAGTATTTCCTAAGAACAAGGATATTCTCTTAGATAACCATAGAACAGTTACCAAATTCAGAAAAACTGAGAGTAAAACAGCACTTTTATTGAAACTAGTCCATATTCCAATTGCGTCAACTAGCCCAATAAATGCTTATACCATTTCCTTCCCTTCCAGTTAGGAATCCAGTTTACTTTTAATACTAAAAAATTAATCACGTTAATGACTCTACACCAGAGCCCACCTACCTTCCTTTCTAGCTACACCCTAAATATTCTGAAGGTAGCTGTTCAGGATGATTAAAAGTGTCACACTGACTGCAACCACATCATCCTCAGCAGAGACAGGCGCTCTGGTGTCCTATCCTGCCTCCCCTTCTTTCAGAACAACTACCAGTCTCTCCCACTTTGTCCCAAGATTTCCGATTGCTGAATGACAGTCTCTGAACCACCACTTCATTACTAATGTCTTCCTAAATACCAGTCGAAAGCCTGAAGTATTACAGTGTAGAAAAGAACTTCACCAAAATGGGACACTAAATGCACTTAATATCCAAACCTAGCTCATGACTAGGCAGACCGGAGATATTTTAACACTGTAAAACTAATTCTATCAGGTAACCTCTTCCCTTTATTAAAGTTTATTTCCATTTTCTCTATCATAAAAACAATTTATAAAATGCATATAAGGGGGAAAAAAATCCCAAATGTAAACCCTCCCTAAATAAGTACCATTAACATTAAAAAGGTTACTTTTCAAAATAAAGCTTAAAAAACAAAATTACTTTTCAGTGCCAGCAGTTATCTCCATGCAATGCCATGTAATCTTGGTTTACAAAATTGGGTCTTAATTTATTCTTTAGTAAATATAATTTGAAAACAGTCTATTACTTGTGTAATTATTTTCTATATTTACAATTTTAGACAGTTCAGATTGACTATAAGCTATAATATCTTTAAAAAAAACTGCATATGCCAGGCAGAGAAGGGATAACAGCGAATGACAACTATATTTTAAAATTAATTTAATGCCCCCCAACCCCCAACATCCAAACAATTCAGAAGTAGTGTTAAATCCCAAGCCTCAAATTTTAACGTCAACTACAGTGAAAATTATTTAACTAAGCTCTAGACTGGGCAGAAGTCATCTAGGAAGAGAAAATCAACACTAACCTCTTTGCTTGGAGAAAATTCAAGAAGGAGATTACACAGCATGGACGATGCTACTACTAGGATTTCATCTGGTGCATTTTGTAAAACCTATGGAATTAAAAAAAAAGGATACTATTAACAGTTTGCAATCGTGCAGGTGAGATCATCAGAACAAATGAGAACAAAAACAATTTATCTTTTAATCTGATTTCTCATCTTGGAGAGAGAGGAAAGATCCACCTGACACTGAGTGAGACTTCACCTAGTGCTGTCATTATGACTGACTAAGGCCCTCAGGTCTGTCTTGCTGGACAACTACAGCTCATTGCTACATGGAAAAGGAGACAGACATGAGTCAGGGATGGGGTGCTCTATGCAAAAAGTCTGAAGACCAGAGAACTGCTCTGAGGCAAGTTAACCCAATTGATTCCACCACATCAGGCATTTATGAAACCACAGAACTCCCTGAGGGCCCGAGCCTTTCCATTGCTTCTGGAAGGACCCGTCTGAACAGGAATGTGGATGGATCAAACTACGACATAGGAAGAGCAAGGTGAAGAATTGGTTCTCAGGACTGGAATCACATAGTCCTGGTTCCAACTGTCACTCCTCCACTTATTAGACATGTGAACTTAAGCACATTTCTTAACCTCTCTGAGACTTCACAATACTTCCTTGATGGGAATATTTAAGATTAAATGTCATCTGCTGAATAAGGGAAGTGGCATAGCATGGAAATAAGAATGCAGAATGCCTGAATGCAAATTTCAGTTCAACTACTTAATAAGTTCATGAATTTCTTGCCTGTAAAATGAGGATAATAACAGAGTCTGCTTCAGGGATTTGTATGAAAATTAATATATAAAAAGATTTTAGAGCAGATACTATCACACAGTAATGGCTACATAAAAATAAGGTTTTAAAAAAGGTAACTCCTTGCCATAATTGCTATCAGGCACAATATCAGACTCATACAAGTTATACAGCAAACCATCATGGACTCCTGCTGAACTTAGAGAAGACAACACAGCCTGATGACAAAGGTTAATTGCCGTTAGTTATTATCAGAACCCCTTCCTTCTAGATTCAAAGAGAGAAGGCTTCATAAGCACCACCAGTTATATGCCATATCCACTTCAAAGAAATCCTTTGCACTTGGAATCAGACCAGGATCAGGCTTACGACCCCAAAAGGAATCCTAGGAGTTCTAATTACACAAAATGGAAATGGATCATTAAAAAAAAGAAAAAATTCAGAGAGTTAAATGATTATCTGCTTTCTTCAGCTAAATCAAGTCTGAAGTTCCCATGTTAAGAACAAACAAGAATTACAAAATCAAAGCAATTCTCCCAAAATACTGTGTTTTAAGTCTCCTGTGAATTGTTAGCTGGGTGATAAAGATCAAATCTCATACACTATGGCTGGCCAATCTCTGTGTGTTTGCCATAATCTACTCTAAGACTCTGTTCACCCTTCCTTTCCCTTGCCATGTCCTTCCTACATCTCTATCCATGCTTTAAAGTCATCTTCTTCCAGAAGCCTTCCTGAAGCCCTTCCAAAAAGAAGTCATTCTATATTCCTGAGTTCACTGCTATTGTCTGTGAGCTCCCTTAGGGCCCATATTACTGTCCACTATTCAAATTCTTTGTGCAGCCCTGCCAATCTTCTTTCCTACTTACAAACTAAAGCTTTTTGAAAGAATAATCTATAATATCTATAGTTTAATTTATCCAGGCCTAAGTGGCACTGCACAAAGTGGGCACTCAAAGAATGCTTATGAATTAAGAGAAATAATGATTTTCCAAAATTATACTACTTAGAATCATTGAAATAAGTGAATGCCAATCAAGGCTTTAAGTTGCTTTGTTTCTGGTCTATGTGTTCAGGAATTTACAATATGAATTCAGGGTAGTGTATTTTGGGAGGAAGGGACATTCTGTGTCTTGTTAAGAAAAAAAAAAACTCTCAAAATGTGTAGTTTTTAAAAAAAGAACCAGTAATAAATAGTTACTACTTGTTTCACAAAGTTGCTTTACTTTTATGATTCATTTTAAAAATATATTATTTGTTTTACAGATATTCATGTGCTTTTACCAGGTTTTATTCTCAAATTAGATACCACTAAATGATAAAACAGAAGACATGCTAGAAAAATTCAAGAAATTCTTGAGAGCATTTACTCAGTACAGTATCAGATATAACACATGAAATTTAGAAGCTGACATCCAACACTGACCAAATAGAATTTCACCAAAATAATAATCCACAAATGAAAGTTTTAGTTAAAACTGAATGCCTACTCTTCTATAGTTTGCTAAGTTACTTCAGTCGTATCCAACTCTGTGCGACCCCATGGACTGCAGCCACCCAGGTTCCTCCATCCATGGGATTTTCCAGGCAAGAGTACTGGAGTGGGTTGCCTTCTCCTGTAACTGCATAGTGATACACCAATTGAACTTACTGCTATGGGGGGAAAACACCATTTAATGAGACATGAAGACAAAGCACAAACCCGACTCAGGGCACACACGCTGTGGACCACAGCACAACTATGACCAGAGCAAGCGGGGTGGGGGGGGTGGGGGGGGGGGTGGGGGGTGGGGGGGGGGGGGGGGGGGAGGGGGTGGGGGGGTAGGGGGAGAGAAGGATGGGTAAACTACAGGCTCAGGGGCGGCAGGGGGAGGGGGGTCTGGGTTGACGATGACTAAGCAGACAACAGGATGAGACAGGAAATCAAAACCAATGATGAAAGCAGACACACCATCAGAGAACTCCAACAGCAAGGAAAACATACTGAACTGTTCCTTAACAAATACTCAGAAAGAAATCAAACATGAAACCACAGAGAAATCGTCAAAGAATTTTAAATATCAACTAATTAGCCAATGATGCAAATTATAAAAACTGTGTCAAAAGACCACAAAATGGACTAGTTACCACTTCACAGGCCGCTAAAATGATTCACGGTTAATTTAATTATAAGCTGACTAACAATGCAGCTAACATGAAATGGGTGGTAACAGAAAAAAGTGATAATACAAGTCCAGTTACAAAGCAGAGTGTTGTACACGTGATTTCATGGGGTAAATAGCAATGCACTCACAAAACCCAAGCTAAACACGCAAGAAAGCTGGAACATGTGCTTTAGAGCTGCACACTCTGTCACCAAAAGCCCTAGGTTGTCATCCCATTTTTAGACTCAGAAAAGTGAGGCAGCCCGACGTATTCCCTGGGGCCCTGGGCTTTTAACCTGGTTTCACATGCTAATCAACATTTAAAAACACAGTTTGCTAATCAACATTTAAAAACACAGACAAGAAAAAGGGGGAAAAGAATCAATAGACATGCAAGCAATCTCTGAACTAAGAAAAACCTAAAAGTACCTGAAATAAATCACTCATTTACTTTCAGGCTTTTAATACTATACTTTAAATGTGCAAAAATAGTAATAGTTTGATGGTAATTATACCCACATGTACCCAAGTGCACAAATCCTTTTAGACTGCTCACCCAACTTGTGCCCAGGCAGAACTAGTCAGAAACCACTTCTGATTCATATGATAGAGGGGTACTGAGCTGAGTAATTAGAAAATGGCTCCAGAGAAAATATCTGGAAGTTATTTTGGGAAATAGGAGAGCACTTTAAAAAAATCTTGAATGGACAGAATCAATAAACTAAGATGAAGCTGCTACAAAAAAGGTACAATCTAAGAACAAGGAAGAGTGGCAACAGTAAACTCCCTTTCCTGGGGAAGGCACTGGCCCAACCCTTCCAGTTGGTGCCCACCTTCCACCCGGTGCCCACCATGCACCCTCCACTGCAGTCCTGAAGGCGTGCTCAGTCCTCCTTCACACACCACACGTAATGTTTCTGCTCTTCAGGCTGTTCCTCTCTAGGTAATCCTCCTGCCTTCCAAGTCACTTTAGAATCTGACAGAAGCCTCCCCCAACTATTCTGACTAACTCTACCACACAGAAGCCTCTACTATTACCGAGGCTTTAAGCTGAGGGAAAGAGCTCTGTAGTACAAATTTTTGGTAGACTTACTGTGCCTGGAGGCTTTCACAGTAGGTACTAAAAAGCAAAACAAAAAGCCAAAAACTTAGACAAAAAAATGTGCAGATCAAATGCAAAGTATACAGTTGCTTAAAAAAAAGAAAAGAAAAAAGATGGTGAGACCACAGTGACTTGCGGTTCTGTAATGTATGAGGGATAACATTATTAGCAGAAATCTGATGCATATTCTAAATCTCAATTCAGATAATTCTTTGACCTAAACCACCCTTTTTTGTGTGTGTGTACCCTCAAAGGAAAGACCTTTAGGTCTTAACAAAGAAGTCTTTCTGGAGTGGAGAGGCAGGAAGTAACAACTTTTAAAAAATATTAAGGGAGTGCCAAAAGACTAAGAACAGGTTATATCTGTAAATGGCTGATTCCTTTCTTTTTTAATAAATAAAAATCACAAAGATGACTCTGGATATAAGTCTAAAAAGTAACTGAAGTTTTATTTAATGAAAGAAAGCCAGGTGTGTACTTCCCTTGTCATACATGAGATGCTGACCTCAGAAACACAGTCTGCGTGTTCTAAAGAGGCTTAGAACATCAGATCTGAGGAGATAAATGTTCACAATGCTTTAACATAAAAATCAGACACACTCTTAGATCAGGGAGAGCTGTCAGCTACCTTGCCCACAATGGGTCTGCGGGAATAGGTGTGGACTTGATGTTTTCTTCTTACCTTCATTAAAGGTTTCCACACAGCATGATCCTGGAAACTGGTTCGAAGCTGCTGCACAGATCTAGATAAACTGTGCAAACATCTACAAAGAATAATCAAAATTAGCTTCACAAGAAGCCAAAACTTTTCCTTTTAAAACACACTGCTGGGCATTGCACAATTACTAATATACATTTCAAGTTTATCTACACACATCGTTAATTCAACTACTTCAGGACTTCATGGGCTTTTCAAGCTAGCTTCTCTGTTAAATAGTGTTACACACTGTACGAATTCACCTGAGAATACGGTCAAGTAACATTTGGATTCTGTGCTTACTCGGTGAAGGTCCGGAAAGGAAAAAGGTTAAACACATGGCAAAGGATTTTTATTCAGGCCATTTAAAGCTCATACCTGACGGCAGCTAACCGCACCTTGACACTAGACTCAGACAAGCCAGTCACAATTCGGTCCATCATATTTTCAGTCTCAATGATCTGGAGAAAAAGGTTAATGCTGCATAAATAACAACACGAAGATGACAAACTTCACCGCTTGTAAATGCAAGTATGTTAATGTCCATTTTACGTTTAATGTTGTTTTTAGCAAGAGTTTTAGCCTCTGGAACAATCACTTTGCAGTGGGGGCAGACAGCTGATCAGAAAGGTGTGACTACCCCACCAAGGAACTGCCAGGCGGAATCGTAGGCGTAAAGGGCAAATTATGTTTTCTTTATTTTTAAAGACACTTAAAACAATAATTACATGTGATAAATAGTGTGGTGGTGTTGCATAAATAGTTTTGAGAAAAAGCAAGATATAACTGAACTACCACTGGGCAGCTTCCTGCCAGAGTGAATTTTTTGAAAAATCATGGTCCACACTCAGTCCTTAAAAAATCTGTGGGTTTCTGACAGAGCCATCCTGTGGTCACTCTCTTACCAAGCAAACTGAAACTAAGATAAATATTTAGAAAAGTAATCTTTACCAACTTTCATTGTAGCATTAAGTCCTGCTACTTGTAATCATTACAGTCATGAAGCTTTATTATTTTTTAAATTTAGAAAAAAGACAGCCTATGATTTTCCAATGTAGAGGCACAAAATAGTATGTGGAAGAAATTAATTTGTGTGGTCCTATGAAAAAACAGCATAGTAGAAAAAGAGCTAATGTAATCATAACACAAATATTAACAAAAACAACTACTATTTGTTGAGCACTTCTATGTGGCAGGCATTGTGCTAATAAGTATGTTACATTCTGAGAATTAAGCCTTTTGTAGGCATTATTATTCCCCATCAGCACATTAGGAAATTGAGGAGTCTAGATAACTGAGAGTTTGCCTAGCATCACAGAGCTGAGATAGGAATCCAGGCATCAGACTCTGGAGCCCTCATGCGCAGCCACACTTGTAATGCTGCCATGGTCAGAGAAGGGGCGGGTCTGAGCTTGTCAGGTAGCTCCCAGTGCGGGCAACACAACTGGAGTCATTACTTTCACCCGGGAGAACACCCGGCTGGGGAAACATGTGCAAAGATCACCTGTGGAGTTTAATAAATTCCCAGGCCAATTAAATCACATTCTCTGCGCTGGGACCAGGCACCCATATGTTTTTAGAAAGCTCCTTAGTTAGAGTCTAGTGTGCAGCAAGGTTGAGGGTCACTGACCTAGACTAAAATGAGAGGCGTTAGAAGCCTGACCTCAGAACAGGAGAGGATGGGAAATCTCAGGATGGTCAAGCCAAACGGGAAGAGAAGAAAACAGAATTGAAATGAACGGTGCCTAGGAGAAAGACCATCAACTATTAAGGACAGGCAACCACACTGCAGTCATAGGGCAGGAGGAATGCTCATTTTAAAAAAGAAAAAAAGAGTAATGATTTGCAGGTTCCAAAGTGACCAATGAAAACACATGTTGATCTATTTCTCTCACCCTAGACCAAACCTCATCTCAGCCTTACCTTTGTGCACATCCGCCTCTGTCCTCACTGTCATCTCCAGCCCCTGAATGCCGCCCTTCTCACTGCCTACTGATCACCCTAACCCTCATATATCTTCTTTGACCTGGATGTCACGCTCAGATACTCCACATAGTAGACTCCTTTCCACTGTCCTCCCACCACTCAGTTCTGCTTCAGATCCCCAAATGCTGCCTATTTACAATAGCCAGGACACAGAAGCAACCTAGATGTTCACAGAAAGATGAATGGATAAAGAAGATATGCTACATATACACAATGGAATATTACTCGGCCATAAAACGGAACAAATTTGAGTCAGTGGTAGTGAGGTGGATGAGCCTAGAGCCTGTTACACAGAGTGAAGTAAATCAGAAAGACAAAAACAAATACTGTGTATTAACACATAAATATGGAATCTAGAAAAATGGTACTGATGAAAACTATCTGCAGGGAAGCAATGGAGACGCAGATGTAGAGAACAGGCTTGCGTACATAGCAAGGAAAGGAGTGGGTGGGACGAATGGAAAAAGTAACACTGACATATCCACTCTATTATGTGTAAAACAGATTGCTAGTGGGAAGCTGCTGCATGGCACAGGGACCCCAGCCTGGCACTCTGTGATGACTGAGAGGGGCGGAAAGCGGGGAGGAGAGAGAGGCTCAGGAGGGAGGCGACTTATGGATACTTAATGGCTGATTCTTGCTGTTGTATCGGCAGAAACCAACAACACTGTAAAGCAATTTTCCTCCAATTAAAAAAAAAAAATAAATAACCCTGCTGATATTAGAACAGAAAAACCACCAACCCTGCCTGCCTGGTCCCAGGGCACGCCACCCTGCTCACTGTGGGCCCATGGGCCTCGCACTCTGCTGCAGGAGACACCATTTTTCTCATGATGTTTACCTCCTCCTTCTAGTGCTTCTTATCTCCCTACACCCTCAGTCCCTCTGTGTTCATCTCATTCTCCAAGGACACTGCTTTCTTTCTGGGACACAAGCTGCCTCAACTTCCCTCTTCTCATTAACATGTCTCCATACTTTTCTTCACTCCTGTTGAGGCTGGGTACTTCCAGCTCAAAGCCCTTCTTGCTTCTCCACTCCTTTTCTTGAATCTTTACTCTGCTCTACCCCACTGAGTCCCCTTCCTCCGTCTCCCCCCACCCCCTTCCATTCCCACTTCTATTTAAAAGACATAAGTGCCCAAACTTTAGACTTTTCACCCTTTCCCTTCCTTAAATGGACATGCATCCCAAAGCTCTGTTCATCCTCACTCTACATAAATGAAAAGGCTGTGACTTCGAAATCAGCTCGATATGGATACTTCTTTTTCCTGAACTCTAGCTTCATATTCCTAACTGCCTGCTCAATCCAAACTTAATTTCCATGAAGTCTAACCCCTTATGTCCCACACTGAGTTTATCTTCCCTCCTAAATGTGCTCTTTCTCCATGTCTGTCTGTCTGTCACTCTGTTAAAGGTGTTATTATTCTCCCCATCACCCAGGCGCTACATTTGTTAATTCTGATTTCATCTCTTCCTGAACTCCCAATCAAGTGATTTTGCACTCTACACCTTTTATTCATTCTCTTACTGATCTCACTCCAATAAACTTGTTTTAGGACCTTATTACTATTTCTTTGGGATTACAGCCTTTCCCAAGTTATCTAATCTTCCATGCTACAGCAACTGTCAAAGACTGCTTGACTGACAGGTTCCTTCAATCAAGCACTAGCCATTGTTCTTGAAAAAGACAAGGCTTTTTTTAAAAAAGACAAGACGTGCCATGGGCCTTTGGCACGGGAAGGAAATTAAAAGTTGGGGCAAAAATCTGGGCACTGAATAGCTAGATGCAGAAGTCTGAAAGCTCCTTCTCCATGACTTGGGAAGTAATTCCTACTTAAGAATAAGAAGGGATAACTTGGGAGAAACAGTTCCCTGTATTGAGTGTAGTCACATTACCAGAAAATAAAGTGTTGCGGGCTGGGGAAGGCGCAGGGGCAGGGACACCTGATTACGCTCCCAGACCTGAGAAATACTATTAGACTGGCTCTGCTGCTTAAGAAACCTGGGCACAGTAAATACAGATGTGTAAAAGGCTCCTGGACAATATTTACTGGCTGCATCCCAGCAAAGATGGAAATCTGCCAAGGCACAGGACAGGTGTAGCAATCATGTAGACATACAGATCCATTCCTGCGTCTGAGCAACTCGCTTGACCTCTCTGGGCCTTCAGGAAAACAAGGGGATACAGCAATAATTATTTTAACTCCAATTCTTTGCAGTCAGGGAAATAAAAATTGTGTAAGTCTGTCTGGGAAAAACTGCCATGATGTTCAGAAATGACATGGGGAGCCAGGTTGGTTAGAAGAGAATGGAGATAGTGCAGGACAGGGGGACAAAATCAGGGAGCAGGCAAGGAAGGGCAAACAGGACACAGCTCCTATTTACATGCCCGCATTTATCTATTCAGCAAATATCTGTGTGCTCCCTGAGTGCTAGGCATGGTTTTAAAACTTGAAGATACAGTGATGGAGGAGAGAGAACCCTTGTTCCCAATAAACTTACAGTGTTGAATAAGCAAGCGCAATCCACTCTTTAATGAGTGCTATGGCACTTGAATCTATGTCAGTAAGAGCACTTTAGGAATGACACAAGTCATGGGGCTAAGGCAAACAGAGTGAAACAAGTGCAAAAGGTAAGTAGGAAAAACGCCTATTCTCAAGAACAAGAGTTCTATTATCAACTGGGAGTAGACAGTAATTCGAGAAGAAGATGTTCTGGCTCAGACCAGGGAACACTGGAGAACTGTGCTAGTGGTCAGTCACTGAAATACGGAGTGGGGCTTTAAACTTTCTTTCAAGTTTTCTGGGGGCTGTGGTGGCTAACACTTCGGGGATAGAGGGGAGCTATAAGGCAGATGGAAAACCTCGCTCCTCATTTAGGATATCAAGTAGCAGAACTATCTGGAAGTATATTCCCTTCAGACTATTGGTCATAGTCTATCAACATGTCTGCAGTAGGAGGCCCAGATTTGTAACTAAATTCATCATAGCGGAACCCTGCTAGGGTTCCAGAAAGCACACTATTTAAGTGTCTGATCTACCTTTTCCATTAAGGTATCAGTAGGGGAGCAAGTCGGTAAAAATGATGCAAAGTCAGAATGCGAATGAATCTAGGTTTCAAACCCCAGAGTGCCCTGAGAGGCTACATGGATGAGCAACAGGATCTAACTGCAACTGTAGCCTTGAGCATACTGAGACATCTACGCAGGAATAAAAGGAGCACTGTAGTGAATACACTAACCAAAATGAGGATTAAAATGTGATTCAGTTCAGTTCAGTTGCTCAGTCGTGTCCGACTCTGCAACCCCATGGACTGCGCACAACAGGCTTCCCTGTCCATCACCAACTCCCGGAGCTTGCTTAAACACACGTCCATGGAGTCAGTGATGCCATACAACCATCTCAACCTCTGTCATCTTCTTCTCCTCCCACCCTCAATCTTTCCCAGCATCAGGGTCTTTTCCAGTGAGTCAGTTCTTTGCATCAGGTGGCCAAAGTATTGCAGTTTCAACTTCAGCATCAGTCCTTCCAATGAATATTCAGGACTCATTTCTTTAGGATCGACTGGTTGGATCTCCTTGCTGTCCAAGGGACTCTCAAGGGTCTTCAACACCACAATTCAAAAGCAACAATTCTTTAGCACTCAGCTTTCTTTATAGTCCAACTCTCACATCCATACATGACTACTGGAAAAACCATAACTTTCACTAGACGGATCTTTGTTGCCAAAGTAATGTCTCTACTTTTTAAAATGCTATCTAGGTTGGTCATAACTTTCCTTCCAAAGAGTAAGTATCTTTTAATTTCATGGCTGCAGTCACCATCTGCAGTGATTTTGGAGTCCAAGAAAATAGAGTCTATCACTGTTTCCATTGCTTCCCCATCTATTTGCCATGAAGTGATGGGACCGGATGCCATGATCTTAGCTTTCTGAATGTTGAGTTTTAAGCCGGCTTTTTCACTCTCCTCTTTCACTTTCATCAAGAGGCTCTTTAGCTCTTCTTCACTTTCTGCCGTAAGTGTCATCTGTGTATTTGAGGTTATTGATATTTCTCCCAGCAATCTTGATTCCAGCTTGGGCTTTATCCAGCCTGACATTTCTCATGATGTACTCTGCATATAAGTTAAATAAGCAGGGTGACAATATACAGCCTTGACGTACTCCTTTCCCAATTTGGAACCAGTCTGTTGTTCCATGCCTGGGTCTAACTGTTGCTTCTTGGAGATAGGAAAAAGTGTGGAATCAAATCCAGAGGAACAATTTTCAGGTCACCTGGGAAGGAGCTGGCAGTGGCCACTGCCATAGTAGCTCTCTGGCCCACAGGAAAGGTCTAACAGAGCACTGGATAGCTTCTCAGATGTGGGGCTGGAAAGCCAAATACAACAAAACACATTCTCCAAGGTGTCTTTCAACGACCCTAGTACTGTGCTGTAGAGTTGATAATGATGGACAGCCAGTCCTAGTCCCTGCAAAGGATCTTTAGGTCTTTCCAGGTATAAGAGCAATGCTAAGTGGGGTCTGAAGTTGTTCCACCTCGTGGTTCTTGGAGATTCCTCACCATAGCTCAGCAAATATGCCCTGTGGCATAGCTTGTTGAATCTGTTCTAAGAGAGAGATACACAGACATTGCATCTGGCCAGGAGGAATATTAGTAATGGACTGAATCCTCAGAGTGGAGTCATCTCTCTTTCCCTGCTCTTCAAGGGGACTGGTTTGTACATTTAACTATAGAATTAAAGCATATAAAAAATGCTGTACCCTAAACTGACCACATTTGAGGTCAGTGGGCTAGGTGCTATGTACCCTCTGCTGGTGTCTTCATCACTATGTGCTTTTGGTAAGCTTTTTGTCTCTGACACTGGAGCTCTCGTAGGGGCAGATGAAGATCTACTGGAATAGCATGTGAGACCCCTGTTTTGGGACAGGAGATCCCTATGGCCTGGGGGAGAGAAGGGGTCAGCCTAGAGGGTCAGGGGGAAAATGTAGAACCCAGGTTATCCTAAGGCAGAGGTGCATGGCATACAAGGGAATATTACCAAGTTAAAGGTGAAAGTGAAAGTCGCTCAGTCGTCAGACTCGTTGCAACCCCACATGGCCTTGGCTTAAAAGGGAATTCCCCAGCCCTCCATGAGCTCTAGTGGATCTATAACTTAGCTGTGGCCAAGTCATAAACCACCTCTTTCTCAGAAAACTGAAGAACTGAAGGGTCAGAGAGCTAAAAAGAAAACAAGACACAGCTACTCTTCCAGCAAGACCCAGGACGAAGCATTTGCCAAGTACTACAAACTTCAGAGTGGACTTTGAACTTGATGAAATCAGATGAAGATGTGGAAATGGAAACCAGGCAGATTCTTAGCAGCGTCACCAAACTTCTTAGACAATTCAAAGCAGGTGGGCTCAGTTATTTATGCTAATGTGCACAATGGCCAGATAAACACAAGTTAATTCCAAATGGGCTTCTGTGAAAGGTTCCTAGAAAGAGTTCCAACAGAGGATAACAAAACAGAACTGTCCAGAAAGAGCGAAGACTTGGAATCAAACTTTTAAGTCAGAAGACACTGCCATCTAAGATGATAAAGTATCAAATCCAGAAAGTCTCGTTAAGGCAGCAAGGACTAAGCAGTCAAGCAGACTGTAGCACAAGGAGGTCAGGGAGAAAAAGTAGGTCTGGCAAGGGAAAAGGATCTACAAGAGCCCTGAACCTGTTATGTCAACACTTCAGTCTCACAAGTGTCGGTCTCAGGGCGCACACTTGGGCCTTCCTACTGGGGGCCATTTACATAAGGTCCAGCCCCTCATCTAAGTTATCTTTTTAAAAGATGAGCCCTGTGAACACAAGATCAGATGACAGTGCAGTCGACTGGCTTTGGAAATGAGGTAAAGGCTGGGAGGATGAAAAGGGGTTAAGAGATAACAAAGTAAACACTGGAGTGAGGTAAGTACAGCCAGCTGATCTGGTAGACTGAGTAGCATTTGCAGCGGACTGGAGAGGGATCTATTCCTACAAGTAGAAAATCAAACTTGTCCTAGGTTTTAGGATGTGAGCATACTGATTCTGCCACAGAATACTTAACTAAAGGATATGCTGCCATGCATATCATGGAAATGCTCGAGCACTTAATATTTATAACTCCTGAGTACATCTTCATGCCATTACTCCTTTTTTAAAACAAAGCAAAACAAACAAAATCCCCCAACAGTAGGCAGCTGCAATGCTAGCTCTTAAACAGGTTCAGCTGGAAACCCGACCCTCTTACTGCACTCCCATGGCATTAACGGCAGCAGACACAACTTTCTGAAAGAACTAAATGAACTTATGGCTGTTAATTTTTACTTGAATAATGTTCAAATATACACAGGTTTTGGAAATTAACTCTGTAAAGGTTTTAAAATCTACAGAGGTCTTAGAAATAAATTTCTTTATCGACAATGAGGTCTTCGAAGTTCAGAAAGATTAAGTCACTGATTCAGGTTCTCTAGGCAAATTTGGGGCAGAGCTGACAAGTCAACTCCACCCGATTTTTCCGGCTTCTAGTTTGAGGTCCCTTCTGCTCACTGTGCTTAAGGATGAGATATTTGCTTAGCCTCAGTTATGAGGTTGAGGCCTGAGTTTGAAAATTAGGAATGAAGAGAACTTAAAAGTCTTTAGGGTTGTAGGAACTACAGATTACCTACTGACATCCTAGGCCAATGAAGATTAGTATATACTATACAAGGCAAGAGAGGGCATTGTTAATAAGATAGACAAAGATAACAGAAAAGGTCCAATTCACAACACCTACATGAAAGAAAAATGACAAATCATTCAGCCTGGGCTGGGAGTATAAATGCCAAAGGTCAGAGAGGTTGCAAGTCAATGAAGAAAAGTTGAGAAGAAAACCAGAAACACTGTGAAGAAACCAGAAGAGTGAGTTCCACTGACTGAGAAATTCAATTCCCTTATAATCTGCTCTCCATGCTAGAATCAGGACCCAGCTTCAGCAGATACCAACTAAACAGACCAATATTCTACTGTTCGTAGGCTGCAAGCCCTACGTGCTCTGGATGAGACCTGCAGGTTTTCCCCAACTACAGCCTATTCTGTCATATTTTTGCCACTGTCCCATACAAGATTTCCTGACATTTTCCTCTGCTGCTGCTGCTAAGTCGCTCCAGTCGTGTCCGACTCTGTGTGACCCCACAGATGGCAGCCCACCAGGCTCCACCGTCCCTGGGATGCTCCAGGCAAGAACACTGGAGTGGGTTGCCATTTCCTTCTCTAATGCGTGAAAGTGAAAAGTGAAAGGGAAGTCGCTCAGTCGTGTCAGACTCTTAACGACCCCATGGACCACAGCCTACCAGGCTCCTCCATCCATGGGATTTTCCAGGCAAGAGTACTGGAGTGGGTTGCCATTGCCTTCTCCGACATTTTCCTCTAGCAAATATTTAAAGAAGAAAGGGTAATTTTTTACCAGAGACTTTTTTTTTTCCTCTAAAATATACACAGTTTCTCTAAAGACAGATTACTGATCAAAACATTATATCCTGGAGTCTCAGTAAACATTTTACAAGGCATTTCTTCCCTTCTCTTAGTCTTCCATGGCTCATTTCCACATTTATACCAAACTTCTCTAACCCCACAATCTTGGGAGACAGGGGGTTGGGGGAAATAGCATACGTCCTCTCAGCCAGAGAAACTGAAAACCAAACATCATAAGAGTTGATCTGCAGGGCCTCCTTTTGGTCCTTTCTCTTGAAGGCACTGAACTAAATTAACATCTAAGCTCTCCTGCAGGTCCAAGCCTGGGAGCAGTATCACTGCTTTAGGAGTGGAGGACAAAGAGGAGGGGTTTCTTAGGGTGGGCCTTCTGTATTTCATTCTTGCTTTTAAGCCTCTTTAAGTGGCATTTTGTAATTTCTACCTCTGGACCTTTTTATCTTCTTAAAATGAAAGTAGCTCAGTCATGTCCGACTCTTTGTGACCCCACAGATTGTAGACCACAAGGCTCCAATGTCCATGGAATTCTCTGGGCAAGAATACTGGAGTGGGTAGCTGTTCCCTTTTCCAAGGGATCTTCCCAACCCAGGGACTGAACCCAGGTCTCCCATACTGCAGGCAGATTCCTTACCGTCTGAGCCACCAGTGAAGCCCAAGAATACTGGAATGGATAACCTATCCCTTCTCTGGTGAATCTTCCTGACCCAGCAATTGAACCAGGGTCTCCTGCATTGCAGGCGGATTCTTAACAGCTGTGAAACTTCATTTACGGTAAGTGTTTAAAAGAAACACTCAAAAGTTCTAAACTTTTCTACACTGTAGAGAAAAAAATAGGAGAACTCTCTTGGCCCAAACTGTCCTCTTGAAACCAAAAATATAAATACAGCATGTGAGGAATACTTGTAACATCTAAAAACTGATCAACACTTCCTCAGTCAAAAACATATTTCTCTACACATAAGAGTTCAATTTTAAAAGTTCAACCACTAGCTTTATGGCAGAACAAAACCTAAACAGCTGCTGAGTTACACTTTTGTTTTAGCACATAGACAAAACCATTATAAGTGACTATTCAAACAACAGAACTAGAAACTTCCCCTCCATCTCCTACTGGTTTTCAGGGGTTTGAATGATGTGCTGCTCTAAGAACCATGCAACACAATGGCTCGCTCAGCCCCTGCTCCTCAGCACAAAGCTGTGCACGCAACAGTCTTAAATATCCTACAGGTTGGCTGCCTGACTTCTGATGTCCAGACATACACAATTTACTCAATAAATACAAGCATAGTTATCTATCAAGTACTGTGTTTATGGAGCTTACATTCTAGTTATGAACATTATAGCTTGATAAGAGATAACTACTAAAAGATTTCAAAATGCTGCCTCAAGTTCAAATCTATTCCATAAGAAAGCTGTCTACAAAATAAAATTCTGAGATGACATCATTAACTCTGGATGCTTCCTTTCCAGAATATTAATTTACAGTGTAGTCATATCAAGATAGTGGCCTTAGAAACTAACAGCTTCAATGGATGCAGAAGGAAAACAGATATGGAGATATTTTATTTCTTAATATCTTAGAAGGAAAAGATGAGAATGTTTTTAAGTAAACTTCTTAATAATATATAAATGGACTTCAACTACAGTCTTATTTTAATCATATCTAGGTGGATCACAGCAAAAGTGGCTTTCAATGTAGATGAGATTTTTACACACACATGAGGCGCTAGAATTACTACACAGCAATCTAGTGTCTCATTCCTTAACTGCTTTAAGTTGTAGGCTACCACAAGCTACATATGAGTCTAGTGCTTTATTCTTGGGAATACAGGATGAAGTATATCATAAATGCCACATGAATAAATGGATGTGATTAATGCATCTCATTATTCACTCTGTACCAAAAACTATGTGAGAGAAAACACACATTTCCTGAATCTTATACTTTGCAACCACTTAATACAGATGATCAAGTTTTCTGAATTCATAGCACTTTTTTTTCAGACTATCACATATCTCCCAGTGAAATTTCTTGCCATTTCATGATTTGGCTCTAGTGGGCATTTAACTTTAGATGAGTAAAGTAATAAAGTGGTTAACAGCAATGGCTTTGGAGTGAGAGAGACTGGAACACAATTTAGGGGCTACCACTTATTGGCTGGATGGTCTTGGTCAAACCACTTGTTTCCTGATCTGTAACAGCTGACCTTACAAGGCTGTGTAAGGTTTAAGGGAGATAATGTGCTAATGCACCTTTATCAGCACAGTGCCCAGCACACAGTAAGTGCTCAATAAACGTTAATTCTGCTAAGTATGGTTTCCCAACAGATTATCTCTTGATGTTAATATCTGAATTACATGATTTTTACATGCCCCATACCACCGTGCTACAGTCTATGGTGTCACAGAGTCAGACACGACTAGGTGACTGAACAACAACACCTAACACAATGCTTCATATGTAGTAAAGGCTAAACAGATATTTACTTAATAATGGAACTGGATGGATCTTAATTTTTCTCTTTGACAAGGTGAGAAATCTTATTCTGACAACTCTGCTAATCAATACACAGAATCTAAGGTTTCCTACCATAACCAAAAGCTGTAACTACCATCCAATTTGTCTGCTATCTGCCACATGCCAAAATCACTCAAACAAGGGAAACAGCACGTAGGACAGCAGCCAGTGGCAATGTCATACTGTCAACACTTGACACTGCCTCTCTTTCAGGAAGTCAGACAACTGATCTCCAAGTCCCCCCTGCCTCCCCTCTGGTTTTGGTAGGGCCCCATTTCTTTCTACAGTCCAGTATGAAGAGACAAATGAGAAATACAGTTTTTCATCAAACTGGTTTATGGGTGTTTCTATTTAGCTATGCAGTTTTAGCACAGCGCAGGAAAAGTTTTTCTGCAAAGGGCCAAACAGTAAACTTTTAGGCTTTCTGGGCCATGTGATTGTGTAAAATAGCCACAGGCAATGCATAAACAAGTCAACATGGCTATATTCCAATCAAATTCGATAGATATTTCATCAATTATACCTCAAAAAAGCTGAAAAAAGATACAGAGGAAGAAAAACTTTATGGACACAAATTAGAATTTAATTTACTTTTCATGTCAGGAAATATTACTCTTCTTTTGGTTTTCTTCTTCCAACCATTTAAAAATGCAAAAACCATTTTTAGCTCAGAGGCTACAGAATTATTACACAGGTGACAAGTACCCACAGGATACAGTTTGCCAACTCCTGTGCTAGCATCAGTACAGGGAAGTGTGTAGCGCTGATTCTGGTTCTTCATCACAAACTCAATCTTCTCAAGGTCTACTTCTCCACAAATATTTCATCATCCCAAACAACTGATTCATTTCTAGATAGAACATTCTTGAAAGTCCAACCAAATCACTAATTTTAGCTCTACACAGACCATAATATAATATGGTCTTTAATATATACCATATTTTAGCCAATTTCTTGGTTTATTAGACATCTGTCTTAATTATATTATAAACAACTAATGAAACAACCAGTTTGTACTTCTTATTGAAAAAAAGAACAAGAACTTTAATTCAATGATTTATGCCACTACAATACCACAAAAACAGTATAACTCTCAATTTTATGTCTCCATTTAATGAAACTCTAAACTATAAGTTCATTATTGTATAAATACCTCTATTCTGTATATAGCATTATCGCTCCCAGGTTTGTTTCTTTCAGTATGTTGAAGGCCAAGGGTCTTAATACTGTGGGCAAGTGGCAAAACCTGGTCCTGTCATGGTGAACTCTTTAAAAATACTTACCATCATGAATCAATGCTGCAGAGTTCATTTAAAATTCTTTAGCAGATTAGCTTTCAGATGATAACTAACAATTTAACCACAGATTAAATCAAGTAATTCTGAATTCTGAATGATTTGTTGTTATTCAGTAGCAGAACCAAGTCCTGAAGGGTGCTATTTCTGTGGTACCGTCGAAAACCTTCAAAATGTTCAAGACATTTGTTTCAACATGTAGACTAAGGCTTAGAAAGAATTCTCTGCATCTGCCTGATTTCATGGCAGAGACAAATACATAATTTTGACAGTATACCTTTTAGATAACCATTTAGAATTAATGAACTTCACAAAATATTTAAAAATATAAATTCATGGTACAATTATACTGTTACACAGAAGACCAATAATAAAATAAAATAAAGCTACAACAAATGATTTAAAAAGATCAAAGTGAAGCACTTATTAAATTTCTGAGATATTAAAAAGATAGTAAGAAAAGCTGGCCTAAATTTACAAATGTACTTTAAAATCATGTAACTTCAAAAACACAGAAGATTTACATTTGTTCAAAATTTGAACATGTGCATTTGGGATATGGTTTCAGAAGAATGATGATTCTTTGGAGAAATGACATCTATGGCAATCATAGACAGTAATAATTAATACTTAGATAAAGTTAGATAGAATTTGGCCTCCTTACTTTGCTCAAGACATCTACTACCTATGCTTTTAACCAATTATTGATTTAGATTGTAAATTCTATTTCATTCCAAGAAAAACAAAAGTGTTTTTGTGCTTCAGAGGGCATGATATAGCAACAAAAAAGTTTTGAAAATGAGTATTTTAAATATAGTTTAAAATATAAGAGTAGGAAGACAACTTATTAATTAAAGATAAACTAAGGAAAGACCTATGTTTCTGAATTATAAATATTCTTTTTACTAAACAAATAACTAGTAGTCTTGGAAATTTATAGCACAAAAGGCGTCTTCACTAACCTTCTTATTTATGCCCCAATATCATTCAATTTTTTTTCCTAATACACTTAAAAATATATTTATCTTTAATCTTCCAATTAAATTATTCATGGAAGGTATTCTAACAAATGCTTCCATTGATTGAGCACCTACACACACCATGCTAGATATTTCAAATACATTGTATCTCAAACTAAAATGTCCCTGAAGATAAAACTTCCTCTGCTAGGAAAAAGAGGGTGTAAGACAAAGTCTCAATCTTCTTTTTGCTTTCCTTTCCTCATTTTTCTCTGCCTATACTTCTCAAAAACACTGTCCAAGAAAAAAGATTGTTCAGTTTAAAAAGAAAATATATCTCACTCTTGGCTACCTTCTTCACATGTGTTATGTAAAAACCACTGTGACTAGTCCTTTTCCCCTTAACAAAGAACAGAAACTTAAGATTTCATGTTTTTGATTCCTGAAGATAGAACGGGCATTTGGAAAACATCAAAATATTAAATTATTCATTTCCAAGCTGATTCAAGGATAGGTCCACTGATATCACCATGTCCACTTTAATTGGTTCCAAGTAATTCTTTGAGCCCCTTGCAAATTCTTACTGGGATTTCCTTACTTTTCTCTGACTTACTAAGGTTTTATTATAAATTCTGAATATTAAGGCTGTGTCTTGACTTCTCTATCACACCTGCTGTTTTCCCCCCTCTCTCCACCCATCTAACATTATTTATACAATGTAGGAAGTTCAATCAATCTATGTAGAATTAAATTACTGACCCTCATTAATTGATTTTCATAAAAATCTGACATTCATTAATTGGGAATTATTTCATCCAGTTGTATATCACTTTACAGAATAGGTTGATTTCTAAGAGTTGGGCTAATTTCTATAAACCAAATCACTTCTATCCCTAGGGGAAAAATTGTGCAGATTCACATTTGTGAGTGCTATACATCTTTAAAAATCACACACTTAGAAAGGAAAAAACTGAGAAATGGTAAAAAATTATTTCAAAACTAAACAAGTACCATATCATAAAACATGTTCTCTTTGATCTGTATCAAAGTAAGTAGAAGACATGCCCTTGGAATTGTCTGTCTCTTGAAAATAGAGAATTCCTATATCCCCTCTATGCTAAGTATAGTGAAACCCCTGTCTATATGATCAGATGTAGGTTTTCTCTATTTTAAATCTCCTCTCTCCACATATCTGTAGAATTGCTAGTAAAGTTATGAAAGTTCTTAATGCAGAGAGGTCCATTTATAATACAATTAACAGTGCTTAACAATCCAATTTTGCAATATGGTTCGATTATCTGCTTGTTTTTTTTCTTCCCATTCATCCATTTATTCTTCAAATACTAGTTACATGTCAACTATGCACTCAACAGTATTGTAGATGCTGGGAATACAGTGAGGAACAAAATATTTTAAAAAATCCCTGCCCTCGTGGGGCTTACAGTCTAGTTCCTTAAAGGGGATCTCCAGCTAAAATAAAAGTACTCAAAATCCAAGAGGAAAGCTTTCTGAAAGGCTCCATTAGTCTGATATCTCAAAGGAGCAAAGGCTACAATAAGTATTACATTAACATTTGTAACATGTTTTATTTTAATCAAAAACAAAAATAACATCTAGTTAAGTTTATTAATTTCCTTACATTTTAATTTATTCATATTTAATATATTCCTAATTTTCCTCAATTTACACTTCCTAGCTATTTCTGATAAATTCTATAACCTCCTTGAAGAAAGTAAGAGAGACAATCCTTTTAAATTTCCAACCTAATTGATGATCAATAGATACCAGTCAAGAGACGGTCTTCAAAAAAGCAGTTCTTTGTTATAAAACAATGGACTTCACAATTACAGGACTATTTGCCACTGCTGCTTCTGCATGACTGGGGTTTTGATTGGGATACCAGTACTTGAAATAATTTGTTAGTTTTCTAACTTCTTTGTTACCATCCCATTAACTGAACTTATACTTCTTAGTCAGCGTTACTATGTGGTAAAGGTTATCATTAGAAACTAGACTTTCCCCATGGCAAAGACTATCTGGCATCTTACCTAATTTTTACCTGGCACAGTTGTCAGTGCAGGCACTGCTATTGTGCTCTGGACCCTTCTTTTACCGAGCTCTCAACTCCTACTCTGCCCTTGCTTTCAAAATTGTGAATTATCTAAGTTTAATATGGCCAGGCCACCTCTGTTGTCAAGCTGAGTGGTCCTTCATCTTTTCTTGGGCTTCTTCTCCCTCTTCACGTCACAGCTAATGGTAATGTTTTCCACTTTCACAGCAGGACTCTTTCCACCCTCTTTCACTGACAGGACACCACAGGAAATCAGGAAATTTGTAGGTATGCCACGGAGTGATAAAGGATGCCAAGCTAGGAATAAGGATACCAACTTTGTTCTGCACAGGATACCGAAAGATCCAGAAGTATTAAAGGAAATGTCACTCTGCATATGATTTCTGCATTTTCATTTCTATATTTCTCTCTATATATATATTCATTTAACAATATTGAGTGCTTATGAGGTTCTGGGACTGTTACACAGTTAGTTACTTTTAATGGGAACACACCAACACTGCTTCAAAGCAGGACTGGTACATCTCTGACCTATAGGTCATAATCAGTCTTCAGCTTAATTTTGTGTGGCCCAGAGAGAGGTATCAAGAAATGAAATCACAGCAGGCCTTAAGAAGTCTTTAGAAGCAGTAAGATAGAGGCAGCCATAATTCCATGAAGAAAGGAGGCCTGTATCTTTCTCTTTTACTTCTGTGTATACCTCTCACTGTCTCTAGTTCTCTGTTCTTCATTCTGCCTCATTTCCTTAACTGGTCATAAAAAGGCAATGGGATATATGTTACTTCCTATATTTATTGAATCACATTCCTATCTTCAATTTAAAGGGCAGACCAATTGAACATCTCTTATTTGTATCCTGGAGCAAACATAAAGCCTTTTTGTTGCTTTTGTTTGGGGTGAGGGAAAAGGAGGGGGTGGAAATGGGTCTACAGTCCTTGAAATCTCTTTCAGAGATTATTACCCACTCATTAACTCAGTAAACTAAAATTCCATCTTGGCATGTACGAAAATTGCATTAAAAAATAAAACAATAATAAACATTGTACTTCAAGAATCTACACCAAAAAATGAGATACAATCAAAGTTCATTAAGGCATAAGTGTAAAAAGTAAATAAATATTTCATAGAGAAACTAAATAAAAATCTATCCAAATAATTATTTCAACAAAAAATAGAATAGAAATAAATGCATTCAAAGGAAGAGTTATCATTTATCATTTTTTACACTGAAAATAAGAATTCTCCACTAGGAACTGTTTTCATGCAGATTTTATCACAAAATTATTTTATATTTTTCAGTTTACAATTTCTCTCTTCAGTAGTTGCTATGAACTGTAAATTATTCACTTGATTCCACAGAAATTCAATATCTTCCTAAAAACTCTATAGAATCCCCATTACATCAGCATACCACAGTATCTTTTCTTCAGCACACACAAAAAAAACTATAATAATTATAACTTATTCTTTATTTGTCATCTTTCTACAGAAATTATCAGGATTTAGCCTTACCAGGAAATTATACACATTATAAATACAAGTTTAGACTACTAATCACCAGACTGTTATGTTGTATTTCTAGAACACGATATCACAAATTAAAGTCATTAATTCCAAAACAATAGTTTATTAACAAAAAAGTACAAAGAAGTACAAATGGACATCCTATTTCCCCCTCATTACGGTCCATCTATCTACCTCCCTTTCAGTCCATGGCATGGCCTTCTTGAGCTAAAAGAATGGGTAAAATACTTTTCTTTCCATTGGGCTCTACTAAACCATCCCCAAACAAATCATTATGTATTTAAGTTACACAGTCCACGTCAATTTTTAAAATGTTTCATCTATATGAATTGCCATAAAATCCTCTCCCCTTGGCAATATACCATGTTCCTAAACTGAATGAAACATATGAACATCAATATCCATAAATCATGCTTAGACAGAGTGAATATCGTATCACTAGTATGTCTGCCTTGAAGTAACAGTTTACAAATTAAAGCTTAGAGGTGTTGAAAAGGATTTTTATAGATATTTACTAAAACATATCAAGTCAAAAACATCTTGTTAACTGAACTAAATTTAGGTACATGGAAAACATTCAGCTTAGTTGTGTTTTCTGCACAGATTTTAAACCAAAGTTACTTACATATTTAATCTTACTGCTATTAATTTCAATTTTCTCCAACTGTGGTCCAATTTATTTTAATAAACCTACAGTTAATCCCATACTTCTCTCTCTACAAGCCCAAAGTACCTCTCTAAATCATGTTAAAGTCCCAACACTTGCGATTTCTCTCTCAGGGCTCCTTAAAATACCAATACAGGATGGGAAGATTTAGTAAACTGCCACATTTTGCTTTCTGCTATGGTTCATCAGGACAGAACATATGAATTAATTTATTGATGTTCCTAAAGTCTTGTGTATAATTTATTAGATTATACATTTTTGTGTGTAGTAAGCTCCAGCCTTTTGGTCTGCGGGAGAGAGCCAGATCAGAGCTTACAATACTTGACTCCCTGCTTAGAACTATTCTCATGAAGAACATGAGCTCAGTGTTGGACTAGACTGCAATAACATAAGGTGCTATACCAGTGATACATTTTTTGGGAGCTGGAAAATTCAGATGACCACTCACTAAACATAAAATCATTATTCCATAAAGATTTTATTCACATCAAACTTGCACAGTAGCAAAAAAAATAAACATAACTAAGCCACATATCAAAGAACAATATACAATAGAGATATGAATTTCTCAATGGCATTGGAAAGGATTTCCATAAATAACATTTACAATTCTAGTGTTAGGTCTTTCAAGGTATCTGAAGCTTCACAGTGCTAGAATTGATTTTTATCAGAACACATGCAAAAATGTGCAACATAATAATCCATATTAATGACACAAAAAAGCACGCCGGTTATTTGTCATTCCAGCACGGCCATGCCACTCTATGTTCTAAAAAAAAAAAAACAACCCCCCAAATCCGGGTCCCATTCATTCTTCAATTATGCCTTTAGTCACTCTGTTTTATTATATTCAAACAGTCACTGTTAGTGCTCTTCACCACGACTTTCAGGTTGACGTCACTCCCTGCCTGCTGGCTGTCAGGACTGGGGGACGCCCCTCTCCCAGACTCACCTTCTTCCGGATGTCTTCATCGTTTGCTCCGAGAGAGGCATAGAGCTTGAATGCAGCCTGGCGAAGTTCATGAGCATGCTTTAAGTCATGATCAAGCTACAGGAGGAAAAAAAGATGTGTTCCAACCCAGTCCACAAATTAAATTTTCAATAAAACAAATAGAGTTGAAGAAAAAAAGAATGCTTAACAGCTACTAACATATTAGTGCTGGTTATTTTGGGGTTTGGCTCACATATGACTAAGACCTTGCTGGGTCTGTGTCAGGAAGACCCGGAATTCTTGCAGTTTGCTTCTGTCTAAAATGTGATTAACACTGGTATATGAAAAACCTTTGTGATCTTTGAGCCCTAAAAATTCAGTGTTTCTTTAGTGGCACCGATGCTTGCTTGCACCAGTTGGTTTTTTTTGGCCATGGCATGTGGAATCTTAGTTCCCCAGCCAGAGATTGAATCTGTGCCCCCAGCAATGGAAGCGTGGAGTTCTAACCACTGGACCACCAGGGAATTCCCCAACAGCTCTTTGAAACACTCTCACAAACATGGCATACTCAGGCCTTTCCAGCCCTAGAATACAGCTGATAACTTGAGTGCTGCTGAATCTTTGAGAAGGTTTTCCCAAATAGTACTAGCCAAATTTCAGCATTTAAAAAGCTTTTTAGAAGCAGGAAAATCTTTGTAAAAATACTTAATAAACAACAGAAAACAGTAATCATTACTATCTGTCTATTACAGCTATCTGAGAGTTGTTTTCAGGAGACTTTTTTGGGATAAATTTATTAAAATTACTGGTATGAAATAATTAATGCTGTCTTTCACATGCATAACTGGCTTTCTCAGTTATCAGTTCTTCCAAATACCTGATTTATCACCAAACTACCAAAAAGATAAAAGAAGTATGTTCTTAGGACACTTTCAGTGATTAAATACAAACTAGTAAATTTATAAGGCATATCAATAAATAATTTCACAACTAAGAGATATAACTTACTCATCCAAATGACGGCAACTTTTTCCAAAAAAGTTGGAAAACTTCACCCTTATGCAAAGATGTAGGTGTTGTTCATAATATTCTGAAACCCTCTTTTGAAAATTCCTAAAGAACTGAATGGCATACTAGCAAGAAAACCTTGATAATAACATATTTTCATCAACTAAGAGAGTTTTAACTGTCACTGGTGTGTGAAGTTGGAGAAACCCAGCTGGGTAATGTCATTTAGAGTAACAACAACAAAAACTCCAGAGTAAAAAAAAACTGAAACTCAGATGGGGTGGTTCTAAAGGCAATTCTTAAGTGTAGCTCCAAAAATATCTTGATCAAAGCAGGCACAGATGGTTTATGGGAGGAATCCCAATACACAATATTCATTTTGATGTGTAAGTTCTAAAATATGTGTTCTTATGTCTTAACTACTTTCCAGTCATAACTCAGTAGAATACTAACTTGGACTTAAGCAAAGTATTGTGAAAATCACACATTATTAACATGCAAAAAGTCCCTTTTCGGTCTAGTATCCACACTTCTATGTCAGAAACCACTGCATCAAAAATAAAGATGACAAAACAAACTAATATTCAAGTTTAGGAGATTTTTAAAAGTCATTATTATCCCAGTTTTACTGTGATGGAAAAACCCTAGGAGAAGGGATAATCTATATACCAGTTAAATGTTTTGCATATATATAGGCTAGAAGTTCTTATAACTGTTTCTTCATTCTCATATCCATCAAAGTGTTCTATTTGCCTTGCTGGGATGGTCAACTAAAGGGGTTCATGAGGCTATAGTTAGGACTTGCTCATATATCTTTGTACTGGGAAGTACTGTGTTAGTTTGAGCAAGTAGTCAGAGGGAAAACAGACAAGGCAAGATGGTTCAATACAACCTATCACTTCTACTAGAAAAACAATACTATTGAAGGAAATGAAAGTGAAAGTAACTCAGTCGTGTCCAATTCTTTGTGACCCCATGGGTTATACAGTCCATAGAATTCTCCAAGCCAGAATACTGGAGTGGGTAGCCTTTTCCTTCTCCAGGGGATCATCCCAACCCAGGGATCAAACCCAGGTCTGCCATATTGCAGGTGGATTCTTTACCAGCTGAGCCATGAGGGAAGCCCAAGAATACTGGAGTGGGTAGCCTATCCCTTTTCCAGCGGATCTTCCTGACCCAGGAATCAAACTGGGGTCTCCTGCATTGCAGGTGAATTCTTTATCACCTGAGCTATACTGAAGGAAGGGTAGGCACAAAACTTTAATATATAAAGGGCAGAGTACATTAATACAAATATCAATGAAAGTTATTCTAGGCCCTTTCTGAGACAGAGAAAGGTATACCCTTAACAGTTTGTTTTATTTTTAGTGTTAAATGCCAAAAGAACAGTTGCCTACCAGATGAAGTTTTTTGGAACCCAAGGGCAGGGGAGAGGTCAAAAGAATAGTTTTTAAAATTTACCACTGGGACCAGCAGCATTAAAAACATAGTCACATATGTGAAACAGTACTGGTTACCATTTAAGAGGCAATGCTCTCTCTACTGTGACCTCCTTAAATAAACTTTCTCTAACAGAATGTTTCTCTCTCATGCTTAGAGAAGTGCGTATGACAAACAGGTTGAGAAAAACAAAGCCAAAAAGAATATCTACCATTCTAAGGAACTGATAGTTTGAGAAAAAGTTAGCACAGTTTGGTCCTTGATGCTTTCAAACTAGAGGTTAGGTGGTGCTTTACTGTCAACTACCAGGCCCGAAACACAGTATGAAACTGCAGAAAAGAAAGAGGAGATGGCAAAAATTAGAAGAAAAGATAGGAAAAAACAATGGCAGAGAGTAAAATAAAGCCACTCAGCCTCCTGGAACAGAAGATTATCTTTGCTCTAAAGAATGAGAATATAGCAACAGAGATGATTCTGGAACCCTGAAAAGGATTAGAGGATGTTGATATAATGTCAATAACCCTAGCTTAGAGACCCTGCTATTTTGGGGTTAGGTGGGAATCAGGGATGAAATTTCTTGATTACCTCCTTATTAAAAAACTTAACAGACTGAATTCAAAAACTCATAAAGCAACATCATGTTTGTTACCGAAAGTAAAAGATTTCTTTACTTAAAAGGGCTTTGAACTGTAATTTATCAAGTGGTTCAAAGTAGTGAACAGTAAGAAAATCTTTTTTTAAATCCCTCTCTTGAGCTGCTGAAAAGGAAAAGAGAACATACCCTTTTAATATCAGTGATGGCACTCACAGAGCTGGGATACTTGAAGTAATCAGCAAGCATGGCAATGAGGTGATCAGTAATGCTAGCAATTCTCTGCAGCTCAACATCTGGTTCAATCAGATAGGCGAGTGTCTCAGCTCCTTCAACTCTCTCCTCTAGTAACCTCTCCTTACTGCACATTCGAACCAAACAAGGCAATGTCTGGAAGGAGTGAAATTAATTATTTGCTTTTTTGGTAAAGGGAAAAGCATGATGGAGATCATATAGTAACTAAATCGACCCAATGGTTTTTACTGGGAGTCATGTTGGTAATCAAATATTTCAATAAAGACTTTCAGAGAATAAAAGGATTTTTTTTGGAATGTAAAAACAAAATTCAGTGCGCATTAATCATTTATACTGGCACACTAAACTCACATATATTCAAAGCACTTTAGGCTTTTGTGATTGATGAGACTGAAGCTTTATCATACGACCTTACAAAAGACATTCAAGAATCCCTAATGTATCACTGCTGATGCTTTTGCCCTGTCAATGTATTTATTTACCTAAAATAATTCAGCAGTTTAATTAGGAAAAATTTTGCCTTAGAAAAAGCACACTATCTTTTCCTTGTGCTCAGCTGCTCAGTCGTGTCCGACTCTTTGTGACCCCATGGACTGCAGTCTGCCAGGCTCCTCTCTTCATGGAATTTTCTGGGCAAGAATACTGGAATGGGTTGCCATTTCCTACTCCAGAATTTTTTCCTTAATGAGTGTGTTATGGCTGGGATGACTTTCAATTTTTTGTTTAGAGATTACAAAAACAAAATACAGCTTTAAAAATTCAGTGATCTTCCCATTGCTCAGATTCTACCAGTTCTCCTCTAATCCAAGTGAACTGCACCAATCACAATTCCTTGGTTCTCCAAAGAACTCCCTGGAATGACTGTGATATCAGTTTTACTTCTGAGGTCCTTTGAAAATCTTGGCTTGGTAATTAACCTACCTTAAAGATAAAGACAGCGCTACGTCATGTCCAACTTTGGCAATCCCATCAACTGTAGCCTGCCAGGCTCCTCTGTCCATGGGATTCTCCAGGCAAGAATACTGGAGTAGGTTGCCATTTCCTTCTCCAGGGGAACTTCCTGATGCAGGAATTGAACCCAGGTCTCCCACATTGCAGGCAGATGCTTTACTGACTGAGCTACGTGGGAAGCCCTACACTCAGTTCAGTTCAGTCGCTCAGTCGTGTCCGCCTCTTTGCGACCCCATGAATCACAGCACGCCAGGCCTCCCTGTCCATACATTAGGTTCTCATTAAAAATATCCCTTGTTTATATTTCTAAGGCTGAAGAATTAACTTTAAAGGTTGATATGGATATAGAAACTGAAACTTCAGAATTATATGAAGCTTTCCTCTACAACCACAGTCAACTATGTTTTGTTCTAAGTTCCTATCATAGCTTTACCACAGAGTTCAGTACTTCATTGTTCACTACTGATCTCTTATCAGGCTGGTTCCATCTTTAAGATACAACCCTAGGCTTCCAAGAAGAAAGCCTTATTCTTATTTTCCTTTGAATAGTTACCAACATTTATCAATACCATAAATTCATGGATTATTGAATTTAATGCTCACAACTACTATCCAAAGAAGATACTATTAAACAAGTTTATCCATGAGAAAGAAAAGTAGGGATAGAGCAGTTAAGTAAGGATGCGGAAGCCCTCAGTGCTCTATGCAGCGCTACCTACTTAGGGGTCCTCAGATCTCATTATATCAACTGTCTGCTTCACCAAAACTAAAGGAAACATTAATCTTCTTAACGGTCTTTTATCCTTGGGTTCATTTTGAACACAGATAATGAGAGATTTCACACTGACAAAATGACACACTATTTACAGCTATTCTGTTCTTTAGAGTTAAGAAGAAGTTTAATGCATTTAATATATTATTATTATTCTCAATAACCCTGTGGGATAGATGAGCAGGAATTATTGCTCTCATTTGCATAATTAGGAATCTGAGGCACCAAAAGAGTAAGGGATGTGCCCAAGGCTACCAACCGAGTCACTGGTGGAAGTGCTAAAACCAGAATCCAGGTCTTAGGACTTTTAGGGCTAGTCTTTCATCTGGGCTTTTCAGAGTTCTAGTTGCATCTGACACACCACAATAATGATGATTGCTTTCAAGTGTTTTTTCCTTATTCTTTCTCATTACACCTTTTTATTGTCTGGCATGAGGGTGAAATTAAGTCTTCATCTGAAGAGTTACCAAACTGCTTGCCTACAAAACTGTGTTGAAAACAATGAAAATCAAGTATTAAAATATATTTTCTATTTAACTTGAATCTTACATATTTTTATAGTATTTACATCCTTCTAAATACCATAAAAGTGAAAAAGTTTGACATGCAAAGATTTAACTTTCAAATCACATCTAAAACCAATTTTTAAAAACTACAAGTCATCCCGCAGAAGAGCATAATGTTTCTTGCTGCGTTCAAATGCCATAGTGATAAATATGTAAAAGGAAAAAGGAATATTAATATTTATAGTCAACGCTTAAATAGCTGGGTAATTTTCACGTTTTTAGAAAGAATTAATTAGCTCACCTTTAATACAATACAGTTGTCATCTGTCCGAATTGCTCCAGCTCTACACATGTAAGTTAAACTGGAATAAGATGGCAGAAAGTAAGTTTTTGCTAGTATTTTAAAATTAAAAAAAAACAACAACTCTACTTGCTTTTAAGATACTATAGAGGAGAAAAAAGACACCTACTCTTACTTATCATGAGGGAGAAGGTTTTAACACTTTCTTACCTGAGATTCTGTTAATTAAACAAAACTACCTGATATATGCAGACAGTAAGCCAGATATTTTTTAAATACCTACAAAGTTGTTTCAAAATTAAATGGCCAAATGAGTGGATAAATATTAAAGCAAGGTGTTGGGAACACTTGAGTCCTTTATACTTTTCTCTATACTTTTTATGTTTGAAATTTTCCATAACAAAAAGTAAAAAAATTTTAAGTAAAATATAAATTCAACAAAGTATCTAAGTTTAAATGAGGTTAAATTGGGATGTTTCAAATCTAATAACAGTAGAATTATCACAGAAGAAGTATCTAACTTATAATACTTACAGCTATCCCTAAGATATTAACTAACTAGTCAGATGTTAACAGTAGTGGCTTTGAGAATTAATGATTTGTTTCTTTTGAAAAACAATTTACCTTCACAATTATATCTGACTTTGAATAAGAACAAAATTACTTTCTCCTCTCTAAGCAAGCACTGAACATTAAGCACTTAAATTAATGAATTTCCATTTTGAATTAGATTCCTTTTCAGGAGGGCAAAAAATAAAATAAAATACCCCATGTTATGGCTTTGAGGGAAAGCTTTAAACAAATCAGTAAAATTCCATACTTATATTGTAGTAGTTAAATTCTTTATTATTGTTATCATTATCTTAAGATTTGTTACTGCATTGTTTTTTGAAGCCAGTTCCATGAGACCATTACCTTACTAACAAAAAGGCAAATGCTGCTTTGAAGACGAAAAGCAGATGAACAAAAAATACAAATCACATAAATAAATAGAAAACAGAAAATTCATGATGCAAGGATGATTCACTGAAAATTCCTCATCTGGGCCAAAATATTAGAGTCACGGCTTCTTAAATATTGTAACTAAACCATTCACTTAGCACAGAACCCTACATAACAGGTATTAACTCTATCTGGTAATGAATTGATAATTACAGAATTAACATGTATTGACTGCTTACAAAAGCCAGGAACTGTGCTAACAAAAACTTTAAATAACTATTTTATAAATGGTCTCTATGAGGAATCTTTGTTTTGTTTTTCTAAAGAGGAAGAAGTCCCATTCTCTGAAATCACCCCTTGGTTATCAACTTCAACTAACTCTGTTTCTTTATATTCTCCTGACAATACTTAGCATAATCTGTGTTGGTTAAATCTGATCCAATTCTGTATTATTTTAACTGAAATACAAGGAGAAGGGAATGCACTGAAGTAGTTTTCTGTAGGCAGTCTTAGATGTTAGGAGAGTTCTTGTCCTGCATGCAAACTGAGTACAAAACTCACAACCACTTAAGAAGATGACAATCCCATGACTGTCAGACTTCAAAATCCCCAGACAAGATGGGGACTGAGAGTGAGCTGACTAGGCCGTCCACAGCAGACAGGTAAAGTGCTGTCTCTCTCCCCACAGCAGACAGGTAAAGCTGTGTCTTTCTCCCACACCATCTTCACTTTACCATTTTGCCGATGTCAGCTGCATCTCAATGGGCTTATCCCTCTGTAACATCTTCACAAAAATCTGTGGTAACAACTCTCCATCAACCAAAACTAGAAATAAAACAAGTAACAAGGAGTAAGGAATTTTTTAAATCTACAAAGTTCATAAATTAAATCATGTAGGTGCCACTGAAAGTTCCAGCCTACCATTTACCAGGGTCATCGATACCTGGGGGTTTTCAAAAGCTAAAACTGAGAAGCATTTCAGTGCTTGCATTCGAACCTATAAAAATAAACAAAGCATTTATTTTAATTTTGCAAATATGAATTTTAATCTCTATGATTCTAAACTCTTCTGAAGAAATAACTATTTAAACCTGCTTAGAGTACTAAAGGAAGGGTCTGAGGGAATAAAAATAAGACTTGTATATCTGAAGAGTACAGTAAATTAAAATTAATTATAAAAAGTTAAAATTAATTTTGAAATAATGGAAAAGAAAGAACAGGAAAGAAGTAGCAACTAAAACTGAACTAGATAAATTCCAATCATATTTAAAAGAATGCTGTAAAAAATACAATGTTGATAAGGCAAAGGGAACTTAATAACAATAATAACTAATTGCTTTTCAAGTGAGACATTTCTTCTTCCCAAATTGCAAACCAGAGAACTGAAGAGAAGACCAAAAAAAGTACTCTTATAGTTGTGTATGGCATGGGGAGTGGGGGAAGAGAACAGGAAAGAAAGTTATAAAAAAGTTCAAAAAAGGACTAATTCAACTTCAGAAATACTTATGAATTGTGTTTTGTTGTTTTTGTTTGGTTGCTAAGTCGTGTCCGACTCTTTGCGACCCCACGGACAGTAGCCTGATAGGCTCCTCTGTCCATGGGTTTTCCCAGATAAGAATACTGGAATGGATTGCCATTTCCTTCTCCAGGGGATCTTCCCAACTCAGGGATCAAACTTGTATCTTCTGCATTAGCAGGTGGTCTCTTTACCACTGAGCCATCAGGGAAGCCTGTATGAATTATGCTGCTGCTGCTGCTGCTGCTAAGTCGCTTCAGTCGCGTCCGACTCTGTGTGACCCCACAGACGGCAGCCCACCAGGCTCCCCTGTCCCTAGGATTCTCCAGGCAAGAACACTGGAGTGGGTTGCCATTTCCTTCTCCAAGGCATGAAAGTGAAAAGTGAAAGTGAAGTCGCTCAGTCGGGTCCGACTCTTAGCCACCCCATGGACTGCAGCCCACGAAGCTCCTCCATCCATGGGATTTTCCAGGCAAGAGTACTGGAGTGGGTTGCCATTTCCTTCTCCATAAATTATGCTACTATACCTCAAAACTAGGTAATTGGTCTGGGATGACACCAAGGCTCAAATTCTTGACCATATACAACATAGTTTATTAAGTTGTTAGTTTTCATTCTTTCTGTTCAGTTTTCACCAAATGACCTAATCTTTACTTCTAAGTCTGAGTAAGGTTCTTCTGTGGAGCCCAAGAGTGGCAGCATAGGTAGCTGGGATGTGAGGAAGCCCTGTCCCTCATTTGGGTGATGCTCTGCAGCACAAGCACAAGCCCACAGGTGGAACCTAGAATATGTTCATGACACTTTGTCAGTGGAGCAAACCTTGGCGAGAGTAGTTATCAAAACCTTTTTCCTTCTACAACCTGTAACTTGTCATAGTAGATAAGGAAGTCTAGTGTGGAAAAAAGAAAGAAATGGAGGAAGAACTAGAGGAATTAATGAAGCTAGAGGATGGAAAAGAAGAGCAGTAGATCACGACCCTAGCAACTGTTTGTTGACGTGCAAGTGCTGACTGGTCTCAGCCTACAATGCTCTGTGCAAAGCAGAGGAAGCAGTTCTAGCATATACTTCTTCCCCTAGCCTCTAGCTAGTTTCAAGCTGGTTCCAGTCCCCATTCCTATCTTTGTGAGATCTTCACCAAGATCTATTAATAACTTTCGATGTCTGGGGTACGGAAAACATACATATTAGCAGGCCATACCTGCAATAAAGCTAAGGACCACAACAGCAGACTAGGATCAGCATAAATGGATAGAAGACAAGAATGACTGCTTCTCTGCTCTAAAAGAAATTCCTACCATACTTAGTTCTAATGTGACATAAGAAAGACAATGTCCCAATATTTGCTACAACTTACCAGTGGGACAATACTGAAATGATCGAAGTTTTAACTAAATGCCTGATAGAATATCATGATACTGCTTACCTGTATATAAAAGATAGTAAAGAAATTAAATTAACACATCTGAAAACCCTTGATTTTTTTAACTCAAAATACAAAATAGAACACATTTTAAATGTTGATGTATATGTAGGTATATGCTGTAAGTTTTGGAGAAGGAAACAGCAACCCACTTCGGTATGCCTGCCTGGGAAATCCCACAGATAGAGGAGCCTGGCAGGCTACAGCCCATAGGGTCGCAAGAGTTGGACATGACTTAGCAATTAAACTGCTAACACCATGCTGGAAATTTGAGTCAACTGTGGTTAAATAAAGATTTCAAATAGGAAGTCAATCCAAAGTCTTTCCTGATCTAGCAAGCGAGCCCCTGCTCCTACATACTTCAAGGTACATGCAACTTTGGCACTGACACCATACCAAAAGAGACTACCAATGATCACAAGTAAAAATCAAATCGCAATTTATACCACAACCATATCCTAAAAAAAGAAAAAAAATAAAAAGGAAAAGCAAGGTAGATTGTTTTTAAAAGCATTCTATAGGAAAAACAATGCCTCACAACATTATACTGATAAAATACAATTCTTGATCACAATATCTATCAAAGAAACAACAGTCTTTCCCGACCAAGACTCTAAAAACCAAAAATAAAATATAAAAATCAGGCCATAATTTTTAACATCTTACTTTGTAAGATACTGAGGTTAGTAGGTGAGCAATATTCTGAACTGCACCATGGTTAAATAAAATTGTTTGATGATCTGGACCCTATAAGAAAAGAGAAAATATATTAAGAAGAGTAATAATTCATTCCAATAATGCATTTACTTAAAAGCAGAAAACCACATTCATTGCAATGTAGAATTTTCAGTTCTACATTTGTATAAACCCATTCCCAAAGAGCAGGGTAGACACTGTTTTCAGTCCTGCAAAGGGCTGTCACAGTTTACCTCTCATCTCAGTTCTCTAGAACGGATCGCTGGCCCCTTACCTCCCCAGAATAAGGAAGGGGGCACAGAATATTCTGATATTGGCCCTCATCATCACAGCAATAGAAGCACTCCAAATTTTGCATTTCACTTGTACACCCTTATCCCCTATGCCCAAGGAGACAGTGTAGTCATTCTTACAACTTAAGACTGATGACTTAGTCACAGGAAGTCTAAAACTAATCAGCTGCAAGAGAAACTAGACCAGAGCCCAAGCTACCTCAACACGTCAGGGAGGTCTGAGCAGTGGATGGTGGGAAACAACACTCTGTAACTGGGAAGTAAACATGTTTTAGTTCTCTTTCTCTCTCATTTCTTTTAAAATTACTACTTCTTAGAGTTAGTAGGCGAAGAAATAGGAACATTCAGGTATTTTATTCTTTACCTGAAGAATAAAATACCTGTTTTCTACTAATCAATTTACCGAAGATCTTCAAAGTGGCTAAAGGTTAATGCAAGGTTTCGATTTTCCCAGTACTTAACTGATTTCTTTTATATCCCACCCATCCACTCAAATAATGAAAAGTCAATTAAAGCCAAGACAAGGATGGTATTTCATGTTTATCATTATTTAGGAGATAAAGGTATAGCATCAAAAAGTAGGCTATCTGTCTGGATTCAACAGAAGAAACCAGTTCCTAGTGTAGAAAAAGAGCTCTCAACCCGCTTCTCCAATTCACTGTTTAGCTAATAACGATCTTACAGATGCTCATTCCTTCTTAGACCAAAATATCCATCATTTGAACTGGAAAGATTAGCATTTTCTTACCTCCAAGTAGTAAAAGAGCCATATTCTATTTTATAGGCTCCTAAATATTTTATCTATTATTAAGAGTACTTTAAAAAAAAAACACAGCAATTTCTCTCTTAATTTCCACACATTTAAAAAACTGAAGTTTAATTGATCCTATACATTTTCTAACTTCTAATCACTACATAATATTCCACAGTTTACTCATGCAAACCCCCATTACATATTTTAAGTAGTTTCTAATGTCACACTATTATAAACAATGTTTCGTTGAATATTAGTAAAGCGGCATCTCAGTGCAGATCCTTAGGGTATGAGGACAAATTCCCAGAGTACAACTTCTTGATATTATTTATCAGCATATATCCACTCAGAACAGTACAAACTTGCTTTTATAATTACTGAAAATACTGACATTCCCAGCGCACAGGCTTGAAGTATATTCTTTTCCTACCTCATTCTCACTCATGCATCTGCAGTTACAATTATAGGTACTCCTTATTGGGTACCTGCTACATGTGGGGCCCTGCTCTAAATGCTCTCTATTTGAATTGACTCATTTGAAACATGGTCTCTGGCTTATTCATTACAAGGGTAGTGGTGGAGACTATGATGGGGAAGCCAAGGAAAAGAAGGGTCTTCTAAGAATTTGATCCATTTTTTTCTTATCTATTAATAAAACATAACTAGAATAAATTATGAAGATAAGCCTCAGTTAGCCTTGGCTTACAAATTTTAACATGCTGACTTATATACAGGTAATGTTCAACAGAACAGCCAAGTGGGCAGGGGGCTGCTTTTACTCCCTGTACTTCACTGCTCTCCCATTGTATTCAGCCAAGCTGTTCCTGCTTTCAGGTGACCTAATACTAATAGATTATTTTATACTCTTCAAGACATTTTACATATATACAAACAAATACCCAAATATATTCTTTCCTCTATTTTAACACAAATGGCGAACTAATACTATATATTTATACATATAAAAAATACTATATGTAAATACTTGTTGTATAGTTGCTAAGTTGTGTCTGACTCTTTTGTAACTCCATGGACTGTAGCCTGCCAGACTCCTCTGTCTATGGGATTTCCCAGGCAAGAAAACTGGAATGGTTGCCATTTCCTTCTCCAGGGGACCTTCTCAACCCAGAGATTGAACCTGTGATGCCTACATTGGCAGGTGGATTCTTTACCACTGAGCCACCAGGGAGGCCCGATATAAATACTACATATATTCACATATAGTTAGACATTTAGATTGTTTTCAGTCTTGGAGTTATGTTTAGAAATTATGGTGAAACACAAAGCAATTCTCTGTACATACCATTCTCCATCATTTACAAGATATTGTACCTTTTAATTCCTCACATTCTTTGTCCAAATTGCAGTAAATATGTTACAAAAGAACCTCTTCCTTCTCTCTGTGGTTGTAGACAGGATTGTGTAAAAACAACTACAATGAAGGAATTAGTGGCTGAGCCAACTAAAGACGAGGAACTATTGTTCTCTTCTTATTAAGTCTCTCTTGAATCTCTCCAAATCAACCTGCATGAACCTGGAGTTAGTGAAGCAGTCTCCTCAGGGTAGGAAGTACATAAGCCCTCATGTTCCTAAACTAAACACCAAATAATTGCTCTCAAAATCTGAATAACTGCTTAGGAAGTGACAACAACTTAGAAGTTAGGATTTCAATCAATATTATTACCACCTTTCTTTTGCTTCTTAATAAATCAAGGAGAGAATTTCAAAACTTTAATGATAACTTTAAAGCTCAGAACACAAATGTTTTAGAAACCTCTTTATCTCCCCTGTCCAAAGTATGCAAATTTATTTCATATTGATACTAGTATATGCAAATTTGTAGATCAGTCTTAAAATGCTATTACAAATTTTACTTCCGGCTTGTATGTAAACAATACAAAATTAAAAAAAAATTTATAATTAGTGATAATACAGAGATCATCAGATCAGTTGTTTTCAAAGACACATGTTGTTGGTGTATCAGTAGGGAAATCAATATTGGATTTTAGTCTATTACTATTGTCACTGCTACATGGGTTTATATATGCTACAATGTTTCCTGAAGTTTAGTTATATTTAACTACCTAAACTGATGGATAATCCTGAACAGAGCTAGCAAATGCTACTTATCAGTCTAAAAGAAAGCTGAGTTCTGTTAGTGGCATGAGGGTGCTTGTAAATTATAAAAATGTCTTGCATACAGGGTATTTGCTGCAGCACTGACTGCACAAGACTGGAAACAAGCTAAATGCCCAATGGTAGAAAAAAAGGTGAATAAATTATTGTACATCTATACAATAAAATACTATTCATCTGTTTTTTTAAAAAAGAAAGAGGAAGCTCCTTATGTACTGATATGGAATATCCCTCAAAATGCTAAGTAAAAAATGCAAGGTACAGAACAGTATGTATGGTCTGTTACTATTTATGTCAAAAAAAAAGAGGAGAAATTATATACATACATAGGTCTGCTTATATGTGTACAGATTAGCTCCAGGAGGACATACCAAGAAGGCACATCTCCTGAGGGCATACAAGTGTTTATATTATAGAGAACATTATCCTGGTTCTTACTTTACAGCAGTGTGAGAAGATCTGACAGATATACTCCTGGGTGTAGCGGGACCTGCTAAGCAGCGCCATGAGGTGCGGTATCACCGTGGCATCCTGGAGTGAAAGGGAAGAAGAGCAGAGCAACAGGGAACTCAGACTCCGTGAGTGTCTTTAACACTGATTTCCAAGGACAGGTACGCATGTAAGCCTCTTATCTTAATGACAGTAAATCAAGTCTGTTTAAGGAACACAGCAACACAAAAGCAACATGTAATCAAAACTGTTTAGGCAAAGGACAAGGAAAGGGGCTTCAATTTTCATGCTTGATAATAAAATACAAGAACAGGAAATTCTCAATTTCTCTCCCATAAACATCCCCACAATAAAACAAGATCATTTACTTGACATAATCTACTCCAAAACCAAAATGTGACATAATTAATAAGATAAATACTTACTACATAGCTTATAAGGAGGAATTACTGTATTAAAATAAAAGTTCACAATTTTGAAGTCTGAGATGTTTTGGTAAGTATCAGTAACAGATTAACATTTCTAATAACTGTAGTGAGCTAATTTCAGTCTTCACAAGACAAGACAGTTTATATAAAAGCAGCTTCTCACTTACAGCCCACTCTCTGCCTACTACTGACACTTCACAGCATACATGATGGTACAGAAGAAAGAAGAATCCACCCAATCTGCCTCAGGGCTCTCAAAAAATCTCCTCTTTCATTATTTAAACACTGAGAGGATATCTGGCCCAAACCACAGATGGAAAAGGAGACTTAGCTCGAGTGTCCTAGTCAGTGCTGTCATAAGTCCTACAGCAATGCTCTTCAGATACGAACGCGCATTGCATGTATGTTCTCAGGGGATACTCTGTATGTATAGACTGATTCTGTAGGTCTGAAGTACGACTTATGATTTGGCATTCTATCAAACTCCCAACTAATGGTTGATGTTGCTGGTCCACAGACCACACTTTGACAAAAGACAACAGAGGGCAAGGAAGGAAACTTAAAGAATATCACTGTTGGGATAAACAAGGTTTGGGGTTTCCCTAATGCCCAAGATACATAAAAGCTAAGTAGGAAAATAGTAGGCTATTTTTATAGAAGATGCCTACAAATAGAATCTTTTCCCCTTGCTTGTTATAACCCTGTGTTGTCATAAGCAGTTTAAACACAAAATGAGGGAATTTCCTGGCAGTCCAGTGGTTATGACTCAGGGTGTTCACTACTGTGGGCCCAACGTTCAATCCCTGGCCAGGGAACTAAGATACTGCAAGCTGCTGTGTTACATATCTGCAGTTTCTGGTTGATTAAACAAGGCAAAGTACAGTTACATAATTTCCCCCAAAGTCATTCATCTTATAAACAATTTCAAACTAGACATTCTGCCCTCTTCAACAGGATTCTGTGCTCCTTAGTTTAGTGCCTGAGTTGCTATGGCAGCTGGTCTCTATACAATCCTACCCACAGATGTCAGTTAGTTACACTGAAATACTACTCTCTGTCATTATCCCACCCAGCATTTTTTAGAGTCTCCACGGTCTCTGAGGCATAAAATTGTTTCATAATTTAGGTATCCTATGAAAGTCCCTTAAGTCCCTGTGTCTTAATTTTTCTTGCAAAAAGAAGCTAAGTTGGTATATATAGCAGCATTCTCCAAATTATGCACCACAATCCATTAGTAGATCATGAAATCAATTTAGAGAGAGAGAAGGAAGGAGCTGAATAAGTTGACCAGGGTCAATTCCTTCCCCATTACTGGGCTGAGGGTTGGGAAAAAACTTCTAGGGTAAAGAAGATGAGTGATTGGCTTAATTTCTTTGTAAAAATGACAATCGGAAATCCTTAAGTAAACAGACTGATACTCAGATGGAGAGTTCTATATAGAATGCTGTGAGAATGCTTCCTCAATTTAGAAATGCTTACAGTAAACCAGTGGTTCTCAGAGAGTGGACCAGTTCTCATGGACCAGTAGCATCTGGTTTACCAGATACTAAAGTTTACCAGTTATTGGCAAACTTGTTAGAAATGCATATTCTCAGGCCCCATCCCACACTGACTGAATTAGAAACTCTGGAGGTAGGGTCCAGGATTCTGTGTTTAATACGCTCTCCAGGTAATTTTGGTCCCTGCTCAAGTTTGAGAACCATTGTGGTAAATGGTCTATGGATTTATGAGCCATGGTTCCCCAAAGAATGTTACACAAATCCTTGAGGTAGAAAATCAAGATGCTTCATAATTTAGCTCCCTGCTGTGTGAGATGACCCACAAGCCTCATTTACAGACCTTAGGCATCATTACAGGCCAGAGGAGCAAGTGTCTAATATAGGAAAAACAAACTCTGGAGGCACATGACATGTCCCTCTCCCTGCCTGCTTTGCCTGTGCCTCTTGACTACTTATATTTTTGAAGTATTTGTAAAACATGACCCTGGACAAGATCTCCAATACATACTGTGTCCACTTTGAAACTATGATTCTGCATCTCAGCTCAGAGAATCACAACCAGCATTTTTTAAAATGAAAAAGAATAAAACAGAAGTCAGAAGGCACCACATTTATGTAATTGTTTTGTGAAGACTATCTCAAGATATTCCCACCACCACTCTGCGCCCCCACCTCCCACCCCCCACACATAGTGTGGCTGTGGAAAATACAATCCTACTGTGAATTGTGGATAAGAGAGTTTAAAAAATACTAGCCTTGATAATTTTATTAAGAAAGCCCCAGATAAGCAACAGATAAAAATACACTCTAATAATCCCTGAAGTTTCTGAAAACCAATGAATGACTCTGAAGATCTTTAGATTCTCTCACATGTATTCTCTGATCCTAGCCTGGTAAGTAAGCCTCTAACAAGTGCTTCTGGTTCACCTTTTCAGCTGAAATGAACAATGATTCCCTTCCTGCATTAAACTATTCTGTCCACTGTCCTGCATATTCTCTTTTTCAAAGATGTGCCCTAGAACAGCTTCTTTTCTCTACACTTCTTGAAATCTTATCCATTATTCAAGATCAGGTCAAATTCTACCTTCTCTATAAAGCCTCCTCTACCAGATTTAACCTATAGTGAGTACATTAAATGTGTTTCCTTTTAAGAAATTAAGAAAGGTCTTTACAAAACAAAAAACAACAAAAAACCCCAGCTTATAAATTTCTCAAGGTCTAGGGCTATCTTTCACCGCTTTACAAAGCCTAGAACATTTGATATTTGCAAATTAGCAATTCAAATATTTCTTGAGACTTTTCTATAACATAGTTATCACAGCTAAGATCAGTTATGAGATGCTAAGCTAAGTAAATCAGAAGTATGCTGTTAGTAAAAATGTAACTTGATGATTGAAAAACACCTAAAACTCACTGTATACAGTAGTTCCTCTGGAGTGACGGGACTGGTGAAGATGGTGCGCAGGCATCGGAGGCAAGCTTCAATGAACTTCAGGTCTGGGGACAGTAGTCCTGTTAAGAGAAAACAGATTTGAGACTCATGCTTTCAACTTATATTTAAAACGCTGCAAACTGATTCTACTTTTTACCTGTATAAAAATGACTTCCTTACATACCTTGCAGTAAGGCAGGGATAATATGGCAATCTAGTAGAGACTTAACATTGTTTTCAGTACCCATAGCAAGACTTCCCAATACCACTGCACATTCAGTTTTCAATTCTGTGCTTGAGGTTTCTTGCTGAAGCAAGTACAATAATCTAAAAAGAAAGAACTTGATAAACAGAAGAGACTAAAAAACTTAAAAGTAAACATTAGCTAAAAGTAATGTTACAGAAAAGGCTACCAATACATCCCACACACTGAAAATATGGTAGGTGAGTTTACAGGCTGCTAGGAAATGGTCATATCTTTATATAAGCTGTTAATTTAATAAAGGAATATCGGCAGCGGGGAGAACCAAAAAAGATTTTCTTCTTTGTGAACAACAGAATTATCATACAATCTTAGTGTATCAGAACTTCAAAATCTGAGAGTTGTCCACAAGCGATGTCCTGTGGAAACAGCCAGCACGACAGTCCACATTATCTGACACTTCAAGATATGAAGATTCCCAAAGCCAAGTGCCGGTGGATCTTAAGGACCCTGAATATCCACTACCACAGTTCAGAGATCACAGACATCTAGCCTAGAGGGAATACTCAGAGTCCTTGTGCAGCTCTTCAAACAAGGGAAGTTCTCTTCTTTCTCTAATTCTCCTATTTGGGGCATCAAAAGATCCTATTCTATTCTAGGCTAGCCTGTCAAAAAACTACTCCCCAAATTCCAATTGTCTATAACATATGACTATCTCCTTTATGTTCTAAGGTACATCCTTCATGCTCCGTAAAGCATATTTATATATACTGAGCACTAGTCCCCTAAGAAAGGCTGCTGACAGCTTTACAGTTACCAATGGTTGATTATAATAAAAACAACAAAACCATTAAACAATCCTACATTAAAAGACAGGAAAGAAAAAAGGAGAAAAGCAAGACATTTAAAAATTCTGAATGAAAAATTTGTAACTGCACATAAAACTTAATTCTGGGTAGCAAAGGCAAAGAAGCAGTTAAACAATTGTCACTGTCTGCCAAAAAGAAGCTTAATAGCTTCATCAGAAGACATGAAACTTTCTATGTTAATTTAAAAGCCAGCAAATTCTAAAAAGCAGGGTCAAAAAATAAATTTTTTTTTAAATTTCAAAAAAGGTTTTGAGAATCCTAAAAAATTATTATCCCATCATATAAAAGTTGCCAGAGCTCTGAGGAGACCGGGAAGAATCAGGATGGTGTACATTGCTTATTTACCCAACGTGTCCTTTTATGGCAGGGTCAATGATCTTCCCAAACCTCTAAAAAGTATTCATATATTTCATTCCTTGGTATCTTAATTTTTTAAAAGAGATGCTTCATATACTTCAAAGCATTTATTAAAAAAAAAAAAGTAGGACAGACAATACAGAAAAAAGAAGGGTCTTATGACTGAGAATGAGAACACATCTGAAACTTCATATGAACAGCAGAAAAGGGGATGGTAGCAAACTTACCTTGGAACAGCTCCTAAAACAATGAGGTTGGCTTTCTGCTTGTTGTTCCCAATTACAGCATTTTTCATGTCTCTAAATTCAAGGAAAAGAAAAAAGGGTAAGATGTGTTGAGATACTAATTTATCTTTATTTTACAGCATCTTGGATTGTCAAGTACGGATGTTAAGTGACAAAGTAAAACCCTGACACTTCTCCGCTTGGAGTGCTAAAGAGACGGGACAGAGACAGGGCTATGCAACCAGGGGCTATGAAACAGGAGGGCAGCAGTGGAGGGGGAGTGAGAGACAGCCTGAGAATCAGCAAAAGACTTTCAATACAAAGAAAGCCGAGTTCTTCAAAAAAAGACCACTGATCCTCTGAATAATAAGAAATGCAGGCCATCTTCTCATGCATAGCTCTGGGAGCAGGCAGTAAAAGCAGCCAGCCCAAGGAATAGACCTGACCTTGTTTCAGGGACCATGACTTTACTTTCCTCTTTTTCTGACTTCCTTGGACCGAATATTTCTGTGATTCCATTTTATCTCCTTTATTGTCTAACTAGCTGTACTTCTTTGGGTTTTGTTTTGTTGTTTTGTAGTGGTAGATTTACAGTTTACAATATGTACCTTTTAACTTATCACAGTCTTCAAGGTATAGTGTCCTACTTCATGTGAACTGTAAGAGTCTTGCAAACATACTTCCATCTTCCCACTCATTCTTTGACCTGCTGTTATACATCTTTAAACTAGTTAGAACAACATGATATATTGCACTATTTTGGGGGGGGGGCTGCATCATGAGGTTTGTGGGATTTTAGTTTCCCCACCAGGGATTGGACCCCTGCAGTGAAAGTACAGAGTCCTAACCACTGGGAAGCCAGGGAATTTTCTATATTGTACAATTTTTGCTTAAACAGTCACTTTTCAGGAGATTAAAAAATACAAAAACATCTTTTATTTAAAATTTAAAGATATTTACTTATTTGGCTGCACCAGGTCTTAGTTGTGGCATGTGAGATCAGGTTCCCTGAACAGGTATTGAACCGCAGCCCCCCTGCATTGGGAGCAGGGAGTCTTAGCCACTGGACCACCAGGGAAGTCCCAGAAAATATCTTTTATATTTCCCATTTATTCACCAGTATTTTTTACTCTTGCTACACTCAGATCTCCATTTCTCTGGGAGTGAAACTCTTTTCCACAATAAGAGTATCTCTATCAATGACCAGCTGGTTCACAAACACATGGTTGTTCTCAAAGGACAGGCAGAGAAAAAATAAATAGCTCAAAATAAGCCCAGTACTTGGAGAAGGAAATGGCAACCCACTCCAGTATTCTTGCCTAGAGAATCCTATGGATGGAGGAGCCTGGTGGGCTGCTGTCCATTGGGTCGCACAGAGTCGGACACGACTGAAGCGACTTAGCAGCAGCAGCAGCAAGCCCAGTACTAATAAAATGTTTAATAAAAAAAAAAAACTTAAGGTAATTGGTCAGTAGTGCTATCTTAATATAAAAACACTATGGTTCTCAAACCTTCTTCTTCTTGTGGAAGAAGGCATCAGAGCCTCCCAGGGACATTTCAGATGTTTATGAAGATGTCTGAAAATTTCTGGCCATAGTTTTAAAACAGAAAGCAGTTTTTGCACAATCTTCAAGAAAACTGTATTTTTCAGTATTGTACCTGCTTTGTAAATAAAAGGGAGATTATACTTTTTATTAAAGGTTACTTCATTTTGGAAAATCAAATAAGTGGCACTCATGGTAGATGGGGTCATCAATACCATACCAATATCAGCCCACAGTTTCAGCTCTTGCTTTCATACCTCATTAAGTTTTCTAACATGTTCATGCTTAAGCACTAACATATTGAAACATTATGTTATCTTTCTTTCATATGCCAAAATACATTCCCCTAGTTACTTGCTGAGCATCTCTCCTAACTTCTCTTAGGTGGCAGAGCTCTACAACATAGAAATTTTTTGTCAACCATTGAAGTTATACTCCTAAAAAAGTCCTATAATTGGCAAACTATGATCTTATAGAAAAACAGGATAGAAAACCAGGGGGAAGGGATGCGGGGTGGAGGTGGAGAGGGAGTTATTAAAATCAATGACTTCATGTTATTGTCAGCTTGTGTTTCCAACACCAACCAATTTCATCAGCATTAAAAACCCTGGTAACAATAATACCCCTCTCCTTAATTATCTTTTTTGATTATTACAGGAAAGTGCTGCTATGATGTGGTGGTCTGCTGAAAGCTGATCCTCCCCATAAGAATAGCATTTTCACCAGTCTTGAGCCAAACACTGTACTTGTTAGGGTTCTTCCTTTAGCTCAGTGCTTGAGGGCCTTCTCTCTCTCTCTCTCTCTCTCTCTCTCTCTCTCTCTCTCTCTCTCTCTCTAGAATATCCCTCAGATCTTCCATATGATTTATAGCGGATAAGCAGGAGTGTTTTGTTCATTTGTTTCCTCATGAGGACTAAATTGAATGAAGCTTACTATGGTTTTAACCAAGCTCCGATATATGATTTTAAAATTCATGTGATATCGAAGCTTCACTGAGCAAAACACAGTTAATGAGAGACTGTACATCTAGGCTCCTGCCTCCTTATAGATGCCTGCTGTTTTCTTAGAGACTGACTTCCCAACTGTCGGCTTATAGACTCTAACCTAGCAGTCTGTCATTTTCCTTCTTCTTCTCTTCTCTTAATGTGTTCTGCCTATACTAACGCAGCACACTCATGCATCCGGGAGCTTACTGAAAGTTTATTTTTGCCAGGTGCCATTCTAGAGGCTTTCTATTATGGAATTTCTAATTCTAACATTTTCCCAGATTTCTCCCCATTCTTCCTAAACTGAGCAGAAATGAGTGACCCTAATCTTATAAATACAACCCAATGGTTTCAATACTCTGAAACCATGCCAGAGTAAATGTTTTTACAGACAAAAGCAAACAAAACTCCAAAACCAATTTTCCAATTTCCTTACTAGTTTGAAAAATGGACATGACGGAGGCAGCTGGTAGTTATAAAGTAACTGCAGACTAAAGAGAACACAATTAATAAAAGGTACCAATGGGGCTTCTGTGGTGGTCCAGTGGTTGAGACTCTGCCAGCCAATACAGCAGACACGGGTTCGATGCCTGGTCTGGGAAGATCCCACATGCCATGGGGCAACCAAGCCCATGTGCCACAACTACTGAGCCTGCATGCTGCAACTACTGAAGCCTCTGCACCTAGAGCCTGTGGTCAGCAACAACAGAAGCCACTGCAATGAGAAGCCCACGCACTGCAATGAAGAGCAGTCTCCGTTCGCCACAATTAGGGAAAGCCCAAGTGCAACAACGAAGACTCAGTATAGCCAAAAAACGAATAAACAAATTTAAGAATAATTAAATGGACCAATGTCTAAAGAAAACAATTCTTGCTCTGGCTCTAACAAGTAAAATATTATCTATACTAAAGAAGAGATGTTAACACCCTGCAAATAAATTCTATTTAGTTGTTAATATAAAAGGATAGCAGAAGATCATTTCTATGAAAGAGTTAAAAACTGCAAGAGACAATAATCAACACATATACTCATTTTTAGCAGACCTAAGTACAGTGACAGATTCAATTTCAGAGCCGGCCAAATGAAGCTTCTTTCAGTTTCCAGAGTGTAGCTATTCGCTCTCTCTCATTTCCTTATCATCCCCTCCCTTATATCATTCCTTGGCTAACTTTACTCATCTTTCAGGTCTGAGCTTATATGTCAGTGTCATCCTCCAGGAAGCATGCCCTGACAACTCCCAGGTCTAGGTAGGTATCCTTTCTAGTGCTCTTTATCATAGCACACTCATTACTTTTTTCCTCTTCAGGGGCAAGAAACCAGTATGATCTGGAAATATCAGAAGTTACTATTAATGGATCACAAAACATACCATATAGAAATCCATATTTTTGTAAACTAGAAACACAATTATAAAGATGGGAGCACAACAAAACTATGCAAAACTTATACATTGCTTTGAAGTTTACAAAGCATTCCATACCTATTATTTAATCATCACAACCTTAAGTAATATTAACCTGATTTTACAGATGAGGAAGCTAAGACTCAGGTTTGGGGCACTTCTCAGAGCCCCATAATAATAACAGAGCCATCAACCCATGTCTTTTATGCCAAGTGTTTTTTCCATCATCTCCAGCATATCAGGCATTCAGAACAAATTGACTGAAAAGATAAAAGAATTCAGTAAATGTATTTCTTTTTTCTCCTGTCTTTCAATTTATATAAAATAAAAGCCTATCTTTTAGTCAAAAACATCCTTTTCCTAGTAGATCAAAAAAATATAATCTCATGTCCACTACTCTTTAATACTGATGGCAGGAGGGGAATGTCCTGCTTATACACTACTGAAATTCAATGATTTTTTTTTTTTTGGCTCAGCACTGTGCAAGGCTCTATGAAGGATACAAAAGCATCACATAATGAGATGCCTGACCTGAAGAGTTTACAATCTTCTTGAGGAGACAAAAGTAACACTAACAACTAATCACTAAGGCAGTGACGTTTTATAAACAGTGTGCTTAGAGGGTTGAGAAAAGGAGATAAGACAAGCTTAACAGGTTTTTAGGCAATGGTAGGAACTAAGATGAACTAGCCTAGGAAATGGCTAGGATTTAGGTAAGCGGATGAGGAGGGCAAAAGGGATCATATTGGAAATGGAATATGGCATATTTCTGGGGCAGTACTAGGACCAGCACTGAAAAGGAGATTCCCTTTAAGGTGGGAACATTAAGCCTGGAACAAAGTTAGAAAAGTGACAGGGAGAAGAGACAAACGAAAGGGAGATGAATTAAAGAGAAATCATGTTCTTGCTCAGAAAAAGGACATGAAGGAAGCAATGACAAAGGAGGATAAGCTGAATGTGGAACAGATTGGAATACAATAACTCTGGAGTCAAGAGTGGCAACTAAATGGCTGATGCCCTTCCTTTGTGGCCCCAAGACCCCCTGTGCTTATCACTATCACAGCATTCACTAATCAGACTGTAGTGAACTAACTCTTTAGCTATCTGGTTCCTGCATTAGACATTCCCCAGAGCAGTGACTACAGGCACAATGCACAAAGCCTACCTAGCACCTGCCTGGCACTCAATGCTTGTTACAGAAATTACTCCACCCAGGTATCTGGTTATATGAGACTGACTAAGTAGCAGCCACAGGAATCATTAATAGAGAGGACATTTTATGGAAGCAGTTAACAAGATGATGTTATAAGCAGAGAGAAAGTGACATATGACATGTCTTAAATGACTACTTCAGGTCTGGGTGCCTGGGTGCAGGGAACACAGAAAGCTTGCAGAATAATTCTCTTAGCAAGACAAGGATCTATCTTGACTTTATACATATTGAATTATCTTTGAAGATAAGAATATCCAGATAGAAAAGCTAAAATGTAAGCCTTGGGGACAGTCTACTCTTTGAGGATGGGAGAAAAGGAGCCAATATTAAGATGTTATAGAAATGCATTTGTCAGGGAACATTTTCAGCTAACATCTAGCTAAAATCTTAAATTTGCCCACTAATAAGTAGACTCAATTGTGGCCACTTTTACATGGAGGCTAATCTTTCAAATTCCTTTCTTTGCTCTTTCGGTGAATAATTTTAGTGTGGTAGAGAAAAAGATCTTGAATATGAAAGAAACATATATAATGCCTACTATAGCATACATGTAAACCAGAGTATTATGATTTGTGATCAGAACCAAGAAAGTAAAACCACATGTTGCCATTAAAATAGTAGAAAAAGCAAAATAATAATAATAATAATTGGAATCTAGACCCGTTGGAAAAACAAAGTCTAAGTCAATCAAGTATGAGCATATTTATTCCTAAAAAGTTAAAATAGCATAAATTTTAACTGAAAACCTAATTAGCATCTAAAAATAGAAAATTATCTTTAAAATCATTGACGGCTAAAGCCAAAAATTAAAGATCAATTATGTCATTTTCATTCTGAACCAGTATGACTTTTCACTTACCTGAAAGTAGCTCTTATTTGGAATATGTACATTCATTCTTGATCTAATTAGTGTGAAACAGCCAAAAAGTACAGTAGATATGGAAAACTACAATCTCAGTATAAAGTCTGACCAATTTATGAAAACTAACTTTTTACAAGACATAAAGAAAAAAATACGTATTTGTGGGTAGCTACAATAAGGTAATGGGGTAAACACGTTAAAAAAATTATTTGGACTTGGAAAATTACAAACATACTCACTGTTCTGACCCTGTAAGAATAATTGCTATGATGTTCTGTCTGGAGAATGTAACATCCAAATATCCAAGTACAATAAGCATTCTAATAATCAACATGGTTAAGGAATGAGAGTCTTCATATTCCAATTAGAATCACCATTACCATATGTAAACTGTCAATTTTTAAAAGATTAGATAATGATGATCTATTATTCAAACTAAAGTTTTTTTAATATAAGGCTTTGATTCAGCACACAATTGAGACTTATAGTGAACTTCAAGTCAAGGTATTTATTACGCAGCTACTGTATGTATAAACTGAAGAAAATTAAGAACTGACAGTAATTTAATTCATTCTTATAAACAAATTACTCTGAGGTGTATATTTTTGGAATGTAAGGAGTATCAGCTACATTTTTGATTTGTATAAACACTAGTTCAGAAATTAGGAGCTGTGTTTAACTCTGTCTTGTCAATATATGGTCACAAATCACCTTACATTCTCCAAAGATGAGAAGTGCAATGTAATAACTGCACTAATAAATGCCAAAATATTTTTACAGAACATTAATAAACTTTTTAATATATGTAATCATGCCAAAGAACATAAAAAATGTGTTAGAACATTATGAATATGCAAGCATACAGTTAAGTGGCTTATAAATATGAAAAGATATATATACACATATGCGTACATATATTCCACTATTTTTTATGTTCAAAGTTAAGATAACATATGTATATAAACAGCTTAAATATCTGAACACAAAACTATGTCAATTTGTTCTCATAATGTCTGGAAAATCTTGCTACTCTTTTAACCAGACTAAACTGTCTCAGGATACAAAGTTTTAAACAAGTAACTCTCAGGAATCTCTCCATTTCATTTGGTATTAAGGGCATCTTCACTTGTGTTTACCTGTACCTGTTTACCTTTAAAAGTTAACTTTTAACTGTTAAGATTAACTAACAGGATATTTCTTTTGAATTATCCTAAAACTTATCCTTTAACTTGAAATTTCTAAAAACCAGAGTCTTCATTTTTATGGCAGCTCGTATTTTTAGCTCATGCAAGAAAATGGAAAGTGTCTATATTCTACTGAAACCAGAGGTATCTATTTCCCTGAAACCAGAAAATGACGTATGGAAAAATCATTACCAAATGATTTCAGTACATTAAGACACTTCAGAAGACACTTTTTAAAAATAGATACTTGGTGAAACCCACGCAATTCTACAGTATCCACAACTGCCTGCCTTAGTTTATCAGAAAGAGTTTGATTATCTAGTTATCTAGTTCTCTACTCTGATTCAACTTTGAAACTATAAAGCTAGCCACATTTGCTTATACTATCTTTTGCCTTTCAACATAGGGAATATCATCAACATAAGGCCACACAGGGATACCTATTTTTTTCATGGAGAATCACTAGTGTAAAAAGATTCAGGTGCTCTAACTTAGGTATGTCAAAAAGCACAATGTTTAAGCAGCTTTGACCTAAGATCTACAAAAATATTTCAACAACTGCAACTATGAGATTTAACATGGTTGAGCTAACACCAGAGTAACTCCACCAAAAATATCTGTAACTGTTTTAAGTCACACACAGATCACCACACTAGATGAAGCTCAAAATCTGCAATACAATGTAGCTTATCTGATGTACCTACTCTCTGTTGTAGTTGCAAAGGCTATACATTTATGGCCTACACAGGTGACCCCCTGTTCTCTCTGACTCCTATCTTATTCCACAACTACTCAGTTATGCATTTGAAACCTTGCTTTTCAGGATCTAATTCTGTTTTCAAAGCTTTAATATACCGTCGTCGGTGGTCTAGTGGTTAAGATTCAGTGCTCTCAATCTTTAATATACTAGGACCATTCAAATATATGCTAAATACTGCACTATTAACAACAAAAAAGTTGTTCTACGATAAATCCTCAATCATCACTAACTAGATAAAATGGTCCTTCACAACACAGGTTATCTACAAAGTTCCCTCCGTTTACAGGTAGGACTATGGCTCTAACTCAAATGAGTAAATTAGCTACTGGTCATGATGAAAAGTTATAATTCATCTTTAATTTCTTCAATTTTGTTTTTCCCACTAGCGAAAAATCAGATAAATATTGCCAGAAAAATGATAGAACTCTTATAGCTAAAGCTAGTCAATTCTTTTATGTCTTTCTCATTGGATATTTTAGATTCAAAGCAGATTACTTCAGCCTCTGTTCTTTTCCTTCTCTAAAATTAGAAATCTACCTTTGGTTGTTTACGATCTGTGGCCATCTCCCTTCTACCTGCTTATTTTGGTCAAGTAATAGTCTCTGTATGAATGACTCAACAGTGGCTGTGTATTGTGTATTAAAAAAAAAGAACTGGTCAACTCTCTATTCCTAAACATCATTTTGGTTCCCTCTTTTTGTCTATCAATACTGTATTATTCTTATATTAGATAAGGTTGCTTACAAATGAATAAAATGTTAAAAATGTGATTCACTTTTCATTCTCTTGACTATGCACAATTAATTTTCAGGCAGTAACAAAGTTCAGGCAAGAATTAAGTCAGAAAACATAACTTTTTCTCTCTGGGGTAAAGAAAGCTTTATCAAATCGTACTACACACACCTCTAGAAGGCCATAAAGTGAAAGGACTTGGGTTGATTTGTCCATTTCAAGCTAAAAATAGATTTTAAAACTATAGGAAGCAATCATGTTTACTGGAAAATGTTATCACTCACATTTTCTTATCTGAATCAAAAATTCTAGCTCCTCTCCCTCTTCTTTCAGTGGGAATTGTTTTATCTCTTTGATTTTTTTTTAAATTTTTCTTTCTCTTCTTTGAAAAGAATCATCTTACTTTTGAAGTTGTTTTAAATTAGGGCTGATAACTACTAACCACTGAAGTGCCAATTTGTGGGTATCCACAACATACCAGGTACTGAATTTTATATTTCTGACTCAATCCTTAACAACTTGGCAAGATGGGCAGTATTACCCTCCCTTTACAGATGATAAAGTTGAGGCTCAAGGAAATGAGATACCTTGCCCAAGCATTACACTAGGAAAGGACTCTACTAGGAAATATCAGAGGCAGGTATTTAACTTACAGTTGTCCAGCTTGAAAGCCCATATTCTTTTCACTCCACTATCCATTCCTTCCCCAAAACCTTTCTTACCATCTTAGCTGACAGTCAAGTGCCTAAGACTTGACAATTTCTTAAGAGGCACTAAGTTTATCAAACTATATGTTAGTTGGTTTGTAATAATACACTCTTCCCAGTGTTTTTTATGCTTTATTTGATATTTTATCACCTTTCAAGAAGCTACGGTATTTTTGGGTAAATGAGAAATTTCTAACAGTGACAATTAACACTTGAATTAGCTACATATATCGGATACAACTCAAGATACAAGTCTTTCATGACGAATCCTTAACTGAGAAATTTACCTTTTCTCCTAAACAACCATAGTAGCAGAAATAATAAAAACAACAACAATAACATCTTCTATCATTTACTGAACACTTAATGAGTTTGACATTTCCAACTGAACTGTTTATTGAGGAATCTTAAGTGATATCTAGGATTATCAATTGGCTTTGTATGGGGGGAGTGTCTGCTTGTCTAAGAAAGCATGTTAATTTGACCTATCCCTTCAACTAATTTGTGTGTGTTCAGTTCAGTTCAGTCGCTCAGTCGTGTCCGACTCTGCGACCCCATGAGCCACAGTACACCAGGCCTCCCTGTCCATCACCAACTCCCAGAATTCACTCAGACTCACGTCCATCGAGTCAGTGATGCCATCCAGCCATCTCATCCTCTGTTGTCCCCTTCTCCTCCTGCCCCCAATCGCTCCCAGCATCAGAGTCTTTTCCAATGAGTCAACTCTTCGCATGAGGTGGCCAAAGTACTGGAGTTTCAGCTTTAGCATCATTCCTTCCAAAGAACACCCAGGGCTGATCTCCTTCAGAATGGACTGGTTGGATCTCCTTGCAGTCCAAGGGACTCTCAAAAGTCTTCTCCAACACCACAGTTCAAAAGCATCAATTCTTCGGTGCTCAGCCTTCTTCACAGTCCAATTCTCACATCCATACATGACCACAGGAAAAACCATAGCCTTGACTAGACGGACCTTAGTCAGCAAAGTAATGTCTCTGCTTTTGAATATGCTATCTAGGTTGGTCATAACTTTCCTTCCAAGGAATAAGCGTCTTTTAATTTCATGGCTGCAATCACCATCTACAGTGATTTTGGAGCCCCAAAAATAAAGTATGACACTGTTTCCACTGTTTCCCCATCTATTTCCCATGAAGTGATGGGACGGGACGCCATGATCTTCGTTTTCTGAATGTTGAGCTTTAAGCCAACTTTTTCACTCTCCACTTTCACTTTCATCAGGAGGCTTTTTAGTTCCTCTTCACTTTCTGCCATAAGGGTGGTGTCATCTGCGTATCTGAGGTTATTGATATTTCTCCCAGCAATCTTGATTCTAGCTTGTGTTTCTTCCAGTCCAGCATTTCTCATGATGTACTCTGCATGTAAGTTAAATAAGCAGCGTGACAATATACAGCCTTGATATACTCCTTTTCCTATTTGAAACCATGGAACCAGTTGTTCCATGTCCAGTTCTAACTGTTGCTTCCTGACCTGCATATAGGTTTCTCAAGAGGCAGGTTAGGTGGTCTGGTATTCCCATCTCTTTCAGAATTTTCCACAGTTTATTGTGATCCACACAGTCAAAGGCTTGGGCTTTGGCATAGTCAATAAAGCAGAAATAGATGTTTTTCCATGATCCAGCAGATGTTGGCAATTTGATCTCTGGTTCCTCTGCCTTTTCTAAAACCAGCTTGAACATCTGGACGTTCACGGTTCACATATTGCTGAAGCCTGGCTTGGAGAATTTTGAGCATTACTTTACTAGCATGTGAGATGAGTGCAATTATGTGGTAGTTTGAGCATTCTTTGGCATTGCCTTTCTTTGGGATTGGAATGAAAACTGACCTTTTCCAGTCCTGTGGCCACTGCTGAGTTTTCCAAATTTGCTGGCATTTTGAGTGCAGCACTTTCACAGCATCATCTTGCAGGATTTGAAATTTGTGTGTGCAGCTACAACCAAACTGATTTAACAGATGGATTTAATACCACTTGCCCTGGTATTAATCAAACTAGACTTACAGGGGTTGATTAAATCATTATTAAGTCTCCCAGCCTAGTTAAGAAGATAAAGGCAAAGTTAACATAATGAGAAAACAAGAAATACCATCTCCTGTCTCTGTAAACTGAGAAGACATGAAAAGAAGGTGTCAAGTATCCCACATGGGTCTCCATTCAGCTCCTCTTCACTTTTCCTTCTAGCTCAGTTTGAATAGTTAAGCAGCCTTGCTTATCTTGCCTCTACTTTAGAAATAAACCACTTTCCCCAAGACATCCCTTATATACAGCCTTTTTTGGAAAGTGGGGGGTGAGCATTGAATAAGAATTAACAGTCAGTAGAAACTTCCATAAACAAAGCATCCTAGTCGTGCCAAGGTTGAGCAAGAGTTAAGCTAAAGATGCTATTTTGCTGATCACACTAACAGCGCAAGAAGAAGAAAGGGACAAATGAGTGCCTCACTGCTATCTCAAATGTATCTCATTCTGATATTTTTGGGATCCTCCTTCCCCAGGACACAGCTCACTCCTATGGATGCTCTGTGTTTCCCAACCCAGTGAGTTGTCTTAGGCTAGACCTTCAATGCGAGAGACCTAGGTTTGATCCCTGGGTTGGGAAGAATCTCTGGAGAAGGAAAAGGCTACCCACTTCAGTATTCTGGCCTGGAGAATTCCATGGACTATATAGTCCTTGGGGTCGCAAAGAGTCAGACACAACTGAGTGACTTTCATTTTCACTTTTTTCTTTCTTAGAAGTGGTGTGATAAGAGCATAAAAACCTGCTCTTAGGAGCGAGAATTCTTTCAATCATTTGCAATCTTACTGCACTTGTACCACTTAATTATTTTTTAAGTATAATCACCTCAGATATATTGCTTAAAAATGTTTCCTCTCATTAAACATGAGGCAATTCTGGAGAAAAGAAGAACATTAAGGTTATCAAGAGTTTATTTAAATTTTCTAACACAGCTTTCTAAATCCTGATATTTAAAACATCACTAGGAAATCCAAACTTTAGAGACCGTCAATGAGTTAACCAAAAACAAAACAAAACCACCTCTAACCCCAATGACCTATTCTCCCAGCCTTTTCAAATGATAAAAGATCACCAATTCTACTCTCTTGCTTTTGCTGGATATTAAAGTAACAAAAGCCTTCTCCAAACTAAACATTTTTTAAAATGTAAAGCAAATATTCTACAAAAAAATGAAGCTAACCATGTCAGTTAACTACCCAACAGACAATTCTTTTCAGTATCATATTAAAGTCATGAATGTCAAGGGGTCTTTCCAAAACAGAAAAGTTATAACCCTATATTTTCAGAATTATAATACTTATCAGATTCAAACATAAAACAAACAAGATTTTTTGATAGACTCTTAAATACATACTACTTACATGACACCTTGTAGAACTTTCTGGGGATCAGGGTCAAATAGCCTGTCAACATAGTGGCGACTGCTAGCTGTTACTTCCTAGAAAGTGGGGGGAAAAATTATGACATCTGAAGCCATGCAAATCACAAATTCACAGTATCACCTATAACATCAAATAGCTATATAATCTAACTTAAAGCAGAAGCATTCACATTTTTATATATACTTATCATATTAAATCAATCTGAGAAAATCTTGTGACAAGACAAAAATTAAGATGAGCAAGAAAGAGATACCCAGTTCTTACTAACATAACTAGACAGAGGAACCTTTGTAGTGAGCACTGCAAGCTTTGCTAACAGAACTGGGCCTAAGTATTAAGAAGCAAGCTAAGTTTCTTAACTAAGTGCTGGATGTCACCTACATATGAAAAAAGATAGGAATGCTATTTCTGTTTATATCCACTAAAGGGAGGGAAAATCTGATCTCAGCAAGGAAAAATGGGAAAGGACTTCATGAACAGTTTATGAAGGGTAGTCTCGGTGCAAGAGGAAGACCCTCAGAGAGACACAGAGGAGCTCTACTGCTAAGAAGCAGACGTAAGTAAAAAATAAAAACTAATATAAAGGAGTTGTTGTCACACTTTCTGTGAGGAAAAACAAAATTAAAAATTAGGGTGATTTATCAGGTCCAAATGAGTTACCCAGTCTGAATTGGCTAAAGCTGACCAGAAGAGGGAGGAATTAGAATATGAAGAACAAGGGAGACACTTACCTCCTTTTATTTGTATTTTGGGGTTTGCTCTATTATGTTATTTCCTGTAATACTTATTTGGGGGGTATATTTATTTTTATATTTAATTTTCAATGCTTAACATCATTTAAAACAAAGAACATATGTTTAAGAACCAGAGAGAAAGAACTTTTATCCCTTGCTGTTTCTTTCTGATGCCTGCTGGAATGTGCTGCTCATATACTATTAACCATTAGCAATAAGTTTTTATAGAGAGGAAGAAATACTTTTCCAGTTCATCCAGAATCCCTGATCAGAAAAGAGTTAACTGCCAAGACACAGAGTCAGCTTAAAATTCTGAGTCTCTGAAAATAACTATGGGAAAAATTTCAGGCAATATAATTAAGCTAAAAATCAAAGTGTATTTTCATATTATGGGTTTGCAACAAAAATATCCTTGTAGGCAATGCAAACACCTATTTTTAATACATACTCCATTTATAAAGAACAAACTGGCAGCAATAAGACACACTGATGAAAATTCTTATGCCTGACAGGTAACATAAAGCACTTGCTAACGGGTCTGGTTTCCTCAAAATAATATACCCAAGAGCAAAATCCAGGATACAACTGAAAACAGCACTCCCATAATACAGATATGTCTTCTCACTTCATCTGAGCACATGTGCTTTCCTGACTTTCCAATAATGCTAAGTCTGTATTCCCTGCTTTGTAAGGACTGATCTTTGATTTTACTGTTTGTCTCCACAGCTCTATATCTCTTGCCTCTCAATATGGTTTTTAAAAACGTACTTGGGTTTAAAACCTTTATTTTAAATAACAAATTTCTCCCATTAACAACAAGTCTACTTCTCTGTACTAATTCTCTGTACATTCATTTAATAAACACTGCCTATCTATTAATAAGATATGCAAGGTACAGAGGAAAGCATTAAAGTTAAAAAAAAAAGTAAGGCATGGTCTCTCCCTCAAGAATTCATCTTCTATTGTAACTATGTTTACATGTTTATATTCCCTATTAGAATATAAAACAGAAGTATACACAAATAAAGGTAAGCACTTAGGAGAGTATTAATAAACTGGGAGAATCAGTGAAGACTTCTTAGAGGAGTTGGTTTTAGAAGATGAGTAACAGTGCACAAGAATAGATAAGGAAAGAATCAGGGTCACAACCACAGCCATAAAGCAAGTGAAGCCAACACACAAATACCATCAGCAAGGATTCCAGTTGCCGGCACTGAAAACGAAGGGTAGATGGTAGAGAGGGAACTGCAGACTAGAAAGCACAGAAGGTTAATCAATATGTAGCCAATAAGGGAAACGCTACACTGCCTTTGGGTCAAAGCTCTATGCTAGGTGCCAAAGAGATGCAAGAGGAAGCTAAGGCAGAACTGTACAGAACTTACACCTATAAAGGGGCCAGTCCTATGTACAAAAATGGAACCTGTGAGTTGCCTACATAGTAGCAAGCTAGAGGATCTAGTCGGCTGTCCAAAGCGATTTTACTCTATGCTTCCGCTTAACATATTCATTTAGTTGTTTGTATGGGACATTTCTCCTATTTCACTGCTTTCCTTTGTCGATCAAGCCATCTCTCCACTTTCAGCCCTCTTCTCTTGTCTTTCAAAAGGCAGCCTGGAGGGACTCCCCTGGTGGTCCAGTGGCTAAGACTCTTGAGCTGTCTCAATGCTGGGACCCTGAGTTTGATCCCTGATTGGGGAACTAGATCCCACATGCCACAACTAAGACTCTGCACAGTCAAATAAATAAATATAAATAAATATTTTTTTAAAAAAGGCAGCCTGAAAATAAAAGACTTTGAGAGAGAAGGCGATTGGTACAGATACTAAATAGGTGCTCAGAGAAAAACTGACACTTGAGAAAAGAGGTGAAAAAGGTCAAGGAGTAAGTCATGCAGCTATCTTGGAGCCAAGCTTGTTAAGCAAAGAGAACAACAAATGCAAAGGCTCTGAAATGGGAAGCGTCTGAGGGGATCAAAGAACAGGAGGCTGTGACAGCTGGGGCAGAATGAGCAAAGGAGAAAACAGTAGGAGATGAGTTCAGAGAAGAGGGGCCAGATGGTAAAGAGCTGCGGTGTCCAATATGATAGCCGCTGGCCTCATATGGCTATTGGACATTTGAAATGTGGCTAGAAGTTGAATTTAAAATTTTTAAATTTTAATTAATTAAAATTAAATATTTAAAAACCAATGCTAGATTCAATTATTAGAAAACTTTTAAGACTGTTTAGAAATACTTGGGTATGTAAATCTACTTTCAACTGTATTTCATGAAACCTAAATACCAATCAAGTATTTCCAAGCAAAATACAAATCAAGTATTTCCAACCAAACTTTGGCATCAAAATTGTGTACAATACATACCAGATTTTTGAAGACTTGATATAAAAAAGTAAAACAATTTCATTAACAATTTCCTACATTAACTGTATGTTCAAATAATATTCTGTATATAGGTTTAAATTAGATTTAACATTTAAATTAACTTCATCTGTTTTCTTTTTATTTTTACAGCATGGTTGCTAGAAAATTTAAAATTATGTATGTGGCTTGCATTATTTTTCCACTGGACAACATTGGTCTAGAATCTGGTTGGTCATTGTAAGAATTTTTATTTTTATAGTATGATTTGGGAAGCCATTAGACATGAACTGACTTGCTTTAAAAGGACTGCTCTAGTTGCAACTATAGAAACGGACAAATATGTGGACTGGGCTAGGGAACAAAGCAGGGAGACTAGGTAGGAGGCTATTTCAGTAACCAGAAGTGCTATTCTTTCAGAGAGATGAAGGAAGCCTGGACTAGGGCAAGAGTTTTGGAGGTAGTAAGAGTCACTCAGATTCCAGATAAATGTTAAAGTTGAAATGACTATCAAATTGGATATGCTGTTGGAATAGATGAGGGATGTGAAAGAATAGAGGAGCTAAGGATAATACTTAAAGTTTCTGCCTGAGCATCCAGAAAGACTGAGCTGCCAGTTACTGAGATGGGGAAGACTGTGGGAGATGCAACTCTGAGTGAGAAGATCAAAGTTCAGTTTTTGTTAGAACTGAAAATTTTATTAGCCTTCCAAGTGAGAATGTCAAGTTACAGGTGAATATATGTCGAGAGGTTAGGAGAGACCTATTGAGTGGGAGATACAAATTAGGGAGATGAGTATAAACAGGAGCAGTATAAACAGGATAAATTCACTTAGGATAAAGCAGAGCCCGAAGACTGAACTCTGAAGCACCTGAACAAGCAGCCAGTGGGATGGGAAGAAGCCTAAGAAGCCAGATAAGGTAATGTTTTAAGAAGGGAGTAATCAACTATGCCAAATGCTATGGATGTGTAGCACAAGATAATAACTAAGACCTAAATGTTGGGTTGATGAGCTGACTGTGGCTCAGATCATCAGCTTCTCATAGCAAGACTCAGGCTTAAACTAAGGAGAGTGGGGGAAAGCACTAGGCCAGTCAGATACAACTTAAATCAAGTCCCCTATGAATATGCAGTGGAGGAGACAAGTAGACTCAAGGGATGAGAGTAAACAGGGTGCCTGAAGAACTGTGGATGGAGGTCCATAACACTGTACAGGAGGCAGCCAGCAAAACCATCCCAAAGAAAAAAGAAAGGCAAGGCAAAGTGGTCATCTGAGGAGGCCTTACAGATAGCTGAAGGAGGAGGAGAAGCAAAGAGCAAGGGAGGAAGGGAAAGGTACACCCAACTAAACGCAGAGTTCCAAAGAACAGCAAGGAGAGACAAGAAGGCCTTCTTCAACGAACAGCGCATAAAAACAGAGGGAAACAACGGAAACGGGGAGACTAGAGGTCTCTGCAGGAAAACTGGAGATATCAAGGGAACACCTTGCCCAGAGATGGGCACAATAAAGGACAGAAACAGTAGAGATCTAGTAGACGCTGACGAGATCAAGAAGAGATGGTAAGAATACACAGAACTGTACAAAAAAAAATCTTACTGAGCCAGATAACTATGATGGTGTGGTTAGTCACCCAGAGCCAGACATCCAGGAGTGTGAAGTCAAATGGGCCTTCGGAAGCACTGCTGTTAATAAAGCTAGTGGATGTGATGGAATTCCAATGGAGCTATTCAAAACCCTACAGGATGATGTTATCAAAGCGCTGCACTCAATATGTCAGCGAATCTGGAAGACCCAACAGTGGTCACAGGACTGGAAAAGGTCAATCATCACCCAAATTCCCAAGAAGAGTAGCCCTAAAGAATGTGCTAACCATCAAGCAATTGCACTCATCTCCCATGCCAGTAAGGTCATGCTGAAAATCCTGCATCCTAGGCTTCAGCACTATGTGAACCAAGAACTTCCAGATGCCCAAACTGGGTTTAAAATAGGAAGAGGAACCAGAGATCAATTGCCAACATTCACTGGATCACAGAGAAAGCTAGGGAATTCCAGAAAACCATCTACTTGTTTCATCAATGATGCTAAAGCCTTTGACTGTGTCGATGATAACAACTTCAGAAAGCTCTTAAAGAGATGGGAATACCAGACCACCTTACCTGTCTCCTGAGAAACCTGTAAGTGCATCAAGAAGCAACAGTTAGAACTCTGAACACAACAACTGACTGGTTCAGGACTGAGAAAGGAGTACAACAAGGCTGTCCACTGTCATCCTGTTTATTTAACCTATATGCTGAATACATCATGAGATATGCCAGGCTGGATGAGTTACCAGCTGGAATCGAGATACGTGGGAGAAACATCAATAACCTCAGATATGCAGATAATACAACTCTAAATGGCAGAAGGCGAAGAGGAACTAAAGAGCCTCTTGATGAGGGTGAAGGAGGAGAGTGAAAGAGTCTGCTTAAAACCAAATATTAAAAAAACTAAGATCATGGCATCTGGCCCCATTACTTCATGGCAAAAAGAAGGGGAAAAGGTAGAAAGCAGTGACAGATTTCCTCTTTTGGGCTCTAAAATCACTGCAAATCGTGACTGCAGCCATGAAATTAGAGATGATTGCTTCTCAGCAGGAAAGTTATGACAAACCCAGACAGTGTATTGAAAAAGAGACATTACTCTGCTGACAAAGGCCCATATAATCAAGGCTATGGTCTTCCCAGTGGTCACACACGGTTGTGAGAACTGGACTGTGAAGAAGGCAGAGCGCCAAAGAATTGATGAATTCAAACTCTGGTGCTAGAGAAGACTCCTGAGAGTCCCCTGGACAAGAAGGAGATCAAACCAGGTCAATCTTAAGGGAAATCAACCCTGAGTACTCATTGGAAGGACTGATGCTGGAGCTGAAGCTCCAGTATTCTGGTCACCTGATGCAAACAGCTGACTCACTGGAAAAGTCCCTGACCCTGGGAAAGACTGATGGCAGAAGAAGAAGAGGGCATCAGAGGATGAGATGGCTGGATGGCATCACTGATGCAATGGACATGAACTTGGGCAAACTTTAGGAAATGGTGAGGGACAGGGAGACCTGGCATGCTGCAGTCCTTGGGGTAGCAAAGAGTCAGACACGACTGGGCAACTGAACAACAATAACAAAAGTTGGATTCAGGAACGTGGAGATCATCAGTGATCTTGACAACAACAGTATGTGCGAGTGGTGGGGCCAAAGCTTGCTTGGGGAGGGTTGAGAGAATGGGTAAAGAGGAATTAGAGAAAGTAAATACAGACAACTCTTTCAAGGAGTTTCACTGTAAAGGAAAGAGAAGAGAGAAGTAGTTAGAGAGAGAGGTGAAGTAAGAAGTTGGTTTTTTTTTTTTAAGATGGAATAAATTAAAGCATATTTATTTATTGAGGGAATTGTTTTCATATAAAGAAAAACATGCTGCATTGCGGTACGGGAAGAACTTCTGGAACAATGTTCATGAATAATTGAGAAGAAAGTGGATTTACTGACCAAGTAGAGCATGGAAAGTACAATAGCCAGAGGCAATTAATCAGGTGGATATGGTGGTGAAAGCTTGTGGACATTCTCTCCAATTATCTCTACTTTTTTAAAGTTAAAATGGTGGGGATGGATGTGAGGGTGGGTGAAGAAAAAGACGAGAATAAGACACTGTATGGGCCAGAAAATATATCAGCGCTGCCAGGCAGCACTTAACCTTCCTGAGGCTCATGATTATGAATTTAAAGTGAGACCAGTCAGCATGGCTGTGTTTTTCTCCAACTACATTTAAATATACAGAAGTAGGCATGAATAAGAGAGCTGGGTTTAACCAGAGCTGGAATTTCACCAGGCAAGGATGATAAAGCCAGAGGAAGAGGTCGGCTGAGTTGAGAGTATATATGCCAGGTTGTGATGATGGCAGGCCTACTGAAGACCAGTGAAAGAGTGGTAGAATTACTAGAATGCAGGTAACAAGGGAATTGAAGAAGGGCTGCAGGTGTTCGGGTAGTAGGAGGAATGGTTAGGGAGGACAGAAGGTGGTGGCCAGGATGTGAAAAATTGAGATTATGAAGGGATTTTAGTTAGTGAAGGGATTTAGTTATTACATGAAGGTCAAGGTCTAGGAAAAAACCATGAGGACAAATACCTCAAAGCAGGACAGAGGATATGATCACTGGACAAGTCTAGAATTTTAGAAAAATTGTCTATACAGGTAGTGGAATTTGCATAAATTACACGAGCTAGGAGCTCAAATCTTAAAAGAAAGGAGGGGGAATGATCCAGAAGATCTATGCTCATATTCAGTCACTCAGCTGTGTCTGACTCTTTGCAACCCCATGGCCTGTAGCCCACCAGCCTCCTCTGTCCATGGAATTTTCTAGGCAAGAATACTGGAGGGGGTAACCATTCCCTTCTCCAACGGATCTTCCCAACCCAGGGATGAAACCCACATCTCCTGTGTCTCCTACATGGGCAGGAGGATTCTTTAGCACTGTGCCACCCGGGAAGCCGGGGGATCTATCGATGACTACAAGGTAGAGTCTGATGAGATGCAGAGCTGAACGTTCAGAAAAAGGGAAGAGAGGGGTCTGAAAAGATCCATGAGAACAATTCTCTCCTGTACCTCCTAGAGGTATGAGGGACATGGGAAGGAAAAGAGCCACCAGCTGAGAAGACTGCAGGAGAAAACTGAGGAAAGGGATGTCAACAAGTGAAAAGTTCAGTTTCAATCTAAACAGAAAGATGAGGGAAATGTTTGGAGAAGAGGCTGAGGATAAGGGAAATCCCATGAAAGAAGGAGAGAGGCAAGGAATCTGGCTAGAAAAGTAAATGGACAGAGATACACGGGCAAGAGGAAGGACCCTAGAGTCCTGGGCTTCTTGTGGAGGTTAATGTAAACAGAGAATAAGAGTTTAATCTTGACAACCTGGAGGGAAGGATGAGTGAGGCTGTGATACTGGGTTAGGCGGGGTGAAGAGAACTTGGGGGCTCTTTCATTCTTGCCAACAACAGCATGGATTTTGGTGAGGGACAGTTTCATCTGGGCACTTATTTACTTCTGAAATATGAAAAGCACTAGAGTTCCTCCTCCCTCCTGCCCATAGAGGCCAAAAGGCCAGGAGAGTTTCTGATGATCTGTCCTTTCAAAAAGTGGCTTCATCCTCACTTCAAAACACCAATACCCTTTCAACTGTAGTTATAGCTTTCAGGAGCTGGAAGGGATTATACACAGTGATGCTCCATCCTCCCCACCAAGAGAGCAGAGGTGCCAAGGAGCCAGCTGAAGCTCAGGGTACAGTCTGTGCCCATGAAGGAGAGCAATGCTAGCCAGGGTCACACTATGACCTCTGCCTTTTGGCACAAGGCTTCAAACAAATGACCTAGTAAGCCCTCAAAACCTAGCTCTAAACTCCTTTTACCCATTCAAAGCTCCAGAAGCCACCGCAAATGTATTAAAAATCTGTTCCATTTCTATGCTTAATAGCACCCCACCAGATTATGTGAATATGTATACAGATCCCTTCAAGTGGAAAGTTTATATATGCCAAATCTGTGAATTAGTGTTAATTCTAAGTAGAGCTGAATGTATATATGTATGAACAGGTACTAAACATTAAAGAAAGATGAGACACTTGAAGCAAATTTCTTTTTGAAGGAAGACAGAAACAAATAAGTTGTATTCCACTGTGGAGAACTACTATGTGGAAGCAATTTCCCTTTTATTAGGTGATAGGCAGTCTCCGAGATAGCCCCAGTGATCCCACCTTCTCAAATTCAAGTCCTGTGTGATGTCTCCCCTTGAGTGAAGACTGGTCATAGTGACTTGATTCTAGTAAGAAAGCAGCGCAAGTGATATAATGTCATTGCAGAGCTCTCCCTCTCTGTGTGTCCATGTCTGTGTCTGTCTGTCCCTCCCTCTGTCAAAAGCCAGCTGCCTTGTTGCAAGCTGCCCCATGGAGAGGTCCACATGGCATGGAACTAAGGGGAGCACCTGGCCAAGAGCCAGCAAGGAACTGAGGCCCTCAGTTCCACAGCCCATGTGGAACTAAATCCTGCCAAAAACCCTGTGAGTGAGCTTGGAAGTGCATGCCCCCTCAATTCAGTCTTCAGGTGAGAAGAGGTGCTCCTGTTGACACCCTGACTGCAGCCTCACAAGGAACTCTGGGGCAGAGGCACCAGCTAAGCCACATCTGAATCCTGACCTACAGAAACTGAGATAACAAATGTTTTAAGCAGATAAGTTTTGGGGTATTTTGTTACATAACAATAAATGAATAGACAATGAATAGACCTTCAAATTTACCATCCACACCAGGATAATTTTAGGACTGAAAGACAGCACTATTAACACTTGTCACAGATAACACACATAAATGAAGAGTTTTGGAGACAAACCAGGCTATATGCTCCCCCTACCTTTTACTCCTCTTTAGTAGCACAAAAGAGGAAAATCTTAATGATAGCTCAGAAAACTGGTCAGACATGCTGAAAAGGCCCACTAGAACATTCTCTACTTGCCCTTCTGAATAAACTACCCATGGCTGGGGTGAATAAAACCCTAACTTTAGGGGGAAAAAAAATTTCTTTGGGAAAGGTCTTGAATACTAAACTACTAAGTCCTACACTTGAATGGGATTTAACTCAAAGATTAGAAGTAAATGTGTTCAACTGAAGTTTTAAAACCTGAAATGAAACAATGGGTTTATTAGACAATGAACAGTGAGAATTTAAGTGTTAATTAGAAAGTTATCAATTTCATTTCATTAAAATCTTGCTCTATGTATATTTCATTAAAATAGTATGTTCTTTATTTCTACCATATTCAGGCATTGAGTGGTAGAAAAGAAAACATGATCTGGCATTAGAAGATGGGTTTGAAACCTAGTTCTACTACTTCATGACTCAGGGCAAAAACAAAATTTTGAGACTGCTGTCTTCAAGCATAAAATGGTGATGTCACCACATAGTTCAGAGTATGGAGCAAATGAGATAATACATTTGCAGGTATTACAGGAAAAACCCCTGTAAATGATCCATACAAATACTGATTTCAGGAAAATTATATTTTTGAATTAAAAAATATATCTTTTTAAAGTGTAACAAATGCTCTTCTCGGGTATTGATATTCATATTAATGGTTAAAGCTTATTCAGACAGATCAGCTTCCCTGGTGGCTCAGATGGTAAAGAATCTGCCTGCAAAGTGGGAGACCTGGATTCAATTTCTGGGTTGGGAAAATCCCCTGCAGGAGGGCATGGTAACCCACTTCAGTCTTCTTGCCTGGAGAATCCCCATGGACAGAGGAGCCTGGCAGGCTACAATCCATGGGCTCTCAAAAAGTGAGACACGACTGAGTGACCAAGCACAGCACATTCAGACAGATACCTGTCTTCACCTGATGACGGCCTTATTCTTAGAGCAAACTAAGCACTTAGCGAGAAATAAATATGCATTTGAGCGCTGAACTTAAAACTCTAATCTTTCATTACTTGAGATTTTTTAAAAACTTAAAAATGTAGAAAAGAATCATTAAAAGCAATCATTAGTGCACTTTTTATTACTAACTTTCATTATAAGTGCAGGTATAACAACAGACTCAGAAAATATTTGATCACATAGGTCAAGGAGTAATCTTTTTTTTTTTTTTGGCCATGGTGCACAGCATGCAGGATCTTAGTTCCCCAAACAGAAATCAAACCCACACGCGCTGCAGTGCAGTGCAGAGTCTTAACCACTGGGGAAGTTCCAAGGAGTAATCTTCCTAGTGTTCTTGTTCCCACACAACCAACCCAGAAAGAAAAGGTAGACAGAATACAAATATTTTTATAATACCTGACACTTGTTTAGCAAGTTATAGTTTACAAAGCATTTTCATATCTATTTTCTCATTTAATTCATGTGTTCTTTAGAAACTAAAATATTCTAACTCTCAATGGGGAATTCTGACCCCTAAGAAATGAATTTTAAACTGGTTATTGCCAATCAAACTTTAATATGTCAATTATTCCAAAAACTACTAGGAACTTCAAGATAAATTATTCATAATGTTGATCATTCAGCATTGTCAGGGAAAACCCTGGTTTAGGGGAGAGATGAAAGGAACACAACCCCAAAAATAGAATGTCTGAGCTCTACAAAGATTCACTTAAAACCTATTTCATGCTGAAATTCAACATGTGAGTATCTTTAATTTACTAGGTGCTGGTAACAGAGATTAGATACAGTCCCTTACCCTCAAGGCATTCAACACAGAAAGGAAACAGGTAAGTAAGTTACAGTTGTTATTTCTACCAGAGGATAAGTATAACCATAAAAATGAACACAAAATAAAAAGAAAGTTGAAGATATAATTAACTGAAATACAGAAGTTCGAGGTGGAATGGGAGATGGTATCTAAGCAGCAGGATGATTAATCTGAAAGACTAATATTATTGTTAGGTGAAAACGAAAGCAAAAAAGACAAGGACTCGAGGTAGAGAGCACAGCACATGCAAAAGAGTTCTGAAGCAACGTGGTGTGTTTGAGAAACGCAATTTAGTACTACCATGATTACAGTATACACTCGGGACTACAAAAGAAAAGCCTAAGTTGTACTCTTAAATTCAGTCAACAGTTAAACAACTACACAGCCTAGGCAATGACAAAAAAAAGCCCACCTTTGCAGAATTGACATTTCAGCAAGGAGAGCATGATAAAAAGCAATAAATATAATAAATAAATGATGCCGGATATTAGAGGGCTATACATGCTATGGGGGAAGTGTTTAACAGCACATTTTATTTCCATCTCCTTATACTATACACTGCATAAGCTGGGGGAAGGGAGGAGTGCAGAGGAGAAAGAGGGAGGCATACACACACATCACCAGAGAACCCCATATCCTCAGCATCTCAGTGGTTCTCAACACGGACAGCACTACTGCCTAAAATACGTTCTGTAAATTTATGGAAGTGTTTTGGGACTGTCAAAACGACAGTAGATGCTACTAATATCTAGTGGGCAAGGACCAAGAATGCTACATGTCCTGTGAGTGGACAATAGGCCCACATTCCAAAAGACTTTCCATTATAGAGTCATGCAGCAAAATAAACTTTATTTTAATATCCTGAGCCTAGACTCTAACTCCATTTTACATACAAGCACAATATATGTTCAGCATCATTTTATTATAACATTTTCCAAAAATGCAATTCCCAAAAGAATACAGAAGAGGTTGGACTTGAACTCTGTCTTGTTAGGTACTTTACCAAAAGTACCTTTTGTTTCAGAAAGTCACATCAAAATCAATATCACTTATTATATTTAAGTAACCATCACATCATACCTATATCAATCTGTCCTACAACAGTCATATTTATAGCTAAACTAACCTTACTTGCAAATATATCACCTCTTTATTCGGCTTCCTGGGTAGCTCAGCTCGTAAAGAATCCACCTGCAATGCAGGAGACCCCAGCTAGATTCCCAGGTCAGGAAATTCTAGAGAAGGGATAGGCTACCCACTCCAGTGTTCTTGGGCTTCCCTGGTGGTTCAGACAGTAAAGAATCCACCTGCAATGCGGGAGACCTGGGTTCAATCCCTGGGTCGGGAAGATCCCCCGAAGGAGGACATGGCAACCCACTCCAGTATTCTTGCCTGGAGAATCCCATGGACAGAGGAGACTGGTGAGCTACAGTCCATGGGGTCACAAAGAGTCAGACATGACTGAGAACAGCACAGCACTACTTTATTACTTCTCTCCAGTACCTGAGTATTTACTCACTTAAATGGCATAGTTTCCTACTCTTTCTCCCTTAACACAGCTGAGGCATCATGCCAACCCTTAAAAATTTACATGTAAGAACAGTTACCAGTGAATTTCACTTCAGGAGAGCCAAAGAGGTGCTTCTAAAGAAGCCAATGGTACCCCACTCCAGTACTTTTGCCTGGAGAATCCCATGGATGGAGAAGCCTGGTAGGCTACCATCCATCGGGTCGCTAAGAGTTGGACATGACTGAGCGACTTCACTTTCACTTTTCATTTTCATACATTGGAGAAGGAAATGGCAAACCACTCCAGTGTTCTTGCCTGGAAAATCCCAGGGACAGAGGAGCCTGGTAGGCTGCAGTCCATGGGGTCGCTAAGAGTCGGACACGACTGAGCGACTTCACTTTCACAAATATGTTTTAAGAACAGGTTGTGGAGTCTGGTAGAGTTGAGAACCACTAAATGAAACAGCTCTTAAAATTCCAGTCAACTGTGAGCTTCAGAACGTCTTCTCCATCCCAATTCAAAACCAAGATTTGATTTTCTGATGTCTCCAAAACTCTCAGTCCAAACAAATGCTTCCCAATTTTCTGAACTCCCAAATAACTGTACACAGCTTAGATCAGTCACAGATTCACAATTACTCATTTTAAAGTCCAAGAACACTTGACGTGTTTGTGCAATCATGTGTGCTAAGTCCCTTCACTCTTGTCCGACTCTTTGCGACCCTATGGACTGTAGCCGGCCAGGCTCGTCTGTCCATGGGATTCTCCAGGGAAGAATCCTGGAGTGGGTTGCCATGTCCTCTTTCGGGGGATCTTCTTGACCCAGGGATCGAACCAGTGTCTCTTAGGTCTCCTGCACTGGCAAGTGGGTTCTTTACCACTAGCACCACCAGGGAAGTCCCTGATGTGTTTGTATATTGTCACTAAAGAGATTCGGGCTGTCACAACCCAGAATATCAGAAATCTGACACTTTGAAATTTTACTCAACTGTGCTTTACTGTCAAATCATACGTCGCCCCTTCCCCATGTTCTAACTGTGTTCTGGTGACAATAAAGTCACAATATCCTAAATACTGCCTCAATGCTACTTGAAGAGTTCTAGTGAGACTATATTTCTCTGCCATAGAGTTAATTTCACCATTAAAGAAAACTATCTGCTGGAGAATTTTTTTCCCTAATATTGACGGGATAAAATCTACCTCCCTCTGGAATGATACAAAAAAGGATAATATCAACAGTTCAGTTCAGTTCAGTCGCTCAGTCGTGTACAACTCTTTGCGACCCCATGGACTGCAGCACACCAGGCCTCCCTGTCTTTCACCAACTCCCAGAGTTTACTCAAACTCATGTCCATCGAGTCGATGATGCCATCCAGCCATTTCATCCTCTGTTGTCCCCTTCTCCCCTCTTCAATCTTTCCCAGCATCAGGATCTTTTCAAATGAGTCAGTTCTTCGAATCAGGTGGCCAAAGTATTGGAGTTTCAGCTCCAATCAATAAAGACTGAGCTTTTCCAGCTATCATACCCTCCTGCGTATTAAAAAATTCCCACCTGCTTCCAAAAGGAGGAAAAATTAGAAGAAAATGCCTAAGCAAACTCAAAATTTCGTAGATATTTGGTTTTTCTTTTACTTTTCTGTATTCTAGTAAACTTTTAGCCTGATTAGAACTCCATCAGATTCACATTCAATTTTTGCAGACCTATCACATAGTATTTTTTAAACTACTTTTATCTTTACTTTTTAAAAAATCATGGATTTCATTCTTTGGTGATTCTAGAGGTTTGAAGCATCCTCCCTCCCAAAATTCACCAAAGGCCTTCTTTTCTGCAGTCTCTAGCAACTTCCAAAGTCTATAAACTGGCACTTGAGTCTGGCCAGATCCCATCTGCATAGAATATAACATACGTATGACAGCCAAAATTCCTAGAATATAATCTGTTTCAATCTCATAAACGCAATCATGAAAATACTTAAATATGTAATCGTTAACTTAACCTACTTGGATAAGAGGCAGCCTGACCTCTTAGTAAATGATTAAGACTGAAAATAAGTAGCAAATAAGTCAGTACTCACAGAAAGTCTGAAAATAAAATACTAAAATGTAAGGTAGTGCACACAAAATACTTTTCTAATTACGTGTTTGGAAACCTGACAGTCGTGTCCGACTCTGTGCGACCCCATAGATGGCAGCCCACCAGGCTCCCCTGTCCCTGGGATTCTCCAGGCAAGAACACTGGAGTGGGTTGCCATTTCCTTCTCCAGTGCATGAAAGTGAAAAGTGAAAGGGAAGTTGCTCAGTCCTGTCTGACTCTTCGCGACCCCATGGACTGCAGCCCACCAGGCTCCTCCATCCATGGGACTTTCCAGGCAAGAGTACTGGAGTGGGGTGCCATTGCCTGACAGTGGACAGGTCAACCTCTCTGGTTTTCAGTTTTCCCAATAAGAAAGTGACTAGGACAAACTAAAGACTGTCTGCAAGCTTCTTTCACACCAAGACTCCATAATTTTACTCACACAAAGAGGACTTTTTTCACAACAGAAAGATCGAGGACAGTTTAAAAGAAATATGAAGAAAAAGCCTCTACTTTTTCTGTAGTGAGTTTCTAATATTATAAAATATTATTACAGCTCTTGCATATAGTATAAAAATGTTTTAAGTATGCTTAGGTGGTCTGAAGAACTGGAAGCAATTTAATATGCACACTGCAATGTTTATCTTTTTAAAGTACGGTACAAATCACAAACAGCTATTTGAGTCTCAGTTCAGTTCAGTTGCTCAGTCGTGTCCGACTCTGTGACCCCATGGACTGCAGCACACCAGGCTTCCCTATCTATCACCAACTCCTAGAGCTTACTCAAACTCATGTGCATTGAGTCTGTGATGCCACCCAACCATCTCATCCTCTGTTGTCTCCTTCTCCTCCCACCTTCAATCTTTCCCAGCATCAGGGTCTTTTCTAGTGAGTCAGTTCTTTGCATCAGGTGGCCAAAGTACTGGAGTTTCAGCTTCAGCATCAGTCCTTCCAATGAATATTCAGGACTGATTTCCTTAGGATGAACTGGTTGGATCTCTATGCAGTCCAAGGGACTCTCAAGAGTCTTCTCCAACACCACAGTTCAAAAGCATCAATTCTTCAGCACTCAGCTTTCTTTATATATTTGAGTCTAGATGATTTTTAAGACTCCTTCTCACTATTAAATTGTATTCATTTACTCTTCAATGTAGACAAAAATGTCTGAAGACTGAGGGCCAAGAAGAGATCTCTCTATATAGAATACATGAATCATGTAAGGATTTATGGTTCCAAACAGGAGAATCTGGAAGTCCAAGGGAGCAAGAACCTTCTCATTGGAGTGACAAAGGTTGTGAGGAGTTTTACAGAGACTGAGATATCCTCTGGGTTGGCAAAGGTTTATTTAGATGCCTTCTAAAATGTTAACATAGCCCAGGAAATCCACTAGGGTGCACTGAAATGCCTACTTCTCAATCCTGACATAACAGAGTGAGGCTACTCAGACATGGATGTGATATTGTCCTTGACCATAATAATAGTTTGAATTATTCTTCAAAACTGCAGTCATGTAATGACTTAGAAATCCAAGGTACCATCTTTCATGGTACACCTCAGAGGTGACACAGTCCAGATAGGCTACCTGCCTCCTTATTCAAAAAAGAAGGGGGAAAAAAAAGGCTTTATTTGTTTCAGAGTTTTAGAGGCAGTAAATACCCTTGCCCCGGAGCTATCCATGGTGCTTGACCCATACTCAGTCTGTCTCTTCCAGCAACTGGTGCGTTAACTTTTTGATCATAGTACCACTCAGGATCTGCCTGACCATCATCCACACTGAGGTCTGTGACTATTATGCCAATATCATGGGCCACTTGTAATTTCAATCTATTCCACTTTGCCTGTGTCCAGATGTTACTTTGTCCTACTGAAATTTCTCACCTAGCTCTGTCTCCCAGGTCTGCTATACCATCTGCTACAACAAAGTCCTTTCTGTAGATACAGTACACTTTGGGGAAGATCACTGGTATATTCTGGGAAAAAGATTATAGTTCTTCAGAGCGAAGTCTCCCACATGGTACCTTACATGACTTTTAAAACCTTGTGTTATAATTTGTTACCATTCTAAAATTATTTTAAATGAGTTTTAAATTTTGTGATATGTTTTTCTGACTGACTGGAATGAATAAAGAATAGGAACTGTTAACTCAAGATTTATGTGTGGGTTTCAGGGAATTAATGAGCCTCTTGAAATTATGTGATTCTTTAGGCAGATGCATGTTTTTCTGGGGAAGATGGTGTTGAGCCTCTTAAACTGAAAAGGCTAAGATCAACAGATCAATGTACTGATGATTCCCAATAATAATCATCTCCCCAGGTTTAAGCATTAGACTCCTATGTATGCTCAATCACTCAATCATGTCCAACTCTTCATGACCCCATGAGCTGTAGCCTGACAAGCTCATCTGTCCACGAGATTTTCCCAGAAAGAATACTGGACTTTGTTGCCACGTTCTTCTCCAGGGAATCTTTTCAACCCAGGGATCAAACCCGTGTCTCCTGCATCGCCTGCACTGGCAGGCAGATTCTTTACCAACGTGCCACCTGGAAAGCCCATTAGACCTTTATATCTGCAGTTTAATAAATAATGGGTTAGCCAAAAAGCTCATTCAGATTTTCCATTCCTGAGTGAACTTTTTGGTCAGCCTAGTATATCCAATCCATTCTTTCTTCCAGTTCCTGGCAAAAAGCTCCTGAAACTCTTGAAAATTTTCCTGCATTATATGAGTATCTTTACTTATTCATAAGGAATACTTTTCAAGAGCTTATGCTAACCAATGATCAGGCTGGGGCCCTAGATAGCCTCAAGTTGGGACTGGTTACCACAAATACCAAGTGATTAGAGGGCTGGAACTTTCAGTCCCAGCCACCAACCTCTGGAAAATGGAAGAGAGGGAGGCTGGAGATTAAAGCTCTATATACATTCCTGAATAAAATGTGATGAGTTTCCAGGTAGGTGAATGGATCCACAGGCCAGGAAGATTTTGCACCCCAGTTCCACAGGGACAGAAGTTTCTGAACTTGAGACCTTTCTAGATCTTGACCTATGTACCTCTTCACCTGGCTATTCATCTATCCTTTATAATAAACTGGTAAACATAAGTAAATGTTTTGCTGAGTTTTGTGAACCATTCTGACAAATAACTGAATCCAAGAAGGGAGTAGTACAATCCCTTGATTTATATCTGGTCAGTCAGAGGACAGGAGAACAATGTGGACTTGGAACTGCTGTCTGAAGCAGGGACAGTCTTGCAGGACTTAACCTGTGGAATCTGATACTATTTCCAAGTAAACAGTATCAGAATTGGGCTAAACTGTAGGGCACCCAGCTGATATCCACAGAGGACTGGAGAAAACTGCTTGGTGCTGTGGAAAACGCTCCAGAATATCCAACTGCCTATTGGACGCCTCTAAATGAATTTCCAGAAAACACTTCATGCAGCATGTCCAAAATAAAACTCATTTTTCTTCCTTATTCCTCTAACACAGGCTTCCCTGGTGGCTCAGCTGGTAATGAATCTGCCTACAATGCAGGAGACCCTGGTTCGATTTCCTGGGTTGGGAGGATCCGCTGGAAAAGGGATAGGCTACTCACTCCAGTATTCTTGGGCTTCCCTGGTGACTCAGCTGGCAAAGAATTTGCCTGCAATGTGGGAGACCTGGTTTGATCTCTGGGTTGGGAAGATTCCCTGGAGAAGGGAACAATCTACTCCAGTATTCTGGCCTGGAGAATTCCATGGACTGTATAGTCTATGGGGTCACAAAGAGTCGGACCAGACTGAGAGAGTTTCACTTTCCTCTAACATGTTCTGCTTCTAATCCTCACCATCTCGGTAGAGGATACCACCTAGATATAAAGCTAAAAATCTTGCCAGTCATACTTGATCATGATTATGACTCTTTCCTTTTCTTCATTCCCCTTATTCAATCAGTCATGTCTTACAACTTATTGAGAGCTTAATAAATTCTTCCTGAAACAAAAGAATCGTGTATTCTGTAATCATTTTGCACGTGGTAAAGACTTCCAAATGTTAATAGATTCTACAGACTGGAATCTGAACTTTTCATTTTTAATAGAAAGCACAACTCTGTCTCATCATTCCCCTCCTGCAATAACTTTATGACTATACCAGAGAATGCAGATAATTCTTTATTCTTCTGAGTTTATGAAATGAGATCAAAACAGTTTTCTTTTACCGAAGTGACAAGTGGGAGCTGTTTCTGCAAAACAGCTCTTATTTGGAATACTTTTCATTCCTATCTAAACAGTCCTAAGGATCACAGCACTATTGCTCAGTGAGGGTAGCTGTTCTCCAATCTCCAGAAAATAACAGAAATTCTCCTTTGTCAATAATTCCATACCTTTACTTAGAAGCCAACACGATACACAGCACTGCAAAACAACTGTCAAAATCAAAAAACTAAAAATCAAAGTAACTGAAATTCCTGGCTCTTGGCACTACTTTAAAAATTCTTGATGAGAATGGGAGGAAATAAGAGTAGATCTCCAAGTGAAACTGGAAGACCCTTCCTAATTCTTGGTAAAGCATAAATGACTTCTTGACCATTTGATGTCTGAATTCAGGTGGCAATCTTTCCTTAAAAAGATAGCAAGATGTCCAGAAACATGCAATGAGCATCTTCTGTTCGTCACACATTCCCATTAAAGATTAGGAAGTTTATACTGATTTTCTTTTAGCACCAACTCCTAACATACCTTGTGTTCACTGGTGTTTTGTAAACAAAGAGAAAACTTTAAAATGCACTTGTGAGATTTTACTTTGCATTTACTACTAAAAACCAAGAGAGACCAAATTCATACTTATAGGATGTGAGTGAAGTCGCTCAGTCGTGTCCGACTCTTTGCGACCCCATGGACTGCAGCCTAATCAGGTTCCTCCGTCCATGGGATTTTCCAGGTAAGAATACTGGAGTGGGTTGCCATTTCCTTCTCCAGGAGATCTTCCCGACCCAGGGATTGAATCCAAGTCTCCCACATCATAGGCAGACGCTTTACCGTCTGAGCCACCAGCGAAGATCTTCACAGAAAAGAACAACTTTTTAAAACTCTTGTCAGTTGTCCATGTAAGAAAGTAAATCACTATGCACTTTAAGACCAACAAATGTTTATAATCGTCAAGAACAGAACAAAATCAAGGAATATCCAGACTTGGAATATCCTACACCGTTCAAATAGCTGCTTGTCAAATAGGCATAATGGCACTGGAAAAAGAATGTAAGGAAGGCCTTAGCTGTCTCTGCAGCCTGCAGTATGATTCAAAGGTATTTTATCATTTTATCTCTCAAACCACTACAAAGTGACCAAAGTGTAATCATCCTCTTGACAGGGTCTTTCAAAAAGCATAAATTTTCATTTTAAGTCCAGTTATCAATTTAAAAAAAAACGGATCATGCTTTTGATGTTATATCTAAGAATTTGTTACCAAACCCAAGGTTCTGGAAATTTTCTCTTTATTCTAGAAGTTTTATATTTTACAATTAAATCTATGATCCATTTTTAATTAAATTCTGGTGTGAAATTGAGATAAAAGTTCATTTTCTAAACTATGTTTAAGAGGATGAAAAGACAAGCTACACACTGGGAGAAAATATTTTTGAAGTACCTATCTGACCAAGGACTCATATCTAGAATATAAAAAGAACTTTCAAAACCTTACAGTCAAAAACCAAACAGTCCAATTAGAAAGTGGGCAAAAGGACATGAAAAAATACTTCACTAAAATATTTTATTCATATTTCAATAAAATATGAATGGCAAGTAATGAAAACATTTTGACATTACTGTTACGGAAATGTATATTAAGACCATGATGAGATATCACTATACGTCTATCAGAACAGCTAAAATAAAAGCTAATGATAAAGAAACCATATCTTTCCTATATTACTGGTGGGAATGTAAAATAGTACAGTCACTCTGGAAAAGTTTGTCAGTTTCTTTAAGAACTAAACATACATTGATCACAGAACCTAAAATTGCACTACTGGGCATTTATCTCAGAGATACAAAAAGTTATGTCCACAGAAAAGCCTGTACCTGTTTGTTCATAGCAGGCTTTAACAGCCAAAAACTACAAACAACTGAAATTTCTAATAGGAAAACAGTTAAGCAAACTATCTTTCAGACATCCATATTATAACTCCATATCATGGGATGCTGCTGCTGCTGCTGTTGCTAAGTCGCTTCAGTCATGTCTGACTCTGTGCGACCCCATAGACGGCAGCCCACCAGGCTCCCCCGTCCCTGGGATTCTCCAGGCAAGAATACTGGAGTGGGTTGCCATTTCCTTCTCCAATGCATGAGAGTGAAAAGTGAAAGTGAAGTCGCTCAGCAGTGTCCGACTCTTTGCGACCCTGTGGACTGCAGCCTACCAAGCTCCTCCATCATGGGATTTTCCAGGCAAGAGTCCTGGAGTAGGGTGCCATTGCCTTCTCTGTATCATGGGATACTACTCAGCAATTAAAAGGAAGAAGCTATTGACACATCTACAACAGCTTAGATGGATCTCCAGGGCATTACCCTGAATGACAAAAGCCAATCTCAAAAGGTCAAAATCACAAAATCACGAATCTCAAAATGACAAAATCATAGAAATGGAGAAGAGATTAATAATTGTTGCCCAGGGTTAGAGATGCCAGGTGTGACTGTAAAAAAGTAGCATGAGGGAGATCTTGACTGTGTTGTTACACAAATATACACATGTGATATGATAGGTACATACATATTTATACCAATAAGTTATGTGGTTTTGATATTATACAACAGTTAAATAAAACATGACCAAAAGGGGGAACTGGGCATAGTATACATAACAATTTCTTTGTACTACCTTCACAACTTCCTGTGAATCCATAGCTATCTCAAAATAAAAACTTAAAAAAAAATGCAATCAATGTAAAATCACCCCAAAGTTTGGGAAAATGTATAAATGTGTTGAAAACAGTGATGTTGTAATGCTAAATGCAAACCAAAGACGGATAGGGTGATCATGGCTATGACCAAGAAAGACACCTGGAGATTTCCTCCAATTCCTCCAAATACACAGCTCAATCAAATATTTATTGAGAATCTAGCATACAAAAAACACAGTGTTATAAAGACTGAAAGTGTGTTAGTGGCTCAGTTGTGTCCAACTCTCCCACCACATTGACTGTAGCCCGCCAGGTTCCTCTGTCCAGGTTCTCCAGGCAAGAATACTGGAGAGCCATGCCCTCCTCCAGGGTATCTTCCCTACCCAGGGATCGAACCTGGGTGTCCGGCACTGCCGTCAGATTCTTCACCGTCTGAGACACCAGGGAAGCTCTATAAAGAGTAGCTAGATTAAAAAGAAGGAAAGGTCCAGCATTTACCTCTGAATTACTTTACTCTCTAAGAAGAGAAAACAGAATAATTACTAAAAGCCTCAGGGCCTCTGCAACACAAGTTTCCTTTGCCTGGAATCAGTTCAGTTCAGTTGCTTAGTCATGTCCGACTTTTTACAACCCTGTGGACTGCAGCACACCAGGCCTCCCTGTCCATCACCAACTCCTGGAGCTTACTCAAACTCATGTCCACCGAGTGGGTGATGCCATCCAACCATCTCATCCTCTGTCACCCTCTTCTCTTCCTGCCTTCACTCTTTCTGAGCATCAGGGTCTTTTCTAATGGGTCAGTTATTTGCATCACGTGGCCAAAGTACTGGAGTTTCAGCTTCAGCATCAGTCCTTCCAATGAATATTCAGGACTCATTTCCTTTAGGGTCGACTGGTTTGATCTCCTTGTTGTCCAAGGGACTCTCAAGAGTTTCTCCAACACCACAGTTCAAAAGCATCAATTCTTCGGCACTCAGCTTTCTTTATAGTCCAACTCGCACACCCATACATGACTACTGGAAAAACCATAGCTTTGACTAGATGACCTTTGTTGGCAAAGTAATGTCTGTGCTTTTTAATATGCTGTCTCGGTTGGTCATAGCTTTTCTTCCAAGAAAAAAGTGTCTTTTAATTTCATGGCTGCAGTCACCATCTGCAGTGATTTTGGAGCCCAAGAAAATAAAATTTGTCACCGTTTCCACTGTTTCCCCATCTATTTGTCATGAAGTGGTGGGACCAGATGCCATGATCTTAGTTTTTTGAATGTTGAGTTTTAAGCCAACTTTTTCACTCTCCTCTTTCACTTTCATCAAGACACTCTAGCTCTTCTGTGCTTTCTGCCATAAAATGAAACTCACTCAGTTGTGTCTGACATTTTATGACTCCATGGACTATACAGCCTATGGTATTCTCCAGGCCAGAATACTGGAGTGGGTACTCTTTCCCTTCTCCAGGGGATCTTCCCAACCCAGGGATCGAACCCAGGTCTCCAGCATTGCAGGTGGATTTTTTACCAGCTGAGCCACAAAGGAAGCCCAAGGATACTGGAGTGGGTAGCCTATCCCTTCTCCAGCAGATCTTCCCAACCCACCGGGAATTGAACCGGGGTCTCCTGCATTGCAGGCAGATTCTTTACCAACTGAGCTATCAGGGAGATGATGTCATCTACGTATCTGAGGTTATTGATATTTCTCCTGGCAATCTTGATTCCAGCTTGATTTCAATCTTGATTTCAGCTGGATTCCAGCTTGCCTGGAATGCTCTTGTTTTTCTAGTTAGTTCTTACTTGTCCTTGAACTATTAGCTCATTGTCACTTCTTCAGGGAAACCTTTCCTAGCTCACTGACCTCTATATTTGAACACATTCCTCTATTACATGCTGGTACAGCATCCTACATTTTTCATTCGTAACACTAATCATCGTTCACAAAGACCTCTGTGACATTTTAATCTGTGACATCTCTTTCCCCCACTAGACTAATCTCCAAGAAGGCAGAGACAATCTGTGCAGTTCACCGCTGTATTCTCAAACCCAATGCCATGCTTGGCAAATGACAGAAGCTCAAAATATGTTACATATGAAGCTAGAATTCATGTGTGCAAATGAGCAGGCAGACAAGGGCTACTGGGGTTTGTAAGAATCCGAGATCACTCTAACTTGAGAAAGCCAGTTTATATAGGATAAGAGGTTCGTGCAGAGGGTAAAGAATCTTACATCCAAAGCTGAATAGGAATGCATTCTTTCATCAACAGGAATCCAGTGAAGAATTGAAACAAGGAAACCGTGTGTCCTGTGTGCTGTATAGGAAAATTAGTGTGGAGAACTGGACTACTAGGGGCAGTAAAAACTATTAGAGGCAGTAAAATAAACTGCAAGGAACTGTGGTGATGCAGGCATAAAATGATAAGGTCCTGAAAAAGCAGACGGTCATAGGAACAGACAGATGTGAGAAACACTGAGAATGAAGAGCCAAAAGAACTTAAGGACTGATTAGTTCCAGGGGCATGAAAGAGCTAAGAGTCAAAGATGATTCAAGTGGTTTAATGGTGGGTGATCCATGAAAGACAGTACCATTAACAGAAAAGGGAAGTCAGGACCAAGTTCTCTTAGAAGAAGGAATGTGCTTTGTTGGAAGTGATGGCTAACACCCACACAACTGAAGACATGAGACCAGATGGAGAACAGTCAAGGCTTACCATGCAGATGTGTGACTCGACTACAGTTAACGTTTTAGAATGTATGAAATCTCTCAGAGAGGTTGTGGTTAGTCGCTCAGTTATGTCTGACTCTTTGTGACCCCAGGCTCCTCTGTCTATGGAATTCTCCAGGCAAGAATATTGCAGTGGGTTGCCATTCCCTCCTCCAGGGGATCTTTCCAACCCAGGGATTGAACCCGGGTCTCACGCATTGCAGGTAGATTTCTTTACCATTTGAGCCACCAGAGAGAAGATATAAAGGGCCTTGAATGGAAATTCTCTAAACCATTTGATCTGCCCCTGGTGTGAATTATGTTTTTCAAGCTATGGAGTCATTCACACAGATGTGTATAACGGACTTTTGGACTCAGAGGGAGAGGGTGGGATGTTTTGGGAGAATGGCATTCTAACATGTATACTATCATGTAAGAATTGAATCGCCAGTCTATGTCTGACGCAGGATACAGCATGCTTGGGGCTGGTGCATGGGGATGACCCACAGAGATGTAATGGGGAGGGAGGTGGGAGGCGGGTTGATGTTTGGGAACGCCTGTAAGAATTAAAGATTTTAAAATTTAAAAAAAAAAAAGTGAAAACAAGCTATGGAGTCATTCAGACCAGTGAGTTCCCTGAGGGTATGCTGAGCTCAATCGTGCATACGTTAAAGCATACGTTAAAGCATACGTTAAAGAGTGTTGTACACAGCTGGTACAAAATAAGTAGCCTATTAAAGGGGTCAATTATTTTCAAGATAATTTTTGATTATTAATTCCTGTTCCATCTGCATTTTGTATTTCAAAAAGTGGTGCCCTGGGTAGAACTTTGAAAGATCCAGGCTTCAGTTGAAATTATTATAATCAATAAGGCTTGACAGTTTAAATCATTTATCCAAAGCTCTGATTTCCCAAGGCTCCAGAACTGATGAACTGAAAGACCAGACACTGAGACTCTGAAAACCTTAAAAAAAAAAAAAAAACAGGTGGTTGGAGGTGGAGGGGAAGAAAGGCCCAATGAGACTGGGGCTAAAGCAAATCCCCACTAGAAGTACAGAACACTCTTCAAGAAGTTTTTGCACAAAGTTTAATAGGAAATATTACTAAGGGAGTGAAAACAAAAAAAAAAATCAACTGTACCCTATACGAGTTGACAATGAACAAAAATAAAGACGCTTCAAGCGAAGTTAAGGATAAACGAGAATAATTAAAGGGAATTGAGAAAAGCGACTTAAAAACAACAGCATAATGATGGAAAAGTCATTGGCCTGTTCTCCCATAAAATGTTCCTAGGTGTCAGTCAGAGGTGTGGTAACTGAATCTAAATTCAATGCTTAGGTGAATATTATTTCCCCAGTCACAGTTTAAAAATTTTAAAAAAGGATTACTAAAATAGATCAGGCTCCCCTCCCTCCAAAAAGATTATCAAGGTGGAATATACCACAATTCTGCAACTGCAACAATGCTCTAAACGCGAATTGTTGCAAATGTGCTAAGTGCTAACTGCTAAGATAGGTGAGTGTGTTTGTGGGAGAAGTCACGGAAGAGAAAAGAAACCAGTTGAAGCCACAGACTCACCGAACCTGACAAGTCACCTACAATCGAGCCACCCTCTCAACATCGGACTGACTTCCACGACAAGTCTAAAAGATGGTCAACCAGTCTTTGCCGGCTGGTTTCCAACTACAACAAATGGGCCTCTGGTAAACTGACTTTTCTCAGTTGCACAGCTTTCATTTGTTGCAAAACCCTTCTAAGGTACCTTTTAGTAACTTTCACCCCTGGTCCTGGTTCTCTCAAGAGCAACACAGTAAACGGTGAAAGTCGCGTCCTGGCTTTATTTTTAAACTTCAACAAGCAAACTAGGTTTGCTTTCTGGCATGTCAATACATTCCTTTTTTTTTTTTTTTTTTTTAACGTTTGACTCCCCTTGAAGGAAAGAGGAATGCCAAGCACAGTTCCTTCAGACTCGCAGGGCTGAGACCTCCACAGCAGAGCGGAGAAAGGGAGCTTAAATAACTACACACACTAGGAGACGTTGCAACTGATATGAAATACCCGTTGCCAAGAAGCAAGCAGCTCCAGCCCGTGACCGGGTGCTGGGAAGCGATAGAAGCCACACAGATCTGGCGTGGTAGCCCCAAGTCTGTGGGGGCCAAGGACCCTCTATCTCTTTTTGCCACAGCGGCCGGGGGGAGGGGTGGCTAAGTGGGCACTCATCCCCAGCTCAGCGGCAAGCCCGGCGCCTCACGGAGCAGAGTGCTCGGCCCCGGGGAACCGGCATCGCTAAGAGGAGGGCTCGGTGAAACTGGCAAAGCCCAAGCCGCGCCGCTGGGCCAGCTGCCCGTATGCCCAACCAGCCCGCCCGCCGGACGCCGTCCTGAGAACCGGCACCGGTGAGCGCTCCGGCAGTTGGAGACGTCTCGGGCTCGGCTGGGATCCAGTCTATCCCGCCCGCCACCACCCTCTCTCACTCCCCGGCCCAGAGCTGAGCCAGAGGCCACCCCAAGGGGTGGTGCCCAAGAAGGCAGACGGCGGTGGTGGTGAATGGAGCGGGCTGGGCCCGAGCTCCCGCGCAGGCAAGCGAGCGGCTGCGGCGGGTCACTCACCGAGAGGACGCTCATGCGGATTGGGGTCTCCAACAGGCACGCCATCTTGAGCCTTCCCACCCGGCTGCAGCCGGCGCCGGCGCGGGGGCCGGCACTTTCGACAGCCGACTACTGGGCCAACCACAGGTACCTCTCCAGAAAGTCAGGCAGGTAGACGAGAACAGACCACCCTCTAGACACTGCTGAACTATGGCCAAAGCCCGCAGAGGGACGAGCAATGGGAAACCGCGCCAGGGGCCTCCTTACGAATCGTCCTCTCAGAAACGGCAGCTACTCTCAGCCTGGGTTAGAGGTGGGAGCGGGCAGCAGTTCCCGCATGCGCAAAGACGATCTGCCGGCCCCACCTGCGGCTCGCGGAGGGAGGAGCGTCAGGGGCGGAGTCTCGCTACAAGCTTCTTAGACTGATTCGTTACAATTTCTTGAGTTCCCGTTCTTATTATTCCAAAAGACTGGTGTGTGGACTCACCTACATAATTTGAAGTTCGCTTTCGCATTCATTATCTCACTCCTTCTTTGCACCAAACTCCTAGCGTCGTTATTATCTCCGTCTTACAGAAGGAGAAACTGTGATCCCAGAGCCAAGTGTTTTGCCACCAGTAAGAGTGTTTCACGATCCGATGCTGTTTCAGCATTATCCGACTCTTTTATTCTAATGTAAAGAATAGATACTCTAGAGCCAGAACGCCTGAGTTTAATCCTTGCTGTTTCACAGAGCTGCATTACCTGGGCATCTCCTATGCTTCAGTTTCCTCCTGTGTCAAATAAAGGGTTAGAAGGATGGAAAATGTAAAGCTCTTATAACATGCCTGAGACATAGAAAGCGCTGTATATGTGTTAGCGTTTCTCGAGCCGCTGAGTCAAGTAGAAAAAAAATGGGGGCAAGAATCTGATTAATTCACACTACTGCTCTGATCGTTGAAGCTAAATAAAAATATGCTTCTAATTCTAATTTCTGACTGACGAGTTCAGCTCTCTCATTCCTTTGGGTGGTTGTGTATATATGTGAACAAAGCTGCTCTGGATTTGGCTGAACAGGTTTCAACTTCATGCTGTTCGCAACCAGCGAGGTTTTCATAGGATGATTGCAATGAACCTATTATATATTACTCGTCCTCATGCCATTGGCCACCTCATGCGAAGAGTTGACTCACTGGAAAAGACTCTGATGCTGGGAGGGATTAGGGGCAGGAGGAAAAGGGGACGACAGAGGATGAGATGGCTGGATGGCATCACCGACTCGATGGATGTGAGTCTGAGTGAACTCCGGGAGATGGTGATGGACAGGGAGGCCTGGCGTGCTGAGATTCATGGGGTCGCAAAGAGTCGGACACGACTGAGCGACTGAACTGAACTGAACTGATGCCATTGCTGAAGACACTCCCTAATGCAGGCTGATATTACCTCTCCCCTGGGCTAGGCTAATAGCCTTCCGATGGAGGTGGTAGCTCTAGCGTAGATTTCACTTTGCTCCTCACTGTTTTCCTATCTTCTCCCTGTGTTTGGTTTCCAAATTTATTGTGGTGAATTCTTGCTTGTGGGCCAGTGTTCTCTCACTGTTGATCTTCTAGAAAGCAGGGATTTCATTTTAGGTTTTCTTCCTACAGCAACACTATTCCCCAAATTTCATTACCCTGCATACCACCCACACAATGTTTGCCAATCTGCACCCAGGTATTATTCCCTCAATGTTTTTCTTTAAAACCCATTTCAACTCATTAATTTCAGCCTCATCCTAAACCATAAAGCTCTGAAAAGTCAAGTATATTTTTAGTCTAGTACACATTAACATGCTGGGAAGGATTGGGGGCAGGAGGAGAAGGGGACGACCGAGGATGAGATGGCTGGATGGCATCACAGACTTGATGGACATGAGTCTGAGTGAACTCCGGGAGATGGTGATGGACAGGGAGGCCTGGCATGCTGCGATTCACGGGGTCGCAAAGAGTCGGGCACGACTGAGCGACTGAACTGAACTGAACACATTAACATAATAACTACAAAAATGTTTAAATGTCCATCCATGTATCACCTAGGATCATATCATATACCACTACAAACCACAAAAGAGCAGAGCATAGCCCTTGTACAGAGCATGCCTACTAAGCTACTTCAGTTGTGTCCGACTGTTTGCGACCCTATGGACTGTAAGCCACCAGGCTCCTCTGTCCACAGGATTCTCCAGGCAATAATACTGGAATGGGTTGCCATGTCCTCCCGCAGGAGATCTTCCCGACCCAGGGATTCAACCAGTGTCTCCTGCACCTCCTGCATTGGCAGGCAGGTTCTTTACCACTAGCAACACCTGGGAAGCCCTATACAGAGCATACAAAGGTATCAACTCAAATTTTAGTTGTCATTTGCATGGTATACAGCTGTTGCTGTATATTTGATTCACATTTCATTAATTAGCTCATATGTTAATTATACTGACTCTGTCTTCCTTCTTGTCTCACTCTTGCTGACCCATCAATTCTGTTCTGTGGAAACACTTTCCAAATAAACTACCCCATGTCCTGATGCATAATCCTGTTCTTGCCTCTAACATAGCATCTCCAACAACAGACTGTAACTTTGAGGTAATGTTCTACTTTTCAGTCTCCCCGTTATACACTTCAGAGCAGGCACTAGGAATTTTATCATAGACTAGTCATTTAGTGGCTTCCCTGGTGGCTCAGTGGTAAATAATCTGCCTGTAATGCAAGAGACGTGGGTTGGATTCCTGGGTTGGGAAGATATCCTGGGGATGAGAATGGCAACCCACTCTAGTATTCTATGCTGGGAAATCCTGTGGACAGAGGAGCCTGGTGGGCTATAGCCCGTGGGGTGGCAAAAGAGTCAGGCACGACTGAGTGATTAAACAACAACAAAGTCATTTAGTAAATGTTTGTTGAATGAATTGTTGGCTTAGTTTGCATTCATATTATATCCAACTCTTTGTGAACCCATGGACTGTAGCCACCAGGTTCCTCTGTCCATGGAATTCTCCAGGCAAGAAAACTGGAGTGGGTTGCCATGCCCTCCTCCTCCAGGTGGCTTAGTTTGGGCACTCCCAAAGGTAGATCTTGGGGACAATGATTTGGGTGCAGCTAGTTTATTTAGAAAGTGTTTCCGTGGAACAGAATTGATGGATCAGCAAGAGTGAGACAAGAAAGAAGAAAAAGTCGGTATAAGGGTCCATTGTTGAAGTCTCTGCTTATTCCTTAAGGACCCCTGAGAAACACACAGCATGCCCCCAATCCTGGATAGCCATTGTGAGGTTGGAGCATTAATTCACCACTCCCATCCTGTATTGGTTGAGGGTTTCCCACAGCTTTTAATTCTCTACCCTCCTGGATTGTACTTCTGCAGAGAACAGAAAGGGCTTCCCTAACCTGATGTAGAAAAGCAGAATGTGCAGGCTTACATTTGGGGTAGAATGCAGAGAACATCTCCCTGGTGGGTCAGCCATAAAGAATCCACCTGCAGTGCAGGAGATGAAGGAGTTATAGGTTTGATCAGGAAGTTCCTCTGGAGGAGGGCCTGACAACCCACTCCAGTATTCTTGCCTGGAGAATCCCACGGACAGAGGAGGCTAGTAGGCTATAGTCACAAAGAGTTGGACATGACTGAAGCAACTGAGCATGCATGCATTTAGATAGCATGCATCTAAACTTGCAATAGAACCCTCATTACAGCTGTGGCTAAAATCAAAGCATCCAGGCTTTTTTGTTTTATTTCCAGAATATGACACTGCTGTTTTACAGGAAGAAAGTATTGATTAGCAAAGCCCTAAGCTCTGGGATCAGGCATCCCATTTCTAGTCCAAATTTTGCTAATAAATAATCTTCAGCGAGAGGAGAAGGAGATGACAGAGGATGAGATGGTTGGATGGCATCACCGACTCAATGGACATGAGTTTGAGTAAGCTCTGGGAATTGGTGATGGACAGGGAAGCCTGGCATGCTGCAGTCTGCGGGGTCATAGTCAGACATGACTAAGCAATTGAACTGAGCTGAACTGAATTTTAAGTACATCCTTCAAACCTAAATAATGAGTAGAAATTGAGGGGTAATTTAAAAAATTTGTTTCAGCATCCATGGAACAGCAACAACAAAACACAGACTCTTCAACAAACAGGAATGAAATTTCACCCCATCCTTCCCTTTCTCAGAGCAGTATTAATTTATCAAAAAAATCACAACAAAGTATGAGTTTAATAAAGAAAAAGTAGGAATACACAACAGAAAATAAGGGAGGCTCAACTGGTAAAGCATCCTCCTGCAATGCAGGAAACCCTGGTTCAATTCCTGGGTCAGGAAGTTCCCCTGGAGAAGGGATAGGCTACCCACTCCAGTATTCTTGGGTTTCCCGGGTGACTCAGATGGTAAAGAATCTGCTTGCAATGTGGTTTGATTTTGGGTTGGGAAGATACCCTGGAGGAGGGCATGGCAATGCACTCCAGTATTCTTGCCTGGAGAATCCCCCAGGGACAGAGAAACTTGGTGGGCTACAGTCCACGGGGTCAGAAAGAGTTGGACATGACTGAGTAACTAAGAACAGCACAGCAGGAAAGAAATCTGAAAAGTATTTATAAACGTCTAAAGGGAATTGCCAGGGTAGAGAAACAAAACCATACTTTTGAAAGTAGAAGCAAACCAATGTGAAAGAAAAAGAAAAATAAGGAAAGCTTACGGTGTAGAAAGAGCTTTCCTCATAGCTCAGCTGGTAAAGAATCTGCCTGCAATCCAGGAGACCTGGGTTCAATTCCTGGGTTGGGAAGATCCCCTGGAGAAGGAAATGGCAACCGACTCCGGTATTCTTACCTGGAGAATCCCATGGACAGAGGAGCCTGGCAGGCTACAGTCAATGGGCTGCAAGAGTTGGACATGACTTAGCGACTAAACAAAAAAGGAATGATCCCAAAAGGAATTTAGAGGACCCTTTAAAAGATTTTAAAATAGAAGCTCTTTCTTAAATCAATTAAAAAGAAAAAAATGGACTAACAGTGGTACAGAGGAGATATAGTTTGGTTCAACGGACACTAACTGTGGGTTTACTTTGCACACATTGCCCTAGGGATTCAAAGTGAATAAAGATGTGGCTCCTGCCTTCAAGCAGACAGGAAAAAGAGTGAGTCTCTGAGAGGTTCAATACTTTGCTCTCTAATACATAGTCCTCTGGGACCCAATAGGACTCTCCCACATGGGATTACAGAGCAGTTAAGGAAGCAACCAATTAAAGAAAATCTACAAGAGCTTTGCAATGAGAAATAATGCATCCATAATTCAGGTGCTTGGAGGATGTAAGGTATGTATACACATAAAGCAGAATTAGTACGATATTCAAAAAGTCTCTTAATAGAAACAACAGTAGAAAAAAAAAGAAAGTACACTTTTTGTTTTTTATGTATTTGGTTGTGCCGGGTCTTAGTTGTGGCATGTGGAATCTTTTAGGTCTGGCCTGTGGGATCTTGTGCCCTAGCCACAGATTGAACGCAGGCCCCCTGCACTGGGAGCGCAGTCTTAGCCACCGGACAATCAGGGAAGTCCACAAAATGCACTTTTTATAACTAGGTAACTGCTATGGCTGAATTTCAACTTACAAATATAGAAGAAATGATGAATTTGAAAACCACTCTTTTGACAACCATAGGAGTTATAATTGAGGCAAGAATCAACAATGAATGCTCAGACTAATTGGGAGAAATATGATGAAAAACAGAACCTCCCCACAAGTTCCTAATGATATTAGGTAAACCTGATGGATGGGCTTCCCTGGTGGCTCAGATGGTAAAGCGTCTGCCTGCAGTGCGGGAGACCTGGGCTCGATCGCTGGGTTGGGAAGATCCCCTGGAGAGGGAGATGGCAACCTACTCCAGTACTCTTGCCTGGAAAGTTCCATGGACTGAGGAGCCTGGTAGGCTACCGTCCGTGGGGTTGCAAAGAGTCGGACACGACTGAGCAACTTCACTTTCAAACTTGATAGATACCACTTTATTATAGTGATTATAATTAATAATACCACTAGTGGGATAAATAGACATCCCATGGTATTATTCACTGAAAGGGATATAACATCAGTTCTGTGATATTCCTGCCAACATCAGACAAACCTTGAGGGACATACAATAAAATAACACATCTATATGCTTCAAAACTGTCAGGAAAGACAAGAAAAGCTGAAAAACTGTTATAGGTTAAAGGAAACTAAAGTGACATGACACTTACTAAACGTAATTTGTGTTCTAGGATTGAATCCTGAAAAAATAAAATTCCTCTCTTGCTACATAGCACATAAACTGGGACACTGGCTAAGTGGGAACAAATTCTGTGGATGAGGTATCATTGTTAATGTACTGATTTTGATAACTGTACTGTTATGAAGAAAATATCTTTGTTCTTAGGAAACGCAGAGTGAAGAATTTAAGTGTAAAAACGGAGTCACTGTGGGTTAAGCAACTGTTTTTTCTTTAATAATGAGAAAAGAACTCATTTAGAGAATAATAATCAGAAGACCAAGGATCCTGGAAATTAATTCAATCAACAAAATGTACTTACTAGGTACCTACTATGTGTCAGGAACTGTGGTCAGGGGTGGTAATACAATTAACAAGAGAAGCATATTCCCTGTTATCCCAGAGCTTTCAAAAGGGGAAAGAGAGGAACTTCCCTGGCGGTCTAGTGGTTAGGACTCTGCTTCCACTTTCCACTGCAGGGGACATGAGTTCAATCTTACGGAACTAATATCACACTTGTGGCACTGTCTGGGGTGGGTGGGGGGGGTGGGGAAGAAGAAAGACAAGTCATTAGAATGTAGAATGTAGGATGACTAGTGAAAGGGTGTGGGGCTAAGAGAGGGTCTACGAGGAAACCTCATCAGGACTAAAGTCATAAGAAGTCCTTCTGGTAGAGGTGGCTCCCAAGCTCTGACCTAAAGGGTCAACAGAAACAGACCAGGCAAAGCTCTGGGTGCTGCTCCACACAGAGCTTGGCTTTTCCATAAATATTTGTCTAATGAAACAATTAAGACACCACTTCTCTGCATTTAGCTGTGGAAACACTGACAGATCTTCCAAGATCAATGGTAGGATGAGGACCTCAATTATTTATAGGAAAAGAGACACTATAAAACCAACAGGGCTTCAGATGGCTTACCATCTTCTGGATTACTGGGGACTCCAAATTCAGACTTAAATTTAAGAAAGTGGGGAAAACTATTAGACCATTCAGGTATGACCTAAATCAAATCCCTTATGACTACACAGTGGAAGTGAGAAATAGATTTAAGGGACTAGATCTGATAGAGTGCCTGATGAACTATGGACGGAGGTTCGTGACATTGTACAGGAGACAGGGAGCAAGACCATCCCGAAGAAAAAGAAATGCAAAAAAGCAAAATGGCTGTGTGAGGAGGCCTTACAAATAGCTGTGAGAAGAAGAGAAGCGAAAAACAAAGGAGAAAAGGAACGATATACCCATTTGAATGCAGAGTTCCAAAAAATAGCAAGGAGAGATAAGAAAGCCTTCCTCAGAGATCAATGCAAAGAAATAGAGGAAAACAACAGAATGGGAAATACTAGAGATCTCTTCAAGAAAATTAGAGATACCAAGGGAACATTTCATGCAAAGATGGGCTCAATAAAGGACAGAAATGGTATGGACTTAACAGAAGCAGAAGATATTAAGAAGAGGTGGCAAGAATACACAGAACTATACAAAAAAGATCTTCATGACCCAGATAATCATGATGGTGTGATCACTTACCTAGAGCCAGACATCCTGGAATGTGAAGTCAAGTGGGCCTTAGGAAGTATCACTACGAACAAAGCTAGTGGAGGTGATGGAATTCCAGTTGAGCTATTTCAAATCCTAAAGGATGATGCTGTGAAAGTGCTGCACTCAATATGCCAGCACATTTGGAAAACTCAGCAGTGGCCACAGGACTGGAAAAGGTCAGTTTTCATTCCAATCCCAAAGAAAGGCAATGCCAAAGAATGCTCAAACTATTGCACAATTGCACTCATCTCACATGCTAGTAAAGTAATGCTCAAAATTCTCCAAGCCAGGCTTCAGCAATACGTGAACCGTGAACTTCCAGATGTTCAAGCTGGTTTTAGAAAAGGCAGAGGAACCAGAGATCAAATTGCCAACATCCGATGGATCATGGAAGAAGCAAGAGAGTTCCAGAAAAACATCTATTTCTGCTTTATTGACTATGCCAAAGCCTTTGACTGTGTGGATCACAATAAACTGTGGATAATTCTGAAAGAGATGGGAATACCAGACTGCCTGACCTGCTTCTTGAGAAACCTGTATACAGGTCAGGAAGTAACAGTTAGAACTGGACATGGAACAACAGACTGGTTCCAAATAGGAAAAGGAGTATGTCAAGGCTGTATATTGTCACCCTGCTTATTTAACTTCTATGCAGAATACATCATGAGAAACGCTGGGCTGGAGGAAGCACAAGCTGGAATCAAGATTGCTGGGAGAAATATCAATAACCTCAGATATGCAGATGACACCACCCTTATGGCAGAAAGTGAAGAAGAACTAAAGAGCCTCTTGATGAAAGTGAAAGAGGAGAGTGAAAAAGTTGACTTAAAGCTCAACATTCAGAAAACTAAGATCATGGCATCCAGTCCCATCACTTCATGGCAAAAAGATGGGGACACAGTGGCTGACTTTATTTTTCTGGGCTCCAAAATCACTGGGTTGGTGATTGCAGCCATGAAATTAAAAGACACTTGCTCCTTGGAAGGAAAGTTATGACCAACCTAAACAGCATATTAAAAGCAGAGACATTACTTTGCCAACAAAGGTCTGTCTAGTCAAGGCTATGGTTTTTCCTGTGGTCATGTATGGATGTGAGAGTTGGACTGTCAAGAAAGCTGAGCACAGAAGAATGAATGCTTTTGAACTGTGGTGTTGGAGAAGACTCTTGAGAGTCCCTTGGACTGCAAGGAGATCCAACCAGTCCATCCTAAAGGAGATTAGTCCTGGGTGTTCATTGGAAGGACTAATGTTGAAGCTGAAACTCCAATACTTTGGCCACCTGATGCGAAGAGCTGACTCATTTGAAAAGACCCTGATGCTGAGAAAGATTGAGGGCAGGAGGAGAAGGGGACGACAGAGGATGAGATGGTTGGATGGCATCACCAACACAATGGACATGGGTTTGGGTGGACTCTGGGAGTTGGTGGTGGACAGGGAGGCCTGGTGTACTGAGGTTCATGGGGTTGCAAAGAGTCGGACATGACTAAGTGACTGAACTGAAACGAAAAGACACCTACACCCCCACCCCAAGCAATAATGACCATAGTAGGCAAATGAGTTTGAAAATGGAGATGTAAAGGTGACAAGTTAGGCAAAGTAAATCCAATCTTCACCATTTACAAGACGGGAATGGAATCTGGAAGTCATCAAACCTATAAACAGGAGATATTGCTAGCTTTAAATAAAAAAGTCTGATGAAATCAGGAAGTCTGATGGAATGTCTGACAGGTTAAAAATGCAGAGCCTAGAGCCGCCACAGAACTCTTTTTATTAATATATCTATGTGATGCTTGCCTCTCTAGTTTTCCCACCGCAGACTTGCTCACTTGTTTCTTGCAGTTAGCGTACTGCCATCAGGTGTAGTAGGTGCAACACCCACCTAGTTCAATTACAAGATACAGATAGCAGGGATGGATGTTTTATCTTGATGTATAACATTTTATTTATAAACTGACTAGAAGACTCATTGCCCAGATAGCTCCAGAGCTCATTCCCTTATTTCATGAAGCTCAATTTCACCCTATCAATATAGTCTTGCCGAACCACCCTATATTCATTAAGTGCCCTACCCCTACCATAGCATTTCCGATTCCCTCACTCTGTTCTAAATCATCCATCTTTTAAATGCAGTTCTTTCCTGCGTCATTTGTTTTTATTCAACTCTTATTTGGCTGGATTTCATTGTCAAGTCATATTTTTTCAAGAGGGGCTCATGGGTATTGTCTCCTTGGAGGCCTTTCATGGCTGAAAATATCTTGCTTGTTGCCTTTTACTTGAATGATAGCTAGGCTGGTATAGCATACAAGAATACAGAACCCATTTTAGGGATTTTAAGCAAAAGGATTACAAAATTATTGGGTTAACAGGGAGGGAATAGTTTACTCCAGATCAGGAACAGCAAGAAGTTTACCATCACTAAATGAGCTCAGGGTGCTGAGCTGCCACAACTGTTGCCAGAGCCAGAAGAGAAAAGAAATGGTTTTTACTTTTCTACTTTCTAACTTTACACAAATGTTTCTCATTTGCAAAACCTAATCCAGACTTCAGCTGGCAAGGGACTGTAAGAAATGTAGTTTCTTAGCTTCTAGCCCCTGCAACACATGAATGGGCAGATACATATATTTCTAAATATTTCAGTGTGTGTTTTCTAAAAACAAGGGAATCCTTTATGTACCCATAGTAAAATGATCAAGAGCAGGAAATTAACACTGATACAGTGCTATCTAATTTACCGATTTTATTCAGATTTTGCAATTATCCTAATAATGCATTTTTATAGCAGCACATAGCATTCAGTTCTCACAAATCTTCAGTATCCTTTAGTTTTTAATCTTTCTCAGTCTGTCCTTGTATTTCACAACAATCATATTAAAAATAAAAGACAGGCCAGGTAGTTTAATATTTTTTGTCAATTTCAATTTATCTCCTTTCTTTCAAGATTAGATTCAGGTTATGCATTTTTTTCAGGAATACCACAGAAATAACATAAGTCATCTCAGGAGGCACATGATGTGGATTTGTCCATTCCTAGTGAGATTAACTTTGATCACTCTATTAAGTGGTGTTTGCAAGTTTTCTCTAGTGCAAAATCCCTATTTGTCTCTTTGTTTAAAAGAAAAAAAAAGGTATCTTTTGGAAAGCTACTTTGAGATCATGTAAGTGAAGTGAAAGTCGTGCTCAGTCCTGTCTGATTCTTTGTGACCCCATGGATTGCAACCTGTCAGGCTTCTCTGTCAATGGAATTCTCCAGCCAAGAATAAATGAGTGGGTTTCATTTCCTTCTCCAATAATTGAGATCATATAAATAGCTTCAAATAATAGCTGTGTTGAGACTGTATAAGTATCCTTTGTGTGTGAGTATGTGCGTGTGTGTGCAGTCACTTCAGTCGTGTCTGACTCTTTGCGACCTCATGGATGGTAGCGCCCCAGGCTCCTCTGTCCATGGAATCCTCCAGGCAAGAATACTGGAGTGGGTTGCCATGTCCTCCTCCAGGGGATCTTCCCAACCTAGGCATTGAACCCAGGTCTCCTGTGTATCCTGGATTGCAGGTGGATTCTTTACCACTGAGTTACCAGGGAAGCCCTATAAATATCCTATTACTCTTCAGAGTTTTTCCCAGTTGTTTTAACATTCATGTGAGAGTTGGACTGTGAAGAAAGCTGAGCGCCAAAGAATTGATGCTTTTGAACTGTGGTGTTGGAAAAGACTCTTGAGAATCCCTTGGACTGCAAGGAGATCCAACCAGTCCATTCTGAAGGAGATCAGCCCTGGGATTTCTTTGGAAGGAATGATGCTAAAGCTGAAACTCCAGTACTTTGGCCACCTCATGAGAAAAGTTGACTCATTGGAAAAGACTCTGATGCTGGGAGGGACTGGGGGCAGGAGGAGAAGGGGACGACCGAGGATGAGATGGCTGGATGGCATCACTGACTCGATGGACGTGAGTCTGAGTGAACTCCGGGAGTTGGTGATGGACAGGGAGGCCTGGCGTGCTGTGATTCATGGGGTCGCAAAGAGTCGGATACGACTGAGCGACTGAACTGAACTGAACTGAACTGAACTGAAAATTCTTACTTGAAACAGTGATGATGATGATGGTAAATGGTAATTTTTAACTCCAACTTTCCTTCTATACTTATCAATCAGCATGCTTATGTAAATGTGAGCTCTCTTTTCCTACTTACTTGTTTATTCACTTACTTCTGCCAGGATGAAATAGTGTATTCTTACTTTATTCAACAGGCTAATGTCTGTTACTACAATTATGCATTCTGTTGTTGAAATTGTTTCAGATTTGGCTTGTAAGAAAACCTTCAGTCAACGACATTTTGGTGTTTCAGATTCTTTGAATACTTCCTGTTTTCATTTTCTATTTGTCTCTTTATTTTTTAAATTATGAAAGTATGATAACACATTTATAGGAGACTTGGAAAATACAGAACAGAGTTACATACAGTTCCACTATATATTACAATTATTTTTTAAGTAGATAAATTAAGACTTTTAGTCAGAATTTCACTATCAAACTCTTAAAAACTAATAGAATGAATATAAAGAAAAGTAGAAGGATACAGTAGGCCTAAAAAGCACAATTAGGTGAAAATACAATTTTCATACAACAGTAGGATACAAATTCTATTCAAGTTCCCATAGACTATAAAATAGGGGACATATCCAGGGACATAAAACAAGGTGCAAAAATTTCATGGTTTAAAGGTATTGAAATCCTAGAGTCTGTTCTCTTATCACTGTGGAATTATGTTAGAAATTAATATCAAAAGATATTTGAAAATAACTCACATATTTTCAAGGAGCACACCTTTGTTTTATGGCACAAGATGATATAGGCTCATGTTGTACTTTCCCTGCCTTGGAATCAACCACTTCAACAAGCAGGCTTGATTTAGAGGAGAAAGGTCTGATTGTATCTACAAAGTTTTTAATTAATATCTGCTCAGCTTTACCCTAGATTAGGCTTTTTTTTTTTTTTTTTTAGCATGCTTCCATAGTTCACATGTGGTTTCTTTTTTCGTCTTGCTCATCACTGAGTATCGGCTTCCCTGGTGGCTCAGAGGCAAAGAATATACCTGCCAAGCAGGGGACACAGGTTCAATCCTTGAGCCAGGAAGATCCCCTGGAGAAGGAAATGACAACCCACTCCAGTTCTTGCCTGGGAAATGCCATCAACAGAGAAGCCTGGTGGGCTACAGTCCACTGAGTCACAAAAGAATGGACATGACTTAGTGACTAAACAAAATGAGTACCTCTGTCTAGATATTGTCTTTACTCTAACAGAATCAGTATTCTTGACTGGAGAATTCTCCTGGTCGGCTACAGTCCATGGTGTCACAAAGAGTCGGACACAACTGAGGGACTAATATATATCTGCCACATTACCCAGAGATTCCATTCCTGGCCATAATCCAAGGAGAAAAAGTGCTATGTCCACCAAAAGATTTTACAAAACTGTGCATGGTGGCTTTATTCATAACAGCCCAAGTTAGAAACAATCCAAATGTCCTTCAACAGAAAAACAGATCCATGAGCTGTGGTATGTTCACACAATGGAATGCTACACAGCAATATGAAACAGCATACTACGGCTATATCTATCCATAGTAAAGATGATACCAAACCAAACTTGGGTCTGCTTGCCCATTTCTAGTCAAGCCAAATCTATTGGTTGTGATGAAGGAAAGAGCAGCAATTATTGCAGGACACCAAGCTGGGAGTCCAGATAGCTAGTGCTCAAAAAATCTGAACTCCCTGATGGCTTTCAGGGAAAGATTTTTAAAGACAGGATGAGGGAAAGGGTTGTGGGGTGCATGATTAGCTCGTGGACATTCTGACTGGTTGGTGGTGAAGCAATCAAGAGACATATCATCAACCTTCTGGTTCCAACCAGCCTGAGGTCTCTGTGCTAGTGGACAGCATACAGTTAACTTCTTCCACCCAGGGTTTCAGTATCTGTAAAACAGTTCAAAGGATATGGCTCAAGATAGTATCTATAATAGTTCTTGGGGAACTAAAGGTCCTTGACTTTGTTTAACAGCTAAACAATTATTATTTTGTCTTGTTTGATTGCTTCCCTTTGCTTCCACATTTTCTCACTTTAATTAAATTTATTCTTTGGATTTTGGGGTAGACCTAGGAGGCTAGCCTCTCTACAAACAAGGTGTGGGTGGAGGACATTATGGGGGTTGGGGGTGGTGGGGTGGTGGTGTGGTCCTCTGCCCTAGGAAGACCCCATAGTGTCCTCCTGCTCGGTTATATAAGATTCATGAACGAATTTCACAGATACTAAGTGAAAGAAGCCAGACTTAAAAGAATACATAATATACACTGACATTTCTATGAAATTTAAAAACAAGTAAAGCTGATGCATCATGTTAGAGGTTAGAATAGAGTCTTAACTACTGGATCACCAGAGAAGTTCGATTAGATTAATTTCTTGATTAAATTTGTCATAAGGGCTTTATTTGTTTACTTGTCTCTGCCTTGGGAAGATCCCCTGGAAAAGGGATAGGCTACCCACTCCAGTATTCTTGGGCTTCCCTGGTGGCTCAGACGGTAAAGAATCCGCCTGGCAATGCAAGAAAACCCGGGTTTGATCTCAGGAAGTTCGATTCTTTTCTTGATTAAATTTGCCATAAGGGTTTTATTTGTTTACCTGTTTCTGCCTTGGCCACTAATTCATCAGTTGTCAGTCTGGTCCTTTTCCCTCCTGGATGTTTTCGAGACATTCTTCGCTTTCATTGAGTTTGCTGTCTAGTTATGCAAACAACTGGTAGGAAAATGAAGAGTCCCCGGAACCCTTTAAAAAAAAAACAAACCAAAAACCTGATAATTTTAGAAACTCTTCGAAGAGATAATTTCAAAATCGTCAGTGGGTTTTTAAGTTTTATTTTAAATTTGTTTTTATTTTGTAGTGTCTTTTAGAAACCTTTTAATTTCTAAACATTTTCAGGCAATTATCTTTGCCGTGAGGGGTACACCCTAAGTTTGGTTTCATATTATCAAACTACACTATTTTCGGGAATGTTTATTTTACTATTCTGGTTTTAATTTCTAGCATCTGTCAATCTGTTTGGACTCAAAAACCCGCCGAGACAAGCAAAATCCGAGTCTATTTGAAAGTTCCCTGGAATCCCTGAGTGGATCTTGCCCGTCCGGTCCCTTTCTCGCGAGATTTGAAAACCGGAAGTGAATTATATTACTGGAGAGTCAATTGCAGGAGGCGGCATGTCAGGAAAGGCGGCCGGCTGCTGATCTCACTCTGGTCTTCGCTGTCTGTCCTGGGCTGGTTCTGGTTAAGGGGTGGCGGGCAGCGCTCCCCTTTACGGACCGGCAGGATGCGCTTGGCTGTGGCCGGCTGCTGCCACGGCGAGCTGGACAAGATCTATGAGACGCTGGCGCTGGCGGAGCGGCGTGGCCCGGGGCGGATAGACATTCTGCTCTGCTGCGGCGACTTCCAGGCAGTGCGCAACGAGGCCGACCTGCGCTGCATGGCCGTGCCGCCCAAGTACCGCCACATGCAAACCTTCTACAGGTGAGGGACGCGGCCCTGCCCGCGGTACGAGGTGTGGGGCAGCCAGCGGTGGGGGCTGGGTTCCAAGCCCGTCTGCCTACCACTGACCAGCTGTCTCTCTTAGTTCTCGTTTCTCGCCTTTGTTCACGCTGTGTATCTATGAACTGGCGCTTAGTAAATGTCACTTTTCTTCTTTCCATTCTTCTGTTTTATTTGTTTCGAAAGGGATCTTAGCCTGAGAGGGACACCTGGAGAAAGAAACTGACAGGTTCTTCTACCTCACTGCTTGATAAGACTCTGAGACTTGTTCATTTAATGATCCAAGAGTTTTTATTGGATCCTTGCTGTGTGCTAGTCCTCGTTCAGGGCTTGTCCGATGGCTCAGACGGTAAAGAATCCGCTCGCAATGCAGGAGACCTGGGTTCGATCTCTGGGTTGGGAAGATCTCTTGGAGGAGGACATGGCAGTTCACTCCTTTATTGCCTGGAGAATTCCGTGGACAGAGGATCCTGGCGGGCTACAGTCCATGGGGTCACAAAGAGTCGGACACGACTGAGGACTAAACACAGCACGCACAGCGCAGTCCTCATTCTAGAAACTAAGGTTTTAACAGTGAACCGACAAAAGTTTTTGACCTCACTGAACATACTTTGGCTTGAAACCCAAAGTGGCAGCTCTTCATTCTTAAGGAAAAGGATGGCGAATTCGTTTAGAAAGAGCTTTTAAAGTTTTTATGATGAGCTCAGATTTTTTTCCTTGAGATCATTTTGCTTTTCTGCTGTGACTAATTGTATAGGCGTGCCCACTTGCTTTTCTCTGTGTCTCTTTTCTGCAATACCAGTTGACAACTTTTAACCTTATGTTCTAGGTATTACTCTGGGGAGAAAAAGGCCCCAGTTCTCACGATTTTCATTGGGGGAAACCATGAAGCCTCAAATCATTTGCAAGAGTTACCCTACGGTGGCTGGGTAGCACCAAACATTTATTATTTAGGTATGTGTTTATGGTTAATTTCTTGGTCTGATGGCATGGAAGAGCCTGCCAGGATTTGTATATCAGTTGATTAGCATCTTGAGATGTGTGGTGTTTGGGGACTCTCTTGATTTAAGTAGTTAATTATGAAAATTTAACTAAAATAATTCACATAAGTAGGCAATCTTGAGAATATGCCCATGCATCATTTAGTGCTTTAAGCAATACTTAATGTAACTGCAAAGAGCTTCCACACTATTTGCATTCTTTTTATTTTTGCCTATTCCTCTTATTAAAGAAATAAACTTTTAATAATGGAAATTATTAAACATTCATAAAATAGAGAATAGTATAGTGAATCTCTGTACCTATTAACCACTTTAACAACGATTATCATACTGTGTTCCTTCTTTTAACCCACTCCCCACTAAACTCTTTTGTGGGAGGAGGTGATTGTAGTATTTTAAAGCAAATCTTAGCCATCAGATTATTTCACCTGTAAATACTTTAGCACATATTTTTAAGTGATGAAGACTTAAAAATACCACTACTACAGTACCAGGATTTTACCAATTATCTATTATTATCTGTTACCTAGTTTATGTTCATATTTCCCTGATTATCACAAAGAAGTCTGTTTTACAGCTGACTTATTCACATAGGATCCAAACAAGGTCTGTGCATTTTATTTGATTGTCATGATTCTGAAATCTCATAACTGTCCCTTGTCACTTTCCGCCGCCCCCCCCCGTTACCCCCCCCCCCCCCCCCGGCTGCCCCATGCTATTTATTTGTTGAAGAAAATGGGGAATTTATCTGGCAGTAAGACTTTCCTGCTTTCTAGGTTTAGCTGACTGGATTCCCTCGTGTTGTTTAGCACTTCTTTTATCCTGTGTGTTCCCTGTAATTTGTTTCAGGTTTATAACATATAAATCCATCATAGAACATTTTTCCCTATTTCCCCCACCCTCTCCCCATATTCCATTAGGTACCAAGCTTCCCAGGTGACTCAGTGGTAAAGAATCTGCCTGCCAATGCAGGAGACACGAATTTGATCCCTGGGTAGGAAAGACCCCTTGGAGAAGGAGATGACAACCCACTCCAGTATTCTTGCCTGGAAAATCATATGGACAGAGGAGCCTGGAAGTCTACACAGTCCATGGGGTCACAAAACAGTTGAACAGGGCTTAATGACTGCTGCTGCTGCTAAGTTGCTTCAGTTGTGTCCGACTCTGTGCGATTCCATAGATGGCAGCCCACCGGGCTGCTCTGTCCCTGGAATTCTCCAGGCAACAATACTGGAGTGGATTGCCATTTCCTTCTCCAATGCATGAAAGTGAAGTTGCTCAGTAATGTCCGACTCTTCGAGACCCCGTGGACTGCAGCCTACCAGGCTCCTCCGTCCATGGGATTTTCCAGGCAAGAGTCCTGGAGTGACTACACAACAAAACAATTTCCCTCTTCACACATCCTGTCTCATTTGTTCCTCCCTCTCCGCTCAGTCTCTTGCCTGATTTGCTTCTAGTCCCCTCTCCCTAGTCTACCTTATATATATATATATTTTTAAATTTTATTTTTTTACAATACTGTATTGGTTTTGCCCTCCATTGACATGAATCTGCCACAGGTGTACATGAATTCCCAACCCTGAACCCCCCTCCCAACACCCTCCCCATATCATCTCTCTGGGTCATCCCAGTGCACCAGCCCCAAGCATCCTGTATCCTGTATCGAACCTAGACTAGCGATTCATTTCTTACATGATAGTATACATGTTTCAATGCCATTCTCCCAAATCATCCCACCCTCTACCTCTCCCACAGAGTCCAAAAGTCTGTTCTTTACATTTGTGTCTCTTTTGCTGTCTCGCATACGGGGTCATCATTGCCATCTTTCTAAATTCCATATATATGTGTTAATATACTGTATTGGTGTCTTTCTTTCTGGCTTACTTCACTCTCTATAATCAGCTCCAGTTTCATCCACCTCATTAAAACTGATTCAAATGTATTCTTTTTAATGGCTGAGTAATACTCCATTAAAAATATGGAACGCTTCACGAATTGTGTGTCATCCTTGTGCAGGGGCCATGCTAATCTTCTCTGTATCGTTCCATTTTTAGTATATGTGCTGCCGAAGCGAGCACCACCTTATATATTGTTGGCATATTTCTATGCAAAAGGGTAACCTCATCATGATACTTAATTTTCACATAATTTTAGGACTGAGTGGTATTCTTGACTTCTAAACTGTTAAGTTAGCAATGAGATTGCTTTTTCCTACAGTAATTTTATTTAATTGTGTAATTTTTCAGGTTTGGCAGGAGTAGTAAAATACCGAGGAGTAAGGATTGGTGGAATCTCTGGTATCTTTAAATCTCATGACTATCGAAAAGGTAATATTATCCTTTTTTAAAAAAAACACAACAAAAGATGTTATATTCTTTTTTAAAAAATTGAGGTATACTTGACTTACATTGTTACATTAATTTCAGGTGTACAGCAAAATGGGTATTGTTATTCTGAAAATTGTTTTAATTTCTTCCTATTTATTTTTAGTATTATTTTAAAGTTTTAATTTTATTTTTGGCTGCGCTAGTCTTTGTTGTGGTGGGAGGATGTCTCTAGTTTCATTGTGGGGGCTTCTCTAGTTGTGGCTTGTCGGCTTAGTGTCCTCATGGCTGTGAGGTCTTAGTTCCCCAACCAGGGATCAAACCTATGTCTCCTGCTTTGGAAGGTGGATTCTTAACCACTGGACCGCTAGGGTGGTCCCCTGAGAATTGTTTTTAAACTTTAGAACTTATATGCCACAGAGTAACTTAAACAGAGTATATAGTTTGACTTTTTCATTGAATTTCTTCTATGAATCTGCTGCTAAGTCGCTTCAGTTGTGTCCGACTCTGTGCGACTCCATAGATGGCAGCCCACCAGGCTCCCCCATCCCTGGGATTCTCCAGGCAAGAACACTGGAGTGGGTTTCCATTTCCTTCTCTAATGTATGAAAGTGAAAAGTGAAAGTGAAGTCGCTCAGTCGTGTCCGACTCTTAGCGACCCCGTGGACTGCAGCCTACCAGGCTCCTCCGCCCATGGGATTTTCCAGGCAAGAGTACTGGAGTGGGTTGCCATTGCCTTCTCCGTCTTCTATGAATAGATTTGTTAAATTTATAAAATATTATATACATATGAAAACATACAGAACATTAGAATGTATCTTCTGTGTATCCACCATTTAGTTTTATTTGGTATTTTGCCATTTTTAGTTTTGATAAAAGTGCAGATACAATCAAAATTCATTGTTTGTCTGTCCTCAATCCCATCTCTCCCTTTTTTTCCTTTCTTACTTCACCAGGCAGTCACTATTCTGAATTTGTTTTTTATCATTCACTTGACTATTTTATGTCATTACCATATCAGTTAATAGCTTTAAACATTGTATTATATAGAATGCTTTAAACTTCATTATAAGTGTATCATTTTACATATATTTTTCTGCCACGTTTGTTTATATGTTTTTGAAATCCATGTTGATACATATAACTGTATTCATTTTAACTTGTGAATAGTATTCCATTGTATAAGTATACCACACTGAATCTGAATGAATCATACCTTGATTTTAAAGAAATAGCTTGGATTCCCATTGATTTTAAACTTTCATGAATTAAATTGGCAGTTATCCTCAGTATAACTGTTAAATTCAAGTCTGTTCCTTGCTGCCCTGCTCCTTGTTGTAAACTGTTGGAACAGGTCTACAAAAATAGGCCACCTCATATGTAGCAGGTGTAGATGCAAATAGAAACCACTCTTTGGAGGATAATTGGTAATATCTGTGGAAATTATACAAGTATTTTGACTAAGGAATTCTACTTCTAGGAATTTATCTACAGATATAGTCCACAAGTACAAAATGATATAAACAAATTTATTTATTTCAGTCTTCTTTGTAATAGCAAAAGATGGGAACTGGTTAAGTATATCATGAATATAGGGACTTATTTGGCGATCCAGTAGTTAAGACTCCAAGCTTCCACTGCAGGGGGCTTAGGTTTAATCCCTGGTCAGGGAACTAAGATCCCACATGCCATATGCCAAATTCCCCATCCATCCTTCCCTCACTCTTTCGCCTTCCCTTATACCTTTCAGATGGTGTCTTTCAAATCTTACACTATGTGAATAAGCAGTGTATTCCAAAATTAAATATAATTTAATTTTAAAAATCAGAAGCCCCTCTAGTCATTTAGATTTATACTTTGTAATTACTTATTAGAAAATACCAGCATTTTGAGAGCAGGGTTTTTCAAATAAAATTTTTAAGAACCAAAAGTATTGACAAACGTCAGTTTTGGAGAAGTATATGTATGTATTTATATTTTCAGTATTTAAAGGAGTTGAATACAACTTCTCTTCTTTAAGGTCATTTTGAGTGCCCCCCTTATAATGCAGCTACAATAAGGAGTATATATCATGTGAGAAATATTGAAGTCTACAAATTAAAACAGGTATGTAAAAACTATACTATGGCAGACTTGAAAAAATGTAAAGAAATTGTGTACCAGAATGTATTTTGATCAGTTTAGTCTACTACTTCTAAGAAGAGCTTAATTCTATATTTCTAAAATTTGGATCTTGAGTTGGTTTTAGGAGGTTTCCAGATGAACATTTATAAATTTTTAATGGCTATACATTTATTTTAGTGATTAATAATAAAATATTTGATCCATGATTTCAGCTACTATTTCTTAAGGTAAAGCTAAAGAATACATATTGGAAAAAAGTGATAGTTTACAGAAAGTATTACTTGTTTATTTTAAATAGTGATATTAAATAGAAAATAATAGTGATAATAGAGGATATGGGAAAATCATGAAGGTGATATTGAAACACTGGCTTAAGTGGAGAGTGGGTGAAACTAGGTTTTTGTTTGTGATCCCATTCAGTGCCTGGGCTTCCCCTGTGGCTCAGCTGGTAAAGAATCTGCCTGCAATTCGGGAGACCTGGGTTGGGAGGATCCCCTGGAGAAGGGAAAGGCTACCCACTCCAGTATTCTGGCCTGGAGAATTCCATGGAATGTGTAGCCCATGGGGTCACAGAGTTGGACATGACTGAGCGATTTTCACTTTCACTTTTCAGTGCTTAACTGGGCTAGCAATTTTCATCTGTGACAGTTCATATAAATGTCACTCAGATTCTGTGAGATAGATATTACTCAACTTTGTCACACTAAGGGTGAGAGGCCAAGGCTCAGTTAGGTAAAGTCACCTGCCGGAGACTTCCCGCACTGTTCAGTGGTAGAGTCTGCCAGGCTGAACTGAGCCTGGCAGTCTAATCAAAGTGTGTCTCTACTGAGCTGCTTTGCCATAGAAAATAAGGATCATTTATGAGGTAGAGAGAAAGTTATTTCTCTTTGCTTTAATGAGTGAATAGCTCAGTATTTCTGTAACTTCATTAAACAAAGTGTCCCTAGGATGAATTACACTGAAATCTAGAGAACTCCGTGGGTAAGTGGTGTGGTAGCCGAAGGAAGGCAGGGAATTCCTTTTGTTTAATCTCTTTTTAATAGCTTGCTTTCTTTTCTTTTTCTGTTAAAGCTGAAGCAGCCTATGGACATATTCTTATCTCATGATTGGCCAAGAAGTATCTATCATTATGGAAACAAGAAGCAACTTCTTAAGACTAAATCTTTTTTCCGACAAGAAGTGGAAAATAACACACTAGGAAGTCCCGCTGCCTCCGAGCTTTTAGAGCACTTAAAACCTACTTACTGGTTTTCCGCCCACCTCCACGTAAAGTTTGCAGCCTTGATGCAGCACCAGGTAGGAACCAAAATGTTTATTCTTTGATTTAATAAACGCTTACTGAACATCTGTGGGCACCATGGGCACAGTTGGGAAGTTAGCGAAAGAAATCAAAGATAAGTTTCCTTTTGTGAGTAACTCAGCATCCAATCGGGAGAAGGGACAAGCAGTCAATTATTGAATAGTGTAGTAAGTCTGTGACAAAAGTGCTAGTGTACTGTGGGAACACCTAAACCAGGCCATGGTGAGATGGGGATGTGGACAGAGAGATGAAGGGATAGAGGAGGTTTTCTAAAGGAATTGATGTTGCCAGGAAGAAGCAGGTTATCAGGGTAATATAGGCCAAGGGGCCAGTGTGTGCACAGGCTGTAAGTCTGAGAGTGTGGCGTCTTTGGGGAAGCGTAGTTGGTCTCTGGGGCTGAGGCACAGGGAGAGAGAAAGCTGGAGAAAGATCATAGCTGCCTTCCAGCCATGCTCTGGAGTTTGGGAAAGTTGGGAGATAATGACATCAGAGTTTCATTTCAGAAGGATCAGTTTGGCAACAGTTTTGTGTGTGGGTTGGAGTAATGTAAAGTGGGAGACAGAGGGGGCTATGTAAGTAAAAGATGAGGTTCTAACCTATGGCAAAGAGGGAACACAGAACGAAGCAGACTCCAGAGAGATTTTGGAAGCGTAATCATCAGGATTTAGCGACAGAGGGAGGAAAACTCCCGGAGTGCTCCTTGAGTAGCTGCATAGCTGATTGTGCTTAATGGCAGGTAGATAATATAGACTTTGTTGCTGCTAAGTCACTTCAGTTGTGTCCGACCCTGTGCGACCCCATAGACGGCAGCCCACCAGGCTCCCCTGTCCCTGGGATTCTCTAGGCAAGAGCACTGGAGTGGGTTGCCATTTCCTTCTCCAAGGCATGAAAGTGAAAAGTGAAAGTGAAGTCGCTCAGTTGTGTCTGACTCCTAGCGACCCCATGGACTGCAGCCCACCAGGCTCCTCCGTCCATGGGATTTTCTAGGCAAGAGTACTGGAGTGGGGTGCTGTTGCTAGGCTATTATGGAAATACATGGTTCTTCCTTTCACCTCCAGTTCTGACTTAATTCTGACTTTCCCATAAAGTATTCCCTAGGGAAAATGTTTAGAAAATGCTGGGTTAACAGAGATACCTTGTCAGAAGCTTCTCTAGAATTTCTGAGCATCTTTGTTATTTCTGTGGCTGCACTGGGTCTTAGTTGCAACATGTGGGATTGTGCGTGGCACTTGGGCATCTCTCTAGCTATGGTGCATGGGCCCCAGAGCGTGCTCTCAGGCTCAGTAGTTGCAGCGTGGGCTTAGTTGCCCCATGCATGTGGGAGCTTATTGCCCTAACCCTAACCCCTGTGTCCCCTGCATTGGAAGGTGGATTTTTTAACCACTGGACCACCTGGGAAGTCAACCTGAGAGTCTTTAATGTCCTAATGGGCATCACCTTTCTCCAGGATCAGGGATGGGGGTGTGCAGCACTTCTTGAACTTACTGGACCAAATCCTCTTCAGTGGTAGAGGTGTACTTCAGTGATGCTCCTCAAACACAGTCTGGAAGGTTCTGTTTGAAAACATGCCTGTGGGCCCTCTCTGATTCTCACACTCCAGCTTCACTGGGGGAAGGAGGCGAGGTGACCTCTTTCGTTTTCCTTTGGGCTGTTGCCAGCGTGATTATCCTCACCTCCAAGTCTTCTGTTTCTGTCAGTCACCTGCCCCGCATCGCTGTTAATCTCTTCTGGGCTTGTGACTTTCTTGGACTGTTACTGAAGTACCTGACTTGATACTCCACCCCCGCCCCCACCTGCCCAACTCAGTCTTCTGGTATCAACCTCAGGAGCTTGGGTCTCTGAATTAAAGCTATGTTTGATCCCCTTTTTCTTGGCATCTCTGACTTCACCAGTCTTCTGTTTGAGCTCTTTAACCAACACCAGAGATCACCTTTCCTTAGAACCGCCCTGCTTCCCGATCTGCCGGTAGTCTCTGTGCCTCCCACCACGGAATCAAAACTCTCAGCAGGGCGTCCAAGAGCTTGCTTCACTGCTGTTCTTAGTGAGTCACTTTTTACTTCTTCCAGTGTGACTTTCATCTTTGTGATCCCCGATGTTGCTTTCTGCCAGTTCACTTTTTAAAAAGAGCTTTATTGGATTTTTATTTCCATATCAAAAAATTCACCTGTTTTAAGTGTAGAATTCAGTGATTCTTAGTAAATTTCCAGAGTTGTGCAAACATCATATATAATCCAATTTTAGAACATTTCCATCACCCCAAAAGATCCTTTATGCCTCTTTCATGTCAATCTGTGTTCCTGCCCTCAGCCCCAGCCAACCACTGCTTTTTATCTCTGTGGATTTACCTTTTCTGAACATTTCATATAAGTGGAATCATAAAATAAATAGTCTTTGGTTTCTGATTTCTCTCTTTTACTTGCTTTGAGGATCATTCTTGTAGCGTGTGTCACTATTTCTTTCATTTTTATTGGTGAATATCCACTTTGGTGTTATATCTAAGAATCTTTGCCTAACCCAGGGCAAGAAAAATTTTTTCCTATTCTACAAGTTTTATGGTTTTAGCTCTGCCAATTTACTTTTAAACTCATCTCTTGTCTGGTCTTTAACCTTTGTGTTATATGCTTTGGTTTGTGTGTATTATTTGCTTTAACATTATCATTACCACCATTACTTTCTGCTGTGACTACTATAAGGACTTTTTTTCCTTTTGGCTGTGCTGGGTCTTCGTTGCTTTGCCTGCTGCTGCTGCTGCTAAATCGCTTCAGTCGTGACCGACTCTGTGCGACCCCAGAGATAGCAGCCCACCAGGCTCCCCCGTCCCTGGGATTCTCCAGGCAAGAACACTGGAGTGGGTTGCCATTTCCTTCTCCAATGCAGGAAAATGAAAAGTGAAAGTGAAGTCACTCAGTCATGTCTGACTCCTAGCGACCCCATGGACTGCAGCCTACCAGGCTCCTCCGTCCATGGGATTTTCCAGGCAAGAGTGCTGGAGTGGGGTGCCATTGCCTTCTCCTTGTTGCTTTGCCTGGACTTCTCTAATTGCGGTGCACAGCTTTAGTTGCAGTGTGTGGGCTCAGTAATTGTAGCACCCCGGCTTAGCTGCTCTGTGGCATCTGGGATCTTCCTGGACCAGGAATCAAATCTGTGTCCCCGGCACTGACAGGCAGACTCTTAACCACTGGACCACCAGGGAAGTCCTCTTGTAAAGAAATTGAAACCCAGAGAATTTAAGTGCCTTGCTTACCATTGTACAAGTAGAAATAGAGCTAACTTGTTTTGGAAAAGTAACAGTTGTTCCTTTAGCACACAACTTAGAGGTATGGGTAATAAGATTATTTCTATCCTATTCAATGTATGACTTGCCTGAGATGATTTTTAAAAAAATTTTTTAATTGGAGGATAATTGCTTTACAATGTTGTGTTGGTTTCTGCCATAATGAACATGAATCAGCCATAGGTATACATATGACCTCTCCCTCCCCACCCCACCCACCTGAGGTGATGTTTTAACATTCTTTATTAAATCATGGTTCATATTTTCTAGACCATGGATAAAGGACAGTCAACCAAAGCAACCAAATTTCTAGCCTTGGACAAGTGCTTACCACACAGAGACTTTCTTCAGGTAAAGAGAAAATGAAATAACTTTGCCATGTAGTTTGCTCTTCCAATGATTAAAAAAAAATTACTAACTATTCTTTCAGAATTTATTGTTGCTTTTTGTAATTTATATATTCTGAGATTTCTCTGGGAATGTTTAAGTTACGTTAATGTTTTTACACTACTAAATTAAATTCCTAAACTGTATGGTTATATTGACATTCCTAGAATATAAGAATAGATATGTATTTCTTAAAATTACCAATTTCTTCCTGTAGGTAATAGAAGTAGAACATGACCCCAGTGCTCCTGATTCCTTGGAATATGATGCTGAATGGCTCACTGTTCTCAGGGCTACTGATGATCTTATTAATGTGACTGAGCGCCTGTGGAATATGCCTGAGAATAATGGCCTGCATACAAGGTAGGTCTGGCCTTATTTAGGATTTGCTGTCTCCAATGTATGCACAGTTTTTGTCCCCTCCACCTTGTTATAATTTTTTAATCCAAGGAGTTATTGTTCAATGACTATCAGAACAATTCAGAGTTTACCGACTGGTATGAAAACTGCATGTTTTCCATCTAAGAAATCCAAGAAAATGGACTGCTGAGCACCAGCTCTAATAAGTGTATAAGTGGATCAAACTGTAAGATGGTGGAGATTTGGTTTGCACATTAAAATAATTTGTACTTGTTTTAGGGCATGAGTTAAGGTCAGCTTTTTCTAAAAATTGTTTTAATTTCAAAAATGGCCCTTTGCTAAGTTAACTATAATTTTATTAATTTTGAAATGTGGTTAATTTTTTAATTATTTCACCTGCAGTCCATAGTTAGATCTCATTATTTATTGCTGAGGTCGATAAAATGTAAAAAGCTATTGTTTTGGACTTTTTAGATGGGATTACAGTGCGACAAAAGAAGCTATTAACGAAGTACTGGAGAGATTGAATCATGACCTCAAAGTTCCAAATAACTTTAGTATAACAGCTGCTTGTTATGACCCTAGCAAGCCGCAGACACAGATGCAGTTGGTTCATAGGATCAATCCTCAGACGACTGAATTTTGTGCCCAACTTGGCATCACAGACATTAATGTCAGGCTTCAGAAGGCCAAGGAAGACCAGCACTTGTGTGGTGACTATGAAGGGCTGGATGACGTGGAGGGTAATGACTCTGGAGAAGACCCTAGTGAATATAACACAGACACATCTGCCCTGTCCTCTATTAATCCAGATGAGATCATGTTAGATGAAGAAGAGGAGTATGATGATAGTATTGTAAGTGCACACAGTGACGTGAATACACCGTCTGTAGAACCGTCTTCTGATCAAGCTTCTGACTTTTCTGCAAGCTTCTCTGACATCAGGATCTTGCCAAGTTCCATGACTGTATCTTCTGACGATACTTCAGGTTCCCCAGTGTGCAAGGAGGGGAATTCTGGTGACCCTGTGGAGGTGGGGGATGGAAAGGACTTAACCACGGTGCCATTGAAGAGGCTGAGTGATGAACATGAACCTGAACAAAGAAAGAAAATCAAGAGAAGGAATCAAGCCATCTATGCCGCAGTGGACGATAATGATACAGCCTGAGACAGTTTACTCGTCTTAGTATTATATGTGTAGATACATGATTTTTAAGACTATATTTTTAGAATTGGATCTTTGACTCCAGACTTGTTTGTAATAATGAAGTTACATAAGACGATTTTAGTTAGGTATAGACTTTATCTTTAGAACTTTGTATATTTCAGATGAAAAAGATATTAAAATTTCATATATTTACTTGATTGAGTACCCCTTTTTCTGAGAACTTATTCACTTTAATTTTTTTTGAGCAAGCACTTACTGAACACATACTTTGTACCAGGTACTGTTCTATAAGATGGCACTACAAGGATGAGTAAGACAAGGATTCTTGCCTTCAGAGAGTTACTACCACTATAAGTATTTTGGTGTATAAAATATGGCATATTTATATATTTTTTTACAGAGTTGTCATTATTGTATCTATATTTATATGTGCTCTCTTTTCATTTGTTATAAATATTTTCTCTGGTCAGCTCTTCAGTTCAGTTCAGTCACTCAGTCGTGTCTGACTGTTTGCGACCCCATGAACTGCAGCACGCCAGGCCTCCTTCTCCATCACCAACTCCCGGAGTTTACTCAAACTCATGTCCATTAAGTCGATGATGCCATCCAACCATCTCATTCTCTGTCATCCCTTTCTCTTTCTGCTTTCCGTCTTTCCCAGCATCAGGGTCTTTTCCAGTGAGTCAGTTCTTCACATCAGGTGGCCAAAGTATTGGAGTTTCAGCTTCAACATCAGTCCTTCCCAATGAACACTCAGGACCGATTTGCTTAAGGATGGACTGGTTGGATCTTCTTGTAGTCCAAGGGACTCTCAAGAGTCTTCTCCAACACCACACTTCAAAAGCATCAATTCATTGGCACTCAGCTTTCTTTATAGTCCAACTCTCACATCCATACATGACTACTGGAAAAACCATAGCTTTGACTAGATGGACTTTTGTTAGCAAAGTAATGTCTCTGCTTTTTAATATGCTGTCTAGGTTGGTAATAACTTTTCTTCCAAGGAGTAAGCGTCTTTTAATTTCATGGCTGCAGTCACCATCTGCAGTGATTTTGGAGCCCCCCAAAATAAAGTCTTCCACTGTTTCCCCATTAATGTCTCAAATATAATTGAAAATGAAGAGGGTAGATAAGATTTCAGGAAGTAAGTATTCAACATTGGCAAACATAAAATCGTATACTTATTTGTTGAGATTAAACCTGTTGACATTTACATATTATATTTAACTTTAATTTTAATGTAACTAAGCTCATGTGCTACAACTATTGAGCTTATGCTTTAGAGCCTGGGAGCCGCAACTACTGAAGCCTGTGTGTCCTAGAGCCCATGCTCTGCAACAAGAGAAGCCACCACACTGAGAAGCCCTTGCACTGTAACTATAGAGTAGCTCCCACTCTCCACAACTAGAGAAAAAAGCCGGCCCAACAAAGATCTCACAGCCAAAAATAAAATTATTGAGAAAACATTTTTGTAATAACCTATAAAGGAATTTTAAATAGAATATATATGTATATGTATGTACATACATGAAGTGAAATGAAAATCACTCAGTTGTGTCCGACTCTTTGTGACCCCATGGACTCTACAGTCCATGGAATTCTCCAGGCCAGAATACTGGAGTTGATAGCTTTGCCCTTCTCCAGGGGATCTTCCCAACCCAGGGATCAAACCCAGGTCTCCTGCATTGCAGACAGATTCTTTACCAGCTGAACCACAAGGGAAACATATATATATGCAAAACTGAATCACTGTGTTGTATACCTGAAACTAACATGACATTGTAAATCAACTACTTGAATTTAAAAAATTGAAAAATGTATGATCTAACACCACATTTAAAAAGACAAAAGTTATTAGTAGGGATCAAGTTGCATCAGTGCTGCCTCTCATGCTACATAACAGGTTACTAATATTAAAGAGTGTATAAAGATCCATGTGGAGAAGCCGCATTCTGTTCTGGTTAGAGGATATCGTCACCCAGCCCTTGGGTCAGAACTCATGGAACCCAAAGGCTGTTCCAGGATCCCATCCTCCCACAGCAGTTGAAATTCAGGAGCTAATCTAGGAGAATGTGCTGGCATTTGGCTTCCGTCTTGTTAACATCTGACTTGAAAAATGTCTTAGACTTTGGGGGTTTTATCTTTATTGCTTTCCATCTTCTTGTTTACTTTCTTTTTTGAGTTGAATAATTCACTGATTTTAATTATCACATAAAATATTTAAAAACTATGGATTTTCCCCATCACTGATTTAATTGAATTTCCATAAACTGACAATTATTCTTTTTCAGAAATTTTTAATAAAGTTTAAAGCAGAAAGTAATTAGATGTAAAATAAATAATAGAGTTGATAAGTGCTCTTTCTCAAGAAAAAAAAAAGATAATCCCTAGTTTACCCAATCAAGAAAGAGTAAGCACACATACCAAAAGAATAAATAAAAGGGAGAAATGGCCACTGAAACAGGATACTCAAACTAATAGGATTACTCTACACAGCTTGGTACAAGTGAATTTGATAAGTAAATGATTAATTTTGTAGGAAAATAGAATTTACTGAAATCCTAGTAAAGGCAGAAAGTGAATAATTTCTGGAGAAGGAATAGAGTTATCAAGGGACTACTTGTTATATGGTTTCAGGAGAAACTACCAAATCTTTTAAAGATTGGGAAATCCCTAACATTATGTAAAATGTTCCAAAATATAGAAAATGAAAGAAAATTCAGTTTCTTTTCATGAAGCTAATATAACATTGATACCTAAATCTGACAAAGATTGCACAAAAATACTACAAACCAATCTTACATATGAATATCGAATCCTAAGTAAAGTCCTAAATAAAATATTAATAAACAGAATCTATAGCACATTTTTAAGATACAGCATGACTGATACAAAGATGGTTCAATATTAGGAAGTCTGTTCACAGATTTACACAATAATATTGAGATCTAAGGACAAATATGATCATGGATGATGAAAAGGCCTTTGACAAAGGTGAACACTGATTTTTTAAAAAGTAAAATCTAGCATCTTGTTTAACAAGGAAATACTATAAGCATTCCCATCAAAGGAAAGTAACAAAATCAAGGAATAAGATACCTACTATCTCCATTACATTATAATATTTGTGAAAAGAGCAAAACAGATAGAACAATGAGGGGAATCAGAATTGCAAAGGCGGAAACATCTTTATATGGATGACCTGACTTTCCATGGAATAGCAAAACATCAGAATATCAAAACTAAATATATCAACATCACTAAAGTAATATGTAAATAAAGCAGTACAGCAAAGTAATAAGATAAAATTAACATGCAAATCAACGGTTTTCACATACGAAATTACTAATGAGTGGCATGGTATAAGCAAAACAATAAAAAGAAACACTTAATGAGAAATGTGCAAAGCCTACAATGAAACACTTAAAATGTACCCCCAAAATGCAAAAGTTGACTTGAATACAAAACCATCTCTTATTCTTGGATAGATAATACTATAAAGATGACAATTCTCAATACATAAATTTAGCATTAGTTAGAAATCAATACATGCTTTTTTGTTGGCTTTTGTGGAGCTAGACAAGTTGAATTTAAAGTGCATATGGATAAATAAGTTAAAATAGCAAAATCCCACCCCTCAAAGAGTAATGGACCTATCCTGCCCACATCAGTTATTAAAACATACCATAAAGCCTCTATATTAATTAAACAACATGGTGCTATTCCCTTAATGGACAGGCCAGTGGAACAGAAAGACAAGAAATAGGCCCAAACATATATAAGAGTTTAATATATTATTCAAGTGGCATCTCAAATCAGTGAGGAAAAAGATGACATTTTAAATAAGTAAGATTGGATCTCTGGATATCCACTTGGAAAGAAACATTTTTTTTTTAATATAGCAAAATTCAATCCCAAAATATGAGAGAGAAATGTAAAGAATCAAACCATAAAAATATCAGATGAAAACATGGGTACAATTTCTTAAAGTCTGGAACTGAGGAAAACCTTTGTAACTCTGAATCCAGAAACAAAGACTGACAGATGTGACTATATACAAAAATAGACACCTTTCTCATGGCAAACAAAACACCATAAACAATGGTAAATGACAAGAATGGAAGAACATATTTACAGCTCATAGCACAGATAAAGGGCTCATCTTTGCAAAGTACAAAGAACTCTCTATAGACCCAGTAATTACACTTGTAGGATAGGTCAGCCTAAAGATGTAGTTCAGTCGCTAAGTTGTGTCTGACTCTGTGACCCCGTGAACTGTAACCCACCATGCTCCTTTGTCCATGGGCTTCCCAGACAAGAATACTTGAGTGGGTTGCCATTCTGTCTTCAAAATAAAAGGAAGCATAAGCACAGGAGTATTCATTGTAGCATTATTTGTAATAACAAACTATTGGAAACAGTCTAAATGTTCACCAGGAGAGGACTGATTGAACAAATACCCAATGGAGTAATACACAGGTTTAAAAAAGAATGTGACTCTATTGAGATGATCATATGGTTTTTATTCTTCAACTTGTTGATATACTGTATTACACACTGATTTGCAAATACTGAAAAATCTTTGCATCCCTGGGGATGAATCTCACTTCATCATGGTGTATGATCCTTTTAATGTGTTGTTGGATTCGGTTTGCTAGTATTTTGTTGAGGATTTTTGCATCTATATAATAGATACAGAGGCTTCCCTGGTGGCTCAGATGGTAAAGAATCAATGTGGTACACATACAGTAAAGTATTACTCAGCCATTAAAAGGAATGAAATAATGCCATTTGCACCAACATGGATGGACTTAGAGACTGGCATACTGAATGAAGTGAAAAGTGAAAGTTGCTCAGTCACGTTCATCCATGGAATTCTCCAGGCCAGAATACTGGAGTAGGTTGTTCCCTTCTCCAGGAGATCTTCCCAACCCAGGGATCGAAACCAGGCCTTCTGCACTGCAGGCAGATTCTTTACCAACTGAGCCACCAGGGAAGCCCAAGAATACTGGAGTAGGTAGCCTATCCCTTCTCCAGAGGATCTTCCCTACCCAGGAATCTAACCAGGGTCTCCTGAATTGCAAGTGGATTGTTTACCAGCTGAGCTACAGGGAAGCCCCACTAAGTGAAATAAGCCAAAGAGAAATATTGCATCGCTTATATAGAAAAGGTAAAATAATGATATAAATGAACTTATTTACAAAACAGAAACAGACTCACAGACTTAGAGAATGAATTTATGGTTGGAGGGAGGGGATAGTAATTAGGGAGTTTGAGATTGACATGTCATTCTGTGTGTGCTTAGTCACTAAAGTTGTGTCCGACTCATTGTGACTCCTTGAACTGTATCCCACCAGGCTCCTCTGTCCATAAAGTTTTCACAGCAAGAATACTGGAGCAGGTTGCCATTTCCTTCTCCAGAGGATCTTGCTGATGCAGGGATCAAACCCACATCTCCTGCATTGGCAGGCGAGTTTTTTACCACTGATCTACCAGGGAAGCCTGAGACTGACATATACACACTGTTGTATTTAAAATAAATAACCAACAAAGATCTACTGTATAGCACAGGGGACTCTGCTCCATATTATATAACAACCTAAATGGGAAGAGAATTTGAAAAGTAGATACATGTATATGTATAACTGAATCAGTTTGCTGTACACCTGAAACTAACACAACATTGTTAATCAACTATTCTTCAATGTAAAATAAAAAGTTTAAAAAATCTGTTTCACTAATAAAAGTTTGAGAGAGTAGTACAAAAAATGTGGAATACAAAAACATGTACACAAATGTTTATAGCAACATTATTCATGATAGCCAGAAGTAGAGATCACCCAAATGTCCATCAACTGATGAATGAATACAGAAAGTACACATTGACACAATGGAATATTATTCACCAATAAAGAGGAATGAAGTACTGACATATGTTACAACATGGGTGAAACTTGAAAACATTGTGATAAATGAAAGAAACCAGATACAAAGAGAATTGTTTGTTAATTGATTTCCATTTATATGAGATGCCCTCAATAGACAAATCCGTAGAAACAGAAAGTAGATTATTGGTTGCCTAGTACTTGGGGCAGAGAAGGCAACGGCATCCCACTCCAGTACTCTTGCCTGGAAAATCCCATGGAAGGAGGAGTCTGGTAGGCTGCGGTCCATGCGGTTGCTAAGAGTCAGACATGACTGAGCGACTTCACTTTCACTTTCATGCATTGGACAAGGAAATGGCAACCCACTCCAGTGTTCTTGCCTGGAGAATCCCAGGGATGGGGGAGCCTGGTGGCTGCCGTCTATGGGGTCACACAGGGTCGGACATGACTGAAGTGACTTAGCAGCAGCAGCAGTACTTGGGGAATGGAGTCTGTAATAATGAGGAATAACTGCTAATGGATATATGATTTCTTTCTGGGGTGACAGAAGTGTTCTAAAATTAGATTATGGTAACAGTTACACAACTCTGTGAATATACTGTGAATATAAAAACAATTGAATTGTACACTGAAAAAAAGGAGATTCATGAACTGATACAGAGTAAATTTTAGGTTAGATTAAGTTAAAAAAAATCAGTGTAGAGAGCAGTGTATATTTTCTGTATGAGAAGGAAAATTTCACTCCCTTGCTTTCTTGTTTCTCTTTTAGGTTTGAATTTGTAAAACATTTACATGTCTCAAAAGTCAAAACTTTTTTTTTTAAATTGAAATGTAGTTGATTTACAATATTGTGTTAGTTTCAGGTGTATAGCAAAGTGATTTGTATATATATATATATTTTCAGATTATTTTCCATTGTAGGTTATAGTTTCCTGAATATAGTTTCCTGTACTATACAGTAAATCCTTGTTATTTATTTTACATATAGTCATGTGTAACTGTTAATCCTATACTCTTAATTTATCCCTCCCCCTCCTTCCTTTTCCCTTTGGTAAACATAAATTTGTTTTCTGTATCTGTGAGTTTGTTTCTGTTTTGTCAATAAATTACTTTGTATTATTTTTTAGATTCTGCTTATAAGTAGTATCGTATAACATTTGTCATTCTCTGTCTGACTTACTTCACTTGGTATGATATTCTCTAGGTCCATCTGCTTATTGCAAATGGCAGTATTTCACTCTTTTTCTGTGGCTGAGTAATATTCCATTATATATATATGTATATATACACCACATCTTCTTTATCCATTCATCTGTTGATGGACCCTTAGGGTGCATCCATGTCTTGGCTATTGTAAATAGTGATGTTATGAGCATTGGGGTACATATATCTTTTTGAATTGGAGCTTTCATCTTTTCTGGATATATGCCCAGGAGTGGAATTGCTGGATAATATGTGGCTGTTTTTAGTTTTTTAAGAAACCTTCATACTGTCTTCCATAGTGACTGCACCAATTTGTATTCTCACCAACAGTATAGGAGGGTTCCCTTTTCTCCACACCCTCTCCAGCATTTGTTACTGATAGACTTTGATAATGGCCATTCTGACCAGTGCAAGGTGACACCTTAATGTAGTTGTCAAATTATATTTAAAAGGTGTACTCAGAGATGTCTTCCTTCAGTCCTGAGCCTCTTTACCCTGTTACTCCCTCCCCAACTCTGTTTTTTGTTTTTCTTTCCCAACTCTTTTTGTTAGCTTCTGTTTAATCCTAGTGTCTGAAATGGTGATATTGCAGGTAGATCTTTAAAGTGGTAGACACCCAAAACTTGTACGTTGTGGAGACCATTGATTTATGGCCTGCAAGCATCACTTCTTCTTTCTGGTAGTAGCACCACACGTTATTTCTTTGGGGATCACCACTACTGCACTGGTGCCCTGCCCTCACCTGTCTGAAGGCAGTCATATGACTCCAGTTACACTAGTTGGATGCTCCCTCCTTGGAATATGGCTCTTGATTAGAGAGATAAAAGGAAGAAAATAGTTGTTCCCATGGCAGTACCCAGACAATACTCTGGAGCAGTTTCTACTATCTGCTCCACACCCTCAGAATTGCTCTTTTCTTAACCTAGTGTTTCAGCTTTCCTTTCATCTTCTAATCCCAACCCCCTATTTGATCTTCTTCCACTAAATTCTCCACTTACTTAATTTAGTCAGTATGACGTTTGGTGCTTGCAATGCAAATATCCTGACTGATACATATGCTCTTGGATGTTAATGGGGTTCTAACTGGAATAGGCAAAGAAAAAGCAAAATAAGAAAAGTCAGGTCATCTATTATGCATTTCTTTATCAACATATGCCATTTATTTATTTATTCATTCAAGAAATATTTATTGAGATAAATATGTCCCAGTCACTACACCTGGTTATAACTCCAGCTTTCATGGTGCTCTAAGTACAATGAGGGAATTTAACATTAATTAAGTAATCACATCAATAACAGAGTTCCAACTATGGCAGTGTGACAAATGAGAGGAACACTGTACCATAAGAGCAAATCAAAAGGACAGATATATTCACAGTATAATATAAATGACCAGGGTCTTGGTTGAAGCTATTAAATAAGGAAGGTTGTATAACATGGGGAATATAGCCAATATTTTATAATGACTGTAGATGGAAAGTAACCTTTAAAAATTATATAAAAATAAAAAGGCTTTGCCATATAACAAATGATAAGCAAATGAATGTATATTTTTGCTTTAAGTAGATGTAAAATAATAGATGTATCTTTAAAAAAAGAAAAAATATATGAAAATTTAAAAGGAAACATCATTATTTTCAGACCATCTATAGCTAGATCATCTATACAGAAAGGAAAAAAGCAAAATAGAAAGATTTATAGAAGTGAACAAGATCAATGAAAGTTGCTAGTTCAAAGAAAACTTTACAAATCACAGCACTTAAAAAAACTTGTTTTGGCCATGTGGCATGTGGGATCCCACTTCTCCAGTTGTGCTCCCCTGCATTGGGAACACAGAGTCTTAACCACCAGACGGCCAGTATTTATTTTCTAAAACAGCAATAATCAGTAAGCAAAAGTGATACACAGATATAACAGCATAGCAACAAGAAAAGTGAAAACACTTATGAGAAATAGTTTATCAAAATTGCACAAGGCTTCAGTAGGGAAAAACTGAAAACTGTTTTAAAGTAAATAAGATTTAAATGAATAAGAGAATGGTCTAGGATTCCAGATGTGATAAATTAACACTGTAAAGATGTAAATTTTTGCTGTATCAACAGCTACCAATTATCCCAAACCACTGGGAGAAAATATTGACTCCATCCTGGGAATTTAACAAATGTTGGCAAATTAAATTTTAATATAAATTATTGTACTGAAATTATAAAGAAGATTCAGAATCAGCTCCTAACAGTATATAAAACTATGGTAACAAGAAAGAATGTTATGTATTATTGATGTGACCAGTATTTTATTTATAATGTATAAAACGTGAAGAGGAAAGGTTCCGTTCAGTTCAGTTCAGTCGTTCAGTTGTATCCGACTCTCTGTGACCCCATGGACTGCAGCATGCCAGGCTTCTCTGTCCATTGCCAACTCCCGGAGCTTACTCAAACTCATGTCCATTGAGTCGGTGATGCCATCCAACCATCTGATCCTCTGTCGTCCCCTTCTCCTCCCATCTTCAATCTTTCCCAGCATCAGGGTCTTTTCAAACGAGTCAGTTCTTCGCAGCAGGTGGCCAAAGTATTGGAGTTTCAGCTTCAATATCAGTCCTTCCAAAGAATATGCAGGACTCATTTCCTTTTGGATTGACAGGTTGGATTTCCTTGCAGTCCAAGGGACTCTCAAGAGTCTTCTCCAACACCACAGTTCAAAAGCATCAATTCATTGGCACTCAGCTTCTTTTATAGTCCAACTCTCACATCCATACATGACTACTGGAAAAACCATAGCTTTGACTAGATGAACCTTTGTTGGCAAAGTAATGTCTCTGCTTTTTAATATGCTGTCTAGGCTGGTCATAACTTTTCTTCCAAGGAGCAAGTGTCTTTTAATTTCATGGCTGCAGTCACCATCTGCAGTGATTTTGGAGCTCCCCAAAATAGAGTCTGTCACTGTTTCAATTGTTTCCCCATCTATTTGCCATGAAGTCATGAGGCAAGATGCCATGATCTTAGTTTTCTGAATGTTGAGTTTTAAGCCAGCTTTTCTACTCTCCTCTTTCACTTTCAACAAGAGGCTCTTGAGTTCCTCTTCACTTTCTGCCATAAGGGCAGTGTCATCTCCATATCTGAGGTTATTGATATTTCTCCCGCCAATCTTGCTTGCAGCTTGTGCTTCATCCAGTTCAGCATTTTGCTGATGTACTCTGCATATAAGTTAAATAAGCAGGGTGACACTATACAGCCTTGACGTAGTCCTTTCCCAATTTGGAACCAGTCTGTTGAGGCAAGGTTAGGGAAGAATATCAAAGGATTCCAAAGCATTTCAGTTGCTTTCCTTTGTCCACTTTGGACTTCTCTACCTATCGACTTACTGAATCCAAGATAGGAAGTTCCTGATGATTTCCTGAATTCTTCACTAGTAGTTGTATCAAACTTTTGAACCCTCATCATAAAATCTGTTCATCACTCTGTTGGGATACTCAATTGCTCTTACTCAAACTTTTTTTGGGGGAATTGCTTATATATTCATATAGAACTGAATTCCAATAGTACTAGGTGCATATGATGAAAAATCTCTTTGTGTCTCTATTTCTGAGTCATTTGATTGCTTTGTTTTCTTTTAAGAATGATAGTGGTTCTCTTCTTTACCGTGTTTTTTAAATCACTTAAAGTATATATCTTGGAGATGATTCCATGTCTATATATAAAATGTTTTCCTTGTTTTTTTATGGAAGCTCATTATTCCATTGTATGTGTGTGTGCTCAGTCGTGTCCGACTCTGTGACACCATGGACTGTAGCCCACCAGGCTCCTCTGTCCATGGGATTTCTCAGGCAAGAATACTGAAGTGGTTTGCCATTTCCTCCTCCAATTCCATTGTATGCTGCTGCTGCTGCTGAGGCTGCTAAGTCACTTCGGTCGTGTCCGACTCTGTGCGACCCCGTAGATGGCAGCCCACCAGGCTCCCCTGTCCCTGGGATTCTCAAGGCAAGAACACTGGAGTGGGTTGCCATTTCCTTCTCCAATGCATGAAAGTAAAAAGTGAAAGTGAAGTCGCTCAGTTGTGTCCGACTCTTCGCGACCCTATGGATGCATCTAAATTTACGAAAGTGTTTTGCTGGGTCGTGTCTGACTCTTTGCGACCCCATGGACTCTAGCCCGTCAGGCTCCTCTGTCCATGGAATTCTCCGGGCAAGAATACTGGAGTGGATTGCCAACTCCTTCTCCAGGGGATCTTCCCAACCCAGGGATTGAGCCCTGGTCTCCTGCATTGCAGGCAGATTCTTTACTGCCTGAGCGACTATGTCATTTGATGGACATTAAGTTTTTCACAACCCTTTGAACATAAACTCAACAAAAATGAAAACATGTCATTTCTCTCAGGTGCACCTAGATCTCTAGGACAAATTCCTGGAAATAGAATTCCTGGACATATATTGGTTTATAATTTTGATAAGTAGAGCTTGACTGTCCTCTGCTGAAGCTATACAGATTTATGCTCCCAGCAATTTGTGAGTGACTGTTTCTCCATACCTTTCCCAATGTTATTAAACTTAATAGGCATTGAGAGATGAAAAATGGTATCTCAGGGCAGCTTTTAATTATCTTATGAGTAAGACTGTCTTCATATATTGCAGTCTATTTGGATTTCTCTTACTGTAGGCTTCCTGGTCATAGTTTTTCCCTAATTTTCTATTGAATTGAAGTTTAATTTCTTACTTATTTATAAAATTTATATATAACATGCAATTTTAAACTTTACTATTTGATTATCTTTGACTTACTATTAAGGAGTTTGTAATCACTGTAGGGTCTGTAGGTCTTTTTATAAAATAAAATTATAAAATCAAATAAAACAGGATCAGAATACCTCATAAGACAATGTGTTGTTACTGAATTATTGTTAGGTGAAGACCCTTGTAAGTATAATCCAGGACACTCAGGTGACTAGAACCTTGCCATTTACCCCAGGAGCTCCATTCCATGTCTCCATTCTGATCTCAATAGCCTTCCTTCTTCCAAAAGTATCCATTATCCTGCGTTTTATAGTAATCACTCTCTTGTGTTTCTTTGTAGTTTTTCATCTGTGAGCAATCCTAGATACTACAGTTTTGTCCATTCAAAAATTATGTGTTTAAGGGGCTTTCAATCTTCAGGACTTCAGTCTATTTTTTGTTTTATTTACAATATTTTGGATGAAAAATCTATGCCTTTGATGTGTAGTTTCCCCCAGTGTGGATTTGGTTTTTGATGCAGTTCACCATACTCCCCTATCTGTTTTTCCTGCAAATTGGCAGCTGAAGCCAGATGCTTTATCAGACTTAGGGGAAATTCCTCTGAAAAGACCATAGGTGGTGCTGTGTTCCTTCATCAGCAGGTACACATATCTGGTTTTCATTTTTTTTGTGATATTAGCAGTGCTTCATGCCCAATGTGTAGATCAAGTCATTTATTGGGGGTTGAAAAATAGTGATATTCTAATTCAATAATGTATTTTTCATTTATTAGTTGGAATATCTTTTATAACAATGCTATCTGTATAGCCAATAACCAACAGTGCAATTTTATATGGGAAATATAGGATGAATATTTGATTCTTTCTCTTAAAAGTCTTCACACAGTGAATAGATTCTCTATCACAATCTAAAGTAGAAGAAGAAGCAGTGATAGACTTTATTTTATTGGGCTCCAAAATCACTGCGGACAGTGACTGTAGCCATGAAATTAAAAAACACTTGCTCCTTGGAAGGAAAGCTATGACAAACCTGGACAGTGTATTAAAAAGTAGAGACATCACTTTACTGCCAAAGGACTGTATAGTCAAAGCTATTTCCAGTAGTCATATATGAATGTGAGAGCTGGGCCATAGAAAAGACTGAATGCCTTTTCTATGAAAGAATTGATGCTTTCAAATTGAGGTGCTGGAGAAGACTCTTGAGAGTCCCTTGGTCTGCAAGGAGATCAAACCAGTCAATCCTAAAGGAATTAACTCTGAATATTCATTGGCAGGACTGATGCTGAAGTTGAAACTCAGATACTCTGGCCACCTGATGGGAAGAGCCGACTCATTGGAAAAGACCCTAATGTTGCGAATGATTGAGGGCAGAAAAAGAAGAGGGGCACAGAGAATTAGATGGTTAGAGAGCATCGCTGACTCAACGGACATGAGTTTGAGCAAACTCTGGGAGACAGTGAAGTACAGGGAAGCCTGGTGTGCTGCGGTCCATGGATCTGCAAAGGGTTGGGCGTGACTTAGAGATGAATAACACAATCCAAAACTGGTCAATAAGTTTTTAAAACCTATGGGTCAAAACATATTGAGTTTCAATCAGTTTCATTTATGCCTTGTAAATCAAAGAGTATCCTATTTCTGTTAGAAGAAACCCTATCACTGAATCATCTTGCATGACTCCTTGCTATCTGGTATGAAAATATATTCCAGATTTACCTTATACGTTTTTCTGCCTCAGGCATGAAATAAATCATTTTACCCCAGAAGTCCTTGTTTCTCTTGGTGAGACATTATATTTTAAGACCATAATCTGAGTACAAGAATAGTTACTTACAGTTGAATTGGTCATTGTTTCTAGGTCTCTTAAATGGACAGAGCTAGGAAAAGTGTATACACAGACACACACACACATCAAAACACCTCACACATTCACACTGATACTTCCAATTCAAAGTCAAGGATTGCAGGATGTTTCCCTTAACCTTTTAGATGTAGGTTTTTTTCTCTTGTTAGTTTGATTTTCTAATGCCACTCCCTTCTGGCCTATAAAGTCTCTGCTGAAAAGTCAGCTTGTTGGAGTTTCCATGTATATTGTTGTTGCTGTTCAGTAGCTCAGTAATGTCTGACTCTTGGCAACCTGGTAGACTGCAGCACACTCCAGGCTTCCCTGTCCTTCACCATCTCTTGGAGCTTGTTCAAACTCATGTCCATTAAGTTGGTGGTGCCATCCAACCATCTCATCCTCTGTTGTTGTCCCTTTCCCCTCCTGCTTTCAATCTTTCCCAGAATCAAGATCTTTTCTAATGAGTCGGCCCTATGCATCAGGTGGCCAAAGTACTGGAGCTTCAGCTTCAGCATCAGTTCTTCCAAAGCGTATTTAGGATTGATTTCCTTTAAGATTGACTGGTTTGATCTTGCTTTCCAAGGGACTCTCAAGAGTCTTCTCCAACAGCACAGTTCAAAAGCATCAATTCTTCAGTGCTCAGCTTTCTTTATGGTCCAACTCTCACATCCATACATGACTACTGGAAAAACCATAGCTTTGACTATACAGAACTTTGTCAGCAAAGTAATGTTTCTGCTTTTTAATACACTGTCTAGGTTTGTCATAGCTTTTCTTCCAAGGAGCAAGCGACTTTTAATTTCATGGTTACAGTCACCATCTGCAGTGATTTTAGAGCCCCCAAAATAGTCTGTCACTGTTTCCACTGTTTTCCCACCTATTTGCCATGAATTGATGGGACCAGATGCCATGATCTTAGTTTTTGGAATGTTGAGTTTTATACCAGCTTTTCCACTCTCCTCTTTCACTTTCATCAAGAGGCTCTTTAGCTCCTCATCACTGTCTGCCATAAGGGTGGTGTCATCTGCATATCTGAGGTTATTGATATTTCTCCCGGCAGTCTTGATTGCAGCTTGTGCTTCATCCAGCCTGGCATTTCTCTTTATGTACTCTGCATGTAAGTTAAATAAGCAGGGTGACAATATAGAGCCTTAACATACTCCTTTCCCAATTTGGAACCAGTCATTTTCCCATGTCCAGTTTTAACTGTTGATTCTTGACCTGCATACAGGTTTTGCAGGAGGCAGGTCAGGTGGTCTGGTATTCCCATCTTTTTTAAGAATTTTCTACAAATTTGTTGTGATCCACACAATCAAAGGGTTTACCATAGTCAATGATGCAGAAGTAGATGTTTTTCTGGAATCATCTTGCTTTTTTTATGATTCAATGGATGTTGGCAATTTGATCTCTGGTTCCTCTGCCTTTTCTAAATCCAGTTTGTACATCTAGAAGTTCTCAGTTCATGTACTATTGAAGCCTAGCTTGGAGGATTTTGAGAATGATCTTGCTAGCATTTTTAAAAAATTCTTTTTTCTCTTCTCCTTGATTGATTTCCATTACTCTGTCTTCCAGTTCACTGATCTATTCCTCTTTATCATCTAACCTAGTGTTGATTCCCTGCAGTGTACTTTTTATTTCAGTTACTTTTTTCTTCAAACCCATCTGGCTCTTCTTTGTGTTTCTTAACTCTTTGTTAAGCTTCTCACTGTGTTCAGCAAGTCGTCTCCTGAGCATCTTTATGGTCATGACCTTGAATGCTTTATTGGTTAGACTGCTTATCTCCAGTTTGCTTAGTCCTTCTTCTGGGGTTTTGTTTTGTTTCTTCATCTGGAACATATTCCTTTGTCTTCTTAGAGAAATATATAAGAATGTCTCCTCATTTTGCCAAATTTTATGTGCTTTTTTCCTATGTATTAGATAGGTTGGTTATGTTTACTGATCTTGGAGAAGTGGTTTTATGTAGGAGACTTCCTAGGGGATCCAGCAGCACACTCCACTATATGCCCTAGGAGTGCCAGCTCTTGGGCTGAGTGAGCCCTTCTGCTGTGATTAGGCTGACTAATGTGGGTGCACTGGTAGGTGGGGCTGGGTCCTGTTATGTCTGATTGTGTGGCCCAAGATATCCCAGGCTGGTCCTGGCCTTCTACGGGGTAGGCTGGGTCCTACATAATCTGGGGGGTGGGGTAGTACCAGGGCTGGCCCACTGGTGCGCAGGGTTGGGCCCTTCTGCTGTGATTGGGCTGACTAATGTGGGTACACTGGTAGGTGGGGCTGAGTCCTGTTATATCTGATTGTGTGGCCCAAGATATCCCAGGCTGGTACTGGCCTTCTATGGGGTAGGCTGGGTCCTACATAATCTGGGGGTGGGGTAGTACCAGGGCTGGCCCACTGGTGTGCAGGGTTGGGCCCTGTGTGGCTGGCCACAGAGCCTGGGGTTCTGGGATTGGAGCTTACCTGCTGGAAGATGGGCCAGAACCTGGGGCATCTGGCTGGGGGCCTGAGTGGACTGGCACTGATGCTGGCCCACTGATCAGAAGGGCTTGGTCTTGGATGGCTGGGGAGGTCCAGGACTGCTTCTGGGCTGCTGGTGAACAGGTAGGCCCCCAGCACTCACAGGCTAGAGGGAGGACTCCAGTATGGAACTTGCTAGAACCTGTGTTCTAGCTGTGTCCCACCAGCATCTATGTCCCCAAGGGGAGTCCTGGTTGCCTCCTGTCTCTCCAGGAGGGTATCCAAGAACAGCAAGTCAGTCTGGCTGAGTGCTGTTTCAAGCTACTGCCTCTGTGCTGATTCTTAGAGTGTGAGATCTGTGTGCAGTTTAAGAATGGAGTCTCTGTTTCCCACAGACCTCTGGCTCTCCCAAACAGAAGTCCCCCTGGCCTTCCAAGCTAGATGTTCTGGGAATCATCTTCCTGGTGCAGGACCTCCTAGCCAGGAAGCCTGATTGAGGCTTGGACCCCTCCCTCGGGAAGAACCCTTCATATTTTGGTTATCCTCTTGTGGATTGCCTTCCCAGGGGCGTGGGTCTTGACTATACTCCATTTCATCTCTGTTACCTGACTCACTGTGTTTCTTCTTTATATCTTTAGTTGTGGAAATTTTCTTAAAAATAGATTTCTAAAATAATTTTTTCAAAGATTTACTTATTTATTTTTTGGCTGTGATGAGTCTTCCTTGCTGCATGCAAGCTTTTTCTAGTTGCGGGGGATGGGGTTTACTCACTAGTTGCAGTGCATGGGGGCTTCTCATTACAGCGGTTTCTCTTCTAGCAGAGCACAGGCTCTAGGGTATGCAGGTGCGTAGTTGCAGCGCATAGTCTCAGTAGTTGCAACTTGTGGGGCTCTAGAGCGCAGGCTCGGTAATTCTGGTGCCGCGGTATGTGGGATCTTCCAAGACCCAAGGATTGAACAGGGTGTCCCTTCCATTGCAAGGCGGATTCTTATCCACTGGACCACCAGGGAAGCCCCGACCATCTCTTCTGTTAGTTTCCATGTCATTCTCAACGATAGTTCCTCTGTACATAGTTGCGATGTTTGCGTGCCTGCGGGTTGAGCTCAGGGTCCTCTCTCTGCCATCTTGGCCATCTCCTCTGCTCCATCCTCTCAGGTCTTGCCTTTAGAATTTGTTAGGCAGAAAAAAAATCTGTTTGGCAACATCAGAGCTGTGTTTAGTGTAAGGCTAATTTTTTCCTCCAGTACTGAGACAAGAGCATTCTGAGTTTTCTACCCCATACTCTATGAATTATCAGGTTTCTCAGCCTGACTGGTGGGCCTGGGTGCTATTTCTGGCCCTGTGTGATTGCCACGTACTCTTCTTCTGATCCCTTTTGGCGGTTCTTTCCTCAGCCTCAGATGGTTATCTCACACACCTGCTCTGATTATTGCTTTGCTGAATTCTCAAGCATAACCCTGTCTGTAGGTCTCTGGAATTTTTGCTCTGTGACTCTCTCGTCTCTAGTACTCTGCTTACCTCAGGCTTTTGGACTCTCAGCTCTCTTTTTTTCTCCCGAGTACAAAATGTGGGTTCTACCTGGGCTCCCACTCTCTGCGCTGAGGCTAGAAATTCTCAGGAAGCTGGGTTAACCAGAAGGCTTACGTTGTTTGTTTCCCATCAATCAGGGATTATTGTCCTTTATTGCCTGATGCTCAGCGTCTTGAAAATCCCTGTTTCATATGTTCTACATTTTGTTTCAGGTGGGAGGATACCTGGTTCCTTTATTTTGCCTCTGGAAGTGGAATTCCTTATCCTGTATGTGTTCGATTGTTCCATTCATATCAGTATCTCCTCTGTGTGAGGCTCTATGTTGAAGAGAAAGCTCACAGAGCTATGTCACCCACTTCAGATCTTACTGGAAGCCCTCATCCTTGCCCTCATCCACTGTTTTTATTTATTTATTTGGCTGTGGCAGGTCTTAGCTGAGGCATGTGGGGTCTAGTTCCCTGAGTAGGGATTGAAACTGGGCCCCGTATATCAGGAATGTGAAGTCTTAGCCACTGGACCACCAGGGAAGTCCCGCCTCACCTACTATTGTACTGGATAAAACACCTCCCTGTTTCAGTGTGGCCACACTTTCCAGTAAATATCAATTGGATACTTTGATTTTCCCCTCCTCTCAGGTTTGGCTGCTTCTCTCTGCTTCCTCTAGTACAGAAGCTGAAACCATGGAGCTCTTCGGGCTATTGGTGATTTGTCACCATCCACTTGTATTTTGGGATTTAAGGAGATACCTCGTCACCTAGTTTTGCTGTAAATGTTGTCTGTGGGATTTTTGACTTTATAATTTCGTTGTTCTGCCTGTTTTTACATAGAGATTTGGATTTAGATTTTATACTGCTGCTATTATCATTTTCCCAGAACCCTGCCGAAATCCCTCAAGAGAAATTTATGTTTTTATCATGTCATGTACTTCTTTGAGACCACTGTTTTTCACTAATAGTTCACCAATGTTTTCTTCTCCTACATAATTTAAATTCTTCTGCAAATTCTACCCCCGCCCCAAGAAGGTATGGTTGCCTGCTCTTTTTTCTCCTTTTCTGCCCCCTCCTCTTTTCTGTTTCATTTCCTCCAAGAATATGTCCCATCCAGTCACAACTTTTTTGCCTGTTTCTTAACTTTTCATTTCCATCAATTTATTCTACGGACAAGTTTCACCATCATTCTTCCAGCTATTTTGTGCTGCCAGTGCAGCTTTTCCAAAGGCTTGTGGGGAAATCAGAAAAGGGAGTACTTCTTCAATGCCTACCACAGATTAAAAAAAAAAAAGCCAATAGAATTTAACAAGTACAGTTATAGGAACAGAAGAATCAAACCAGTGGAACAAAAGGGAAAACTCAGACAGGTGTGCATATATGTATATGGGGACATAATATGGTGACTTGCTACATGACAGCGCTGATATAACCACCCAATAGAGAAAGCACATCTCTACTGCAGATGATGTTGGAGAAACTAGTTCACTACATGGAGAAAAAAGAACAATCAACCTTTACATGCTACCACATACAAATGTATGTTCCAGGTGGATGAATAAACTTAATGTGAACTATGACATAATGAAAACATTTTTAAATGTGGGAAAATATCTTTGTCACTTAGGAGTGTGGAAGGTTTTCTTTAATAGGATTCCCCAAAAGCAAATCATTCAACAAAATATAACTGCTGTATTTATTGCATCAAGATGAGAATATCTGTTAAATAGAGGACATCAAAGACAAATTAATCCAGATGACATTTTGGGAAAAGAGAATTACAGTGTTTAACACAACACAAAACTAATATCTAGATTCTACAAGGGATTTGTAGATTTATAAGAAGAAGGCAGAGTGAAAACAAATGACAGAAAAACCAGCAAAGCATATGGAAAAGCAATTTATAGAAGAGGAAAACAAATATGTGTGGAGGTACTCAAATTCATTAGTTATCAGAGAAGTGCAATTTACAGCAATGGTGAGGTACCTCATAGAATGCTGGTATACTGATGACAATCTAATGATTGGTTACCAGCCTAGAACTGGCATGATGGGCACATGAAAGGGCACACTAATAGAATGGATATGGTAGCAAAGATAGAGACCATATATTGTCCAATAATATAGACTCCCACTTCCCAAGATTAATCCAACTTGTCAGCAACAGAGATCACCACCGAGTCCTTGGTTTGGCATTATTTGTTGAGACCAGCTGGCTACTTGGTGCCCAGTTGGTTGACAACATCAGGCCCTTTCCATTGGAAACGCTAATGCTTCATTGTCATAGGAATGAATAGTCCAGGTATGAGTTTGCCTTTCCTGTCTGTCGGCTTCAGCTACAACATTTGGGGTTATGTACTGCGTGTTCCACAGGCATGGGATCTCATATAGCATAGCATTTGAAAAAGGGACTCACTCTGCAGTTATGGAGGTGCAGGAGTGGCTCCAGTATAATGGAATCTACTGGTTGTATAATATTTTGCACCATCCAGGGATGGTTTTCTGAAAAGACATTCTTAAAGGTGCAGTTGAAGTGCTGGCTTGGAGAAAACACTCTGAGAGAATTGAATATTACCCTTCAGTACACAGCATATTCATGTCAATTCAGAGACTTGTGTATGATGCTCTGTTCCTAATAGAAAGAGTAGATGGATCTGGGAATCAAGGGCTGTAAATAGGAGTGGCCCCACTGACCACCACTCTGAATGGCCTCATTAGAGGATTTTGTGCTTCTGGCCCTGTAAATCTGGACTCTTCAGTGTTATAGGTTCTGGTCCCCAATAAAGCAGATTCTTGCCCGGTGATACAGCAAGTGTCTCATTGAATTACAAACTGCTGCAAGGGCACGTTGGACTTCTCATGTCCAGGGGCCAGCAAGTAAAGGGAGCAGTTACCCTGGTGAAGGTAATTGACTAATCAGAAGGAGGAGGTCAGGCTACTTTTACATAATGGTACCAGGGAAGAATATGTACTGAACTCGCTAGATTCAGTTTGGGGCTTCCGGGTATTCCCTGACCCCACGATAAATTAACAGGCATGTGCAGCATCCCTGACCTGAGGAAGAGTATGACTATGAAAGGCTCAGGCACTTCAGGGAAGTAAGTTCCACAACCAGCTAAATTATGAAGAAGTGATCTCTGAGGGTGAAGCAATGGACATTAGAAGAGGGAGAGGATGAGTCGCAGCCCTGAGATCAACTTCAGCTACAGTGACAGGGCCTGTAGGGCACTCCTCTAACCTGCTGCTTGTTAGTTCCCCTCAGTAAGAGAGGTCCATGGGAACCATGGAAACACTGCTCCCCAAAACTATCTAGAAAAGTAAATGCGTGCATCTCAAGGGCTGTACTGCGGCAGTCGTGAGACTGTGCCTCATGGCTCTCCAACTGGAAGGGGCATAAGTGACCAACAGCCCCAGCTACTGCACTATGAAATATATCACTGAGTTGTGCTGAGGCCACTCTTTCCACAGGCTTTTCCCAGAAGTCACTGCGTGTGGCAAGAATACTGAGGTAGATTCATTCCTGGGAGACACAAGACTCCTCTAGTGGCTGACTTTGGTTTGAGGACTCTAATTACTTTGCTGAGCTTTCCTTAAACAAGGACAGCCTTGGGCACGGCAACCTAGGACAATTCCACTCCAGCTTCTCTCAGACTTGCCCTGTGATTTGACAGCTCTCCCAGCTGTACACATTTCCTTTCCTATTCTCATGCTGGCATTTCTCCTAATGCAGTCTTTGCACAGTTAACCTCATCTCATCTCAGTCTCATCTCCTCTTGTGGTCTGCTTCTGAATCAACTTGGGATTTGCCCCTGCTCCCAATAGGATGGTGATGGCCCCTGAGCAGAGGGGAAGCACTGCCTCACACCTGGTTCTGGCCCTACTCCCTCCATCTCCTGCCCTACCTCCTACCAAGGTGATAGCTGGCAGCACACCCTGAGGAGAGATGTGACTCCTGCTCACATCAAATCTAGCTGATGTGACTCTTGTTCACATCAAATCTCCTGTTCACATCAAGGACAGGGAAGCCTCGTGTGCATGGGGTCACAAAGAGTTGGGCACAACATAGCGACTGAACAACACCACACAGATTGCATAGGAATGCCCCCAAAGAATACCCCTTCAAGGATACCCCTGCAATTGGCGACTGTTTCACCTAAATTCATAGAGACAGAAAAAGTTAAGCAAAATGAAAAGACAGGGGAACTGATCTCAATTGAATGAGCAAGAGAAACCGCTGAAAAAATAATGAAACGGAAATAAACAATTTATAAGATAAAGAAATCAAAGCACTAGTAATAAGAAAGCTAACTGAATTATGGCAAAGAACAGATGGAAACAGTGAGAATTTTAATAAGGAACTAGAAAATATAAAAAGGAATGAATTAGGACTGAAGAATACAATAGCTGAAGTGAAAAGCACACTAGAAAGAAGGAATAGCTGACTACGTGATAGCGAAGAACACACAAGTGATTTGGAAATCTTCCAAACCTGGTTGGAAATCATCCAACCAGAATAGCAAACAACAACAACAACAAACAAACAAATAAAAATAGCTATTTTAGAGGTCTCTAGGATAACATCACGTATACCAACACTTGCATTGTAGAGGTCCTAGAAGGAAAAGAGAGAGAAGGGGGTCAAAAATGTGTTGGAGGAAATTATCGCTGTAAACTTCTCCAATTCAAAGAAGGAAACAGCTATCCAGGTATCATAGGAAGCACAGAGGGTCCCAAACAAGATGAATCCAAACAGAACCATACCAATAAAGTCATAATTAGAAGGGCAAAAGTTGGAGAGAAATCTAAAGGCAGCAAGAGAAAAACAGAGTCATGTAAGAGGGAATCCCCAGAAGGCTATCACAGCTGATTTCTATGCAGAAACTTCACAAGTAGAAGGAAGTGGCATGATATAGTCAAAGTGCTGAAAGGGAAAAATCTGCAACCTAGGATACCCTACCCAGGAAGATTATCATGAGAATGGAAGGAGAGACAATTTCTCAGACAAGCCCAAAGGAAAACAGTTCATCAGTCTTAAATCTACCCTAAAATAAATGTTAAAGAGTCTTCACTAAGTGGAAAAGAAGTAAGAAGTAGTAGGAAAGGGGAAAATCTCAGTAGAAAAGGGTAATACTTAGTTAGGGTTGAGGCTCAACCACTTAAAAGAGCCAGTGTGAAAATCAAAAGACAAAAAATTGTTAAGGTAACTATAACTACAATAAGCAGTTAAGGGATAAACACAAAGATGTAAAATATGACATCAAAAACACAAAATGGGGAGGGGAGTAAAAAGGTAGAGCCTACAGAATGTGTTTGAACTTAATAACTATAGTTAAAGCAAACAGATATAGGCCAGCATATATGAACCCTATGGTAATTACAAATTAAAAATGTGTAATAGACACAGAGAAACTTAAAGGAGAGAAACACAAGTATACTACTAAAGAAAATCATCAAGCCACAAGGGAAGAAACAAACAAATGAAAAAGACATAAAGCATAGAACTACAAAAACAATCAGAAACTGCTGAGGTCCTTTAATGGACCAGAACCTGGTGGTCCGAAGTCGACGATAAGAAAGTAGAGGAGAGAGAAAGAGGCTGATATTCCTTGGTTTACGCAGAAAACCAATAGAGTCCTGACACGGGGCTTGCTCTGTTCACGAAGGCCTCAGGCACCCTCTCGATGGGGTGAAGGTGCTGAGCACCTTCTCGAGAGGGTCTTAGAAGCCTGGGCAGGAAAGTGAACCCAGAGGGCCTCTGCGCTCCAAAGAAATAGCCTGAGAGAGAGAGAAAGAGAAAGCAAGACACGGGGACCAAAGCTCTGATGGAGCAAAGGTATTTTAATCAACATGGTGTGGGCATATATACTGTCTTACAAGGTAGTTATTCTTCAGCTAAGATAAAGATTAAAATTCCAGACTTACAAAACATAGGTGATCCATATCAAAGAGAGAATTGTAAAGAATCATTTTTACCGTATGGCTCATAAGAAGGAAGAGGGTACTTATCACCATATTGAAAAACTAACGAAGGAAATGCCTGGATTCCTCAGCCCCGGGAGAGGCTTGCCTCTCCTCTTAATTCCTGAATGTTCAGGAATTAATAAGGAACAGAGGATTCCTGACAGATCCAAAACAGCACACAGGAAGCCTCCTGTTAAATGCTTCCTGACAATTCCCCCTATTTTATTATATTTGTAAAATGAAATTTGATTTGTTTCCAGTTGTAGGCACTATGATTAAATGAATCAAGAGTAACACAAAATTGAAGTAATCTGGGAGCAAGTCCAGCCATGGGACCTTCTTCCCAGGGTCATTGGAGATTTACTGGTAACCACAAAGGTTTTGACTGTGTTGATCACAATAAGCTGTGGAAAATTCTAAAAGAGATGGGAATACCAGATCACCTAACCTGCCTCTTGAGAAATCTGTATGCAGGCCAGGAAGCAACAGTTAGAACTGGACATGGAACAACAGATTGGTTCCAAATAGGAAAAGGAGTACGTCAAGGCTGTATATTGTCACCCTGCTTAACTTCTATGCAGAGTACATCATGAGAAACGCTGGACTGGAAGAGACACAAGCTGAAATCAAGATTGCCGGGAGAAATATCAATAACCTCAGATATGCAGATGACACCACGCTTATGGCAGAAAGTGAAGAAGAACTAAAAAGCCTCTTGATGAAAGTAAAAGAGGAGAGTGAAAAAGTTAGCTTAAAGCTCAACATTCAGAAAACGAAGATCATGGCATCCAGTCCCATCACTTCATGGGAAATAGATGGGGAAACAGGGGAAACAGTGTCAGACTTTATTTTTTGGGGCTGCAAAATCACTGCAGATGGTGATTGCCACCATGAAATTAAAAGACGCTTACTCCTTGGAAGAAAAGTTATGACCAACCTAGATAGCATATTCAAAAGCAGAGACATTACTTTGCCGAATAAGGTCCGTCTAGTCAAGGCTATGGTTTTTCCAGTGGTCATGTATGGATGTGAGAATTGGACTGTGAAGAAGGCTGAGCACCGAAGAATTGATGCTTTTGAACTGTGGTATTGGAGAAGATTCTTGAGAGTCCCTTGGACTGCAAGAAAATCCAACCAGTCCATTCTGAAGGAGATCAGCCCTGGGATTTCTTTGGAAGGAATGATGCTCAAGCTGAAGCTCCAGTACTTTGGCCACCTCATGCGAAGAGTTGACTCATTGGAGAAGACTCTGATGCTGGGAGGGATTGGGGGCAGGAGGAGAAGGGGACGACTGAGGATGATATGGCTGGATGGCATCACTGACTCGATGGATGCAACTCTGAGTGAACTCCGGGAGCTGGTGATGGACAGAGAGGCATGGCATGCTGCGATTCATGGGGTCGCAAAGAGTCGGACACAACTGACTGACTGAACAGAACTGAACTGAACTGAACTGAACAAATTACATCAAGATCGAAGAATCAAAAGGGAATCGTTTCTTAAAGAGAGAGAGGAATTAAGACATGTATATAGTTTACAATTAATACAAGTTACAGAACGTAAAGTCTTATTAAATGGTAAATTTCCTATGGCTATAACAAAAGGAAGTGGGACATAGGCCTGTATAAAATATGACTGATTGTAGAAATAGTTACTATGACCATGACTGGTCCCTGTAAAATGTCCGGTCCAAGTTCCAAGTTTTTCGGTGCTCACAGCAAGTTTCCAAATGTCCCATTGTTCAGGCCCACTCTGTTTATTGAGGATGCTCCTAGGATGAGGTGGGGCTAATACACCGTCAAGCCACCCAAGAAGTCCTTTGTCGTAGTAATGTTCCATCATAGTGTCAGTGACTTTCCATATCACACACAATGTTGTTAATATCATCTGAGCAGTCAGATAACCACATACCATGGGGTCCCCAATCAACAATTGTATGATTAGCCACAAACATTAATTTTCTTGATTTGGTTTGACATTTGTCCCAATGAACAGGAGTATATGTAAAGTTTTTATAAGTAAACCTTTTGCATAATGTTCTTTGTTCTTTCCCTAACTCTTTCCCTAAAGTCTCAGTAGTATAAACATGGTTCACAGACAAAGAAAGGGCAGTAAATGGTCTAAGCAACGTCCGAAAGTCCTTTTTGGGAGGCAGGGTGAAAGCCCAAGTTTGTCGGCTGACATTTATGCTCAATTCTGCTGGCCCATGCACAAGGGAAGGACTTCATAGCCTAAAGAAATGTTAGTTTTCCGTGGAGTCATTGGTTGATAAGATCAGTCTTTTCTTTGTCCATTCTATGACCTACAATAGAGGGGGTTGGGTATTAGTCAGAGCTCGAGCGGGGTGCGAGGGTGGGTACAGGTCAAAAGACTGAGCATTGCCAGGAGAATGTATTCGGGACTCTGAGGAATTCCTTGTTGAGAGGCCAAATTTTCAGCTCGATTAGTGAGGGTTTTTATTTGCCCCCAAGTGGGGAGATCATAGGGGTGATGCTGCCGAGGGCGGTGCTTCCTGGAGATCTTTAGAGCTGCCATGGCCCATATTGAAATTTCTTCCTCCTGGGGTCCTTGTTGTTCCATCTGCATTTTGAAGGCCGGGGGCCCCCTTGGGTCGAATCTTCCGAAGAGGAAGCCATGTGAGTTTGTTGGATCCATCTGGGGAAATACAAGCATACTCCCTTCCCTGTAAGATTAGTTTCCCAGATTTCCATTGTTTCGTTAACCTGTCTTGGTACCAAATGGGCAGAGGAAGAGAAGTGTCCTTCAGTTCCTTGAAATGCCTTTCTGCTCTCGGTAAGATATCTCCCTGTGGTAAATTCAAAAAATTTAAAACAAATAAAGCTATATTAACAATAGTTATAGGTTTAGAAAATATCTTATGTTGGAATCTAGTAGAGTCTGCTTTAGATAAGGGAGATAGTAGTGTTCCTGTGTATTCCCCCTTTTAAAATTTTTTTATTTGCAACTTTAGTGTGTGATGTGCTCGTTCGACTAAGCCTTGTGCCTGTGGATTATAAGGAATACCTGTAATATGTTTAATAGAAAAAGATTGTAAAAATTGCTTAAAGTGTCTAGAAATATAGGCAGGGCCATTGTCTGTTTTTATAGAACTAGGAGTTCCCATTACAGCAAAACAAGCTAATAAGTGAGTTATAACATATTGTGTAGCCTCACCATGAAGAGGTGTGGCCCAAATAAAAGAATTAGTGTCAATACAGACATGCAAGAAAGAAGATGGAGAGGGTTCAGGGCAATGAGTTACATCCATTTGCCATAGTTCATTAGGTTGCAAACCACGAGGATTAATACCTTGTGCGATGGGTCGAAGATGTAGGGATCTACAAGTAGAGCAATTACTAATAATTTCTTTAGCCTGGCAGTATGGGATTTTCCATAGCTGGTGTAGGGAGCCAGCATTGTTATGGAACAGAGCATGCTGTTCCTCTGGAGTAGCAAAGGAAATCAGTTTATCAGCTTGCTCATTACCATAAGTCATTGGGCCAGGAAGACAAGAATGTGCTGGAATATATGTAACATAAAAGGGAGAATTGTGGTTTCTAACAACAGATTGTAGTTCTGAAAAGAGTTGTTGAATAATAGGTTGATTGGAGTTTATGGTGGAGGTTTCTATATTTTTTAATACAAAAACAGAATATATAGAGTCAGAGACTCTATTAATGGGGTGAAAGTGAAAGTGAAGTCGCTCAGTCGTGTCCGACTCTTTGTGACCCCACGGACTGTAGCCTGTCAGGCTCCTCCGTCCATGGGATTTTCCAGGCAAGAGTGCTGGAGTGGATTGCCATTTCCTTCTCCAGGGGACCTTCCCGACCCAGGAATCGAACCCGAGTCTCCCGCATTGCAGGCGGACGCTTTACCATGGGAGCCATTAATGGGGTGAGGATGTAGGCAAATAACTTGAATAAGAGCGTATAATTCATTTTGTTGAGCAGAATGAAATTTAGTATAAAAGACTTTATATTCCTTAAGAGACCAGAATGAAGCTATGGTGTTTTTAGTCCCATCTATATAAAAAACCTCAGCCTGTGGTATAGGCTGTGAGCTGATAATTCGAGAAATAATAAATTCAGTATTTTTGAAGAAATTCCACAGCTTACCAGAGGATAATGAAATGAAATTTCTCCAAAATATTCCAGAAAAGCTATTTGGAAATCGGTAGAAGTTTGTAAAGCATTCTCAAATTGAGATTTATTGATAAGTATTACAATTTTATGAGGATATGAGCCAATTAGAGTTTTAGTCCTATTTCTTCCATTGATAATGATTAGAGCAATTAAATCAAGGTAGGTGTAAGTGACTTTATTCCCCTAAAATGGGTATAGATCCATTCTTTTGGGTGTTCTTACTGGGCAATAAGTCCTGTGGGAGAATGAGGAGAGGGGAGTATAAACAATTCCAGAGGTAAATCTAGTTTGATGCAGGTAAGAAATTGTTTTTGTAATTTATTTTGCACCAAATAGAGTTCCTCTTATGTCTCTTGAGAAAGTGAACAAGGGCTATTTAAATCAAGACCTCCTTTTAAAGTATTAAATAAGTTATTCAGTTGATAATTAGCAATGCCTAAAGAAGGGCTTCCCTCCTGGCTCAGAGGTTAAATCGTCTGCCTCCAATGCAGGAGATAGATCCCTGGGTTGGGAAGATCCCCTGGAAAAGGAAATGGTAACCCACTCCAGTATTCTTGCCTGGAGAATCCCATGGATGGAGAAGCCTGGTAGGCTACAGTCCATGGGGTCGCAAAGAGTCAGATATGACTGAGCGACTTCACTTTCAAAGAAGGTCTAATCCAGTTAATATCACCTAAGAGCTTTGAAAATCATTTAAGGTTGATAATTTATCAGTACGGATCTGAGTGAGTTGGGGAGTAATACATTGTCTGTTAACAACAAACCCCAAGTAATGGTAAGGTGTAGAGGCTTGAATTTTTTCAGGGGCAATGATTAATCCAGAGTTTTTTAAGCATAGTTGAGCTATATCAAACATGTGTTGAGTTTCTAAGATAGATGGAGCCGAAAACAATGTATCAACCATATAGTGAATAACAAGAAAGTTAAGAAATTGCTTTCTCACAGGCTCAAGGGCTTTGGCTACATGATACTGACACACGGTGGGAGAATTCATCATCCCTTGTGGCAGTACAGTACATTGGTACTGTTTATGAGGTCCAATATGATTAGGATAAAGGAGAGAGAAAGTGAATCTCTTGGTTAAAGGGTGTAAAGGTATATCAAAAAAGCAATCTTGTAAATCAATAATAATAATAATAATATGCCAATTTTGAGGAATAGTGGTAGGCGATGGGATTCCTGGTTGTAATGTACCCATAGGTTTCATAGATGCATTAACTTTTCTAAGGTCTGTTCAGTTCAGTTCAGTTGCTCAGTCGTGTCTGACTCTTTGCAACCCCAGGGACTGCAGCCTGCCAGGCCTCCCTGTCCATCACCAGCTCCTGGAGTTCACTCAAACTCATGTCCATTGAGTCAGTGATACCATCCAACCATCTTATCCTCTGTCATCCCCTTCTCCTCCAGCCCTCAATCTTTCCCAGCATCAGGGTCTTTTCAAATGAGTCAGCTCTGCGTACCAGGTGTCCAATGTATTGGAGTTTCAGCTTCAGCATCAGTCCTTCTAATGAATATTCAGGACTGATTTCCTTTAGGATGGACTGGTTGGATCTCCTTGCAGTCCAAGGGACTCTCAAGAGTCTTCTCCAACACCACACTTCAAAAGCATCAATTCACTGGCACTCAGCTTTCTTTATAGTCCAGCTCTCACATCCATACGTGACTACTGGAAAAACCATAGCTTTGACTAGACGGACCTTTGTAGGCAAAGTAATGTCTCTGCTTTTTAAGATGCTGTCTAGGTTGGTGATAGCTTTTCTTCCAAGGAGCAAACTTCTTTTAATTTCATGGCTGCTGTCACCATCTGCAGTGATTTTGGAGCCCCCCAAAATAAAGTCTGCCCCTGTTTCCACTGTTCCTCCATCTATTTGCCATGAATTGATGGGACCAGATGCCATGATCTTTAATAAAATATCTAGGAATAAACTTAACCAAGGAGGTGAAAGATCTATACTCTGAAAACTATAAAACACTGAAGAAGGAAATCAAAGATAATAAGAAGAAATAGAAAGGTATCCTGTGCTCCTGGAATGGAAGAATTAATATTGTGAAAATGTCCATACTACACAAAACAATCTACAGATTTAATATGATCTCTATCAAAAGAAGAAAGTTTTCATAGAACTAGAACAAATAATCCTAAAATTTATATGAAACCACAAAAAACCCTGAATTGTCAAAGCAATTTTGAGAAAAAAGGACAAAGCTGGTGGTATCATACTACCTTATTTCAGACTATACTACGAAGCTACATTAATCAAAACAGCATGGTACTGGCACAAAAACAGATTAAATGGAATAGAATAGAGAGCTCAGAAATCAGCCTACACATCCATGCTCAATTGATCTACAATAACAGAGGCAAGAATATAAGAAGGAGAAAAGATAGTCTCCTCAATAAGTCATGCTTGGAAAACTGGACAGCTACACATGAAAGAATGTAATTAGAACATTTCTTCACACTACATACAAAAATAAACTCAAAGTGCATTAAAAATCCAAATGTAAAACCTGAAACCACAAAACTCCTGGAAGAAAACATAGGCAGAATGCTCTTTGACATAAATTGTAGCAATATTATTCTGGATCTGTCTCCTAAGGTAAAAGAAATAAAAGCAAAAATAAATAAATGGGACCAATCAGACTCAAAAGCTTTTGCATAGCAAAGGAAACTACCAAGAAAAAAAAAAGACAACATACTAAACGGGGGGAAATATTTGCAAATATTATGATCTATAAGGGGTTAATATCCAAAATATATGAACAGTTTCTACAACTCAATACCAAAAACCAAATACCATATAAATGGTGTTTATAAAATGGCCAGAATACCTGAATAGGCAGTTTTCCGAAGAGGATATACAGATTTTTAACAGGCAAAGATGCTAAATATCATTAATTATTAAGGCAATGCATATCAAAACCACATCTATCACTTCATGCCCATCAGAATGGCTAACATCGGAAAGTCTACAAATAACAAATGTTGGCAAGGATGTGGGAAAAAAGGGAATCCAAGCAAACTGCTAGTGGGAATAAGAATTGGTACAGCCATTGTGGAAAATAGTATGGCAGTTCCTCATAAATACAAATAGAACTATCATACAATCCAGCAAGTTCACTCCTGGGTATATATATCTAAAAAACCCTAAAACACTAACTCAAAGAGATACATGCATCTCGATACTCATAGCAGCATTATTTACAATAGCTAAGATATAGAAGTAACACATATCCATCAATAGAAGAATTGATAAAGAAGATGTGATGTATCTATATGTGCGTATATATATTATATATGATGTATAATATATATAGTATTATTGCATTGTGTACATATACATATACACAATGTAATATTACTCATCTATTAAAAAGAAGGAAATTCTGCCACATTTGCAGTAATGTGAATGGGACCATCAGGGGCGGCAGCAGAGAGGAGCAACCCCCCATCCAAGGAACGGCGGGTGCATGGCGCAGGAGGGCCGAGAGGAGCTACTCCACGTTCAAGGTCAGTAGGGGTGACTAGTCCAAGGTAAGGAGCAGCGGCTACACTTTACTGGAGCAGCCATGAAGAGATACCTCACATCCAAGGTAAGAGAAACTCAAGATGGTAGCTGTTGCAAGAGGGCATCAGATGGCAGACACACTGAAACCATAATCACAGAAAACTAGCCAATCTGATCATATGGACCACAGCCTTGTTTAACTCAATGAAACTAAGCCATGCTGTGTGGGGAGACCCAAGAGGGATGGGTCATGGTGGAGAGGTCTGACAGAATGTGATCCACTGGAGAAAGGAATGGCAAACCACTTCAGTATTCTTGCCTTGAGAACCCCGTGAACAGTATGAAAAGGCAAAATGATAGGATACTGAAAGGATACTCCCCAGGTCAGTAGGTGCCCAATATGCTACTGAAGATCAGCTCCAGAAAGAATGAAGGGGTGGAGCCAAAGCAAAAACAATACCCAGTTGTGGATGTGACTGGTGATAGAAGCAAGATCCGATGCTGTAAAGAGCAATATTGCATAGGAACCTGGAATGTCATGTTCATGAATCAAGGCAAATGGGAAGTGGTCAAACAAGAGATGGCAAGAGTGAACGTCAACATTCTAGGAATCAGTGAACTAAAATGGACTGGAATGGGTGAATTTAACTCGGATGACCATTATATCTACTACTGTGGGCAGGAATCCCTCAGAAGAAATGGAGTAGCCATCATGGTCAACAAAAGAGTCCGAAATGCAGTACTTAGATGCAGTCTCAAAATCAACAGAATGGTCTCTGTTTGTTTCCAAGGGAAACCATTCAATATCACAGTAATCTAAGTCTATGCCCCAACCAGTAATGCTGAAGAAGCTGAAGTTGAATGGTTCTATGAAGACCTACAAGACCTTTTAGAACTAACACCCAAAAAAGATGTCCTTTTCATTATAGGGGACTGGAATGCAAAAGTAGGAAGTCAAGAAACACCTGGAGTAACAGGTAAATTTGGCCTTGGAATGCGGAATGAAGCAGGGCAAAGACTAATAGAGTTTTGCCAAGAAAATGCACTGGTCATAGCAAACACCCTCTTCCAACAACACAAAAGAAGACTCTACGCATGGACATCACCAGATGGTCAACACCGAAATCAGATTGATTATATTCTTTGCAGCCAAAGATGGAGAAGCTCTATACAGTCAGCAAAAACAAGACCGGGAGCTGACTATGGCTCAGATCATGAACTCCTTATTGCCAAATTCAGACTCAAATTGAAGAAAGTAGGGAAAACCACTAGACCATTCAGGTATGACCTAAATCAAATCCCTTATGATTATACAGTGGAAGTGAGAAATAGATTTAAGGGTCTAGATCTGATAGATAGAGTGCCTGATGAACTATGGAATGAGGTTCTTGACATTGTACAGGAGACTGGGATCAAGACCATCCCCATGGAAAAGAAATGCAAAAAGGGAAAATGGCTGTCTGAGGAGGCCTTACAAATAGCTGTGAAAAGAAGAGAAGTGAAAAGCAAATGAGAAAAGGAAATACATAAGCATCTAAATGCAGAGTTCCAAAGAATAGCAAGGAGAGATAAGAAAGCCTTCCTCAGCGATCAATGCAAAGAAATAGAGGAAAAGAACAGAATGGGAAAGACTAGAGATCCCTTCAAGAAAATTAGAGATACCAAGGGAACATTTCATGCAAAGATGGGCTCAATAAAGGACAAAAATGGTATAGACTTAACAGAAGCAGAAGATATTAAGAAGAGGTGGCAAGAATACACAGAAGAACTGTACAAAAAAGATCTTCATGACCCAGATAATCACGATGGTGTAATCACTCATCTAGAGCCAGACATCCTGGAATGTGAAGTCAAGTGGGCCTTAGAAAGCATCACTATGAACAAAGCTAGTGGAGGTGATGGAATTCCAGTTGAGCTATTTCAAATCCTGAAAGATGATGCTGTGAAAGTGCTGCACTCAATATGCCAGCACATTTGGAAAACTCAGCAGTGGCCACAGGACTGGAAAAGGTCAGTTTTCATTCCAATCCCAAAGAAAGGCAATGCCAAAGAATGCTCAAACTACTGCACACTTGCACTCATCTCACATGCTAGTAAAGTAATGCTCAAAATTCTCCAAGCCAGGCTTCAGCAATATGTGAACCGTGAATTTCCAGATGTTCAAGCTGGTTTTAGAAAAGGCAGAGGAACCAGAGATCAAACTGCCAACAACCGCTGGATCATCAAAAAAGCAAGAGAGTTCCAAAAAAAAAACACATCTATTTCTGCTTTGTTGACTATGCCAAAGCCTTTGACTGTGTGGTTCACAATAAACTCTGGAAAATTCTGAAAGGGATGGGAATATCAGCCCACCTGACCTGCCTCTTGAGAAACCTGTATGCAAGTCAGGAAGCAACAGTTAGAACTGGACATGGAACAACAGACTGGTTCCAAATAGAGAAAGGAGTACGTCAAGGCTGTATACTGTCACCCTGTTTATTTAACTTCTATGCAGAGTACATCATGAGAAAAGCTGGACTGGAAGAAACACAAGCTGAAATCAAGATTGCCGGGAGAAATATCAATAACCTCAGATAAGCAGATGACACCACCCTTATGGCAGAAAGTGAAGAGGAACTAAAGAGCCTCTTGATGAAAGTGAAAGAGGAGAGTGAAAAAGTTGGCTTAAAGCTCAACATTCAGAAAACTAAGATCATGGCATCTGGTCCCATCACTTCATGGCAAATAGATGGGGAAACAATGGAAACAGTGTCAGACTTTATTTCTGGGGGCTGCAAAATCACTGCAGATGGTGACTACAGCCATGAAATTAAAAGACACTTACTCCTTGGAAGGAAAGTTATGACCATCTTAGACAGCATATTCAAAAGCAGAGACATTACTTTGCCAACAAAGGTCTGTCTAGTCAAGGCTATGGTTTTTCCAGTGGTCATGTATGGATGTGAGAATTAGACTACAAAGAAAGCTGAGTGCTGAAGAATTGATGCTTTTGAACTGTGGTGTTGGAGAAGACTCTTGTGAGTCTCTTGGACTTCAAGGAGATCCAACCAGTCCATCCTAAAGCAAATCAGTGCTTTGTGTTCATTGGAAGGAATGGTGCTGAGGCTGAAACTCCAACACTTTGGGCCACCTCATGCGAAGAGTTGACTCATTTGAAAAGACCCTGATGCTGGGAGGGATTGAGGGCAGGATGAGAAGGGGATGGCAGAGGATGAGATGGCTGGATGGCATCAGGACTCGATGGACATGAGTTTGGATCAACTCTGGGAGTTGGTGATGGACAGGGAGGCCTGGCATGCTGCAATTCATGGGGTCGCAAAGAGTCAGACACGACTGAGTGACTGAACTGAATGGACCTAGAGAATCTTATGCTTAGTGTAATGTCAGAGAAAGACAAATACTGTATGATATTGTTTATATGTGGAATCTGAAAAAATAAAACAAATGAATGTATATAACAAAACAGACTCACAGATATAGAGAACAAAGTAGTGGTTACCAGCGAGGTGGTGGAAGGGAGGAGGGGCAAGATAGGGGTAGGGTACTAAGAGGTACAGGATTTTCAGGTGGCGCTAGTGATAAAGAATCTGCCTGCTAAGGCAGGAGACATGTGGTTCAATCTTTGAGTTAGGAAGATTCCCTGGAGGAGGGGACGGCAGCCCACTCCAGTATTCTTATCTGGAGAAGACCATGGAATAGGGTCACAAAGAGTTGGACATGACTGAAGCAATTTAGCATGCATGTACATTAAAAGGTAGAAATTACTATGTATAAAATTGATAAGCAACAAGGATATATTGTACCACAGAGGGAAATATATCTATTATTTGTAATAACTTTAAATGGAGTATAATCTATATAAATGTTGTACACCTGAAACTAAAGTAATATTGTAAATCAATTATACTTCACTTTAAAAAAGAATATTAAAAAAAATAGAATGAGTCCCTGATTTCTGACTTGGATGGTGGGTGCCTGGTGACTGTCAGGCACGAGATGAGGGAGACCAGGGATTTCCATTTAAAAAGAGAAGTTGTAAAAAGGGCAGATTGTGGGGTGTGTGGAAAGACAAAAGGAAGGGAAGGCCGAGAAAGAGAAGTCGTAAAAAGAGGGCAGATTATGGGGTATGTGGAAGGACAAAAGGAACGGAAGGCAGAGAAGTCTCAGGTAAGGAGGATACTTCCACCTGGTACAGGTTTCTGTTGCAGATGAATTTGCCCTTCCACACTGGAGGCTTAGTGTTGGTTCTCCAAACCTTAAGAGTAGCTCCAACTGCAAAAACATATTCTCAGGAAAACATATGGATGGAGATCAGAGAGCAGCAGCTTACTGCGAGGTTTCCATCTTAGTCAGCTTGGGCTGCTACACGAAATACTGCCCACTGGTGGTTTCTTCAACAGAAACTTGCTGCTCACAGTTCTGGAGGCTGGGAAGCCCAAGATCAAGGTACAGACTGGATTCCTGGCGAGGCCCCTCGTGGAGGTTTCTAAACTGCTGCCTTCTTGCTGCGTCCTCACATGGCCTTTCCTTGTGTGTGCTTGTGGAGACAGGGAACTCTCTGTCTTCCTCTCCTTATAAGGATCCCATCCTCGTGATCTTATCTAAAGCTGATGACTTCTGAAAGGTCCTGCCTCCAAATACCATCACATTGGGCTTAGGGCTTCAACAGATGAGTTTTGGTGATGGGGGAGTTTGTGGCACAGATATCCAGTCCATAGCAGTTTCTTTCAGTCAGAATGGGAAGTGTTCACTCTCAAGGCCACAGTCTTTATAAAGGTCCTGTGTCACATGGACTCTTGGCATGCATGGCTCCAAGATGTCCCCAATTCCTTACAGGAAGAAGAAATTAAGCATTGACTTACAGAGCTTAATGGGGTTTCCCTGGTGGGTCAGTGATAATGAATCCGCCTGTCAATGCAGGAGACACAGTTTCAATCCTTGGGTGGGGAAGATGCCCTGGAGAAGGAAATGGCAACCCTTTCCAGTATTCTGGAAATCCCGTGGACAGAGGAGCCTAGTGGGCTACAGTCCAAGGGGTTGCAAAAGAATCAGACACAACTTAGGGACTAAATAACAACAAATAGAACTTAACAGCAAAGCCCCTTTGAGCAACCTGCCAGGATCAGGCTGGTTCCACTGACTTTTGTGGGCTTATTGCAGATCCTGTTCTCTAGCCTGGAAGAGTGGCGTCTGTGGCACAGCTGATTTATGGAGAACGATTATTTCCCCTTGTATCCCTGCCCTTATTCCCCACCCCTTCTTTTATCTGCAAGTAAATTTAAAAAGGGGGGAAATTACATGTGTGAATAGAGTAATTTCCAGAATAAACCCAGGAGCACATTCTTGGTAGCTATATAAGGTTTTGTCAACAGGAGCATGTTTGACTAGTATGGCTGTGTGGAGAACAAAAACCATTATCTCCAGAAACACGAGGCTAGAAGCAATTTTCTTGGAAATGCAGAATAGTTTAAATTATTGCCATGGGAAACAGAGATTTTACTCTGGCATGAACTCACTGATTTTTAGTAACAAAAATGTTTTTCAAGATTTGATGTTGACAATGTCACTCCTCAGTGTGTGCCAAGGGTTAGGCTGTGGATTCTTTCTCAGTCTGCAGCAGTGAACTGCCTCTGTCCAGCGATCTGCTCTCCAGTCATGGAAAACCAACACACCAGCCTGTTTCAGCTTCAGAAAAGTGGTGAAAGGAATTGTCAAGGTTGATAAGCTATCACTCTGTGTATTGGTTTTGCCCTGCTAATAGCTAAATGCTTTAACAAGTTTATCAGTCCCACTGGTCTGACACATATGTTAAAAACAGGAACTGGGGTTCCAACGGCTCCAAAGAAAACAGGACACGTATTGTTGGCTTGAATATTTCCTTCTTGCAGTAAATCGGAGTTCAAAGAAACTACAGAATTAAGAGGTAGGCTTTTCATGTGTAATTACACTCAACAAACATTTATTGTTTAAAAATTCCTTTAATGTTTCCTTCTTGACACAGTGAATCTTTTACAACAGAGGTAGCTCAGATCCAAACACCAAACTATTTCCAATTGAGGTTATCAGAGGTTATCTGTAGGGCCAACAAGTGGGGGAAAACTAGGCTCTTCTTTGATTTTCTTCCCTTTACTCCCTTTTCTTTGCACTAGCTTCAAGCATCCAAAGAACAGCCTTGTAAAATAAAAAGAACATGGATTCAGAGTTTCTACCCATCCTGTTAGCTTATTGCAGGCAGATTCTTTACCGTCTGAGCTATCTTGGAAACTCCAAGAATACTGGAGTGGGTAGCCATTCCCTTCTCCAGGGTGTCCTCCCAACCCAGGGTTTGAACCCAGGTTTCCTGCATCATTGGCAGATTCTGTACCATCTGAGCCACGAGGGAAGCCCCATTTGAGGCTACACCAATCCACATTTCCTAAGGTCTCATCACTGAGCAACAATTACCCAGGCTTCATAATCCACTGGATTGACCAAGTCTGGCTTACATTATAGTGTAGGAAGTAAGAACTCTCTTACAGGAGGCCAAAACTCCTCGAAAGGAGACAAAATAGACCTGGATGCATATGTGACTGTCATTCAGTCATTCAGTGCATTCAGACCCAACCACTGCATAAGGATAAAGAACTCTGGGACCATCTCTACTCAGATATCTGTATTGAGGTTCTCAAGGATTGTTTGGCTGGTTGGAGAAGACCTGAGATTGGATGGTGAAGACATCTTCAGGAATTTTAAACAGAATTAATGTCAGAGAGGGTCAAAGAGTAGGGACGTTCCTTAGGTGATAGGTAGGAGAAGCTGTGGATAAGTGGCATCCAGGGAAAAGGTACTGATGGAAGCTGTGGCTTCAGCATCTAGGGTCTCCTGAAGCCCATCCTTGAGCCCCTAAGGGTCTGTGGCGTTCAGGATAGGAGCTGTCGCTGTGGCAGCTACCTGCACAGACAGAAAGTTAGTGTGGTACAGGCCAGAGAAGGCAGACATGGGAGCAGACAGAAGGGAAGGCAGTCCTGCTCTGAACATGAGAGGGAAGGCTGGAAGAATCTGGGGATGTTCCTGGTAGAGCAGCTCAGATGACAGGAGGCCTCCTTGGAAAGACTCTACAAGGACATCAGGCTGTGATCCTAAAAAGACCCCAGGTACCAGAGGCTGACTGCTGGCCTCTGCACCCATTTCAACAATTCTCACACAGGGCTGAGAATTTCCTTCTTAACTGTTCACTGGCAAGTATGAAGATTTCATTCATCTGAAAACAGTAACGACTTAACGTTTATCATCAGGGAATCCATGCCATCTACAGTACAAGTGTTCTATTGTTCTCTTCTTAGCCTTGGTGGAAAGAGGGAATCACTTCTTTGGCTTTCAGAGACTTCTGTCTTCACAATGGGCCTGAGATCAGCACTGCAGAGAGGAGCAGAGGCTCTGGGCAGCCTGGGGACTTGCCCTGTCCCCCTCAACCTATAGTGGGTAGAGGCATGATTCCAAGCTCAGTGCTTTTTCTGTTATACCCTCTACTTGGTCCCTGGTCAGACAGGCCCTATGTTTTGTGCTGAAGGTTTCCTTGCATCAGGGCAGGAATACAGATGCAGATGTAGAGAATGGAGTTGTGGATACAGGCTGGAGAAGGAGAGGGTGGGATGACTTGAGAGAGCAGCATTGGCATATATACATGACCATGAGTAAAACAGATAGCTAGTGGGATGCTGTCATACAGCACAAGGGAGCTCAGCTCAGTGCTCTGTGATGACCTAGAGGGGAGGAAGGGAGGCTCAAGAGGAAGGGGATATTGCTGTACATGAGAAACCAACACAACATTGGAAAACTATTATCCTCCAATTAAAAATTTAAAAAATATATCAAATGTGAGCCTAATAGATGGGTTTACTGCAAGGAGATCCAACCAGTCCATTCTGAAGGAGATTAGTCCTGGGTGTTCTTTGGAAGGAATGATGCTAAAGCTGAAACTCCAGTACTTTGGTCACCTCATGTGAAGAGTTGACTCATTGGAAAAGACGCTGATGCTGGGAGGGATTGGGGGCAGGAGGAGAAGGGGACGACAGAGGATGAGATGGCTGAATGGCATCACCGACTCGATGGACATGAGTCTGAGTGAACTCCGGGAGTTGGTGATGGACAGGGAGGCCTGGCGTGCTGCAATTCATGGGGTCGCAAAAAGTCGGACACGACTGAGCAGTTGAACTGAACTAAACTGAATAGATGGGTAGAATACTAGACTTGTAAAGGTGTAATGAATTGATGTTTACACTTTTACAATATTAAATAAAATTCCTTAAGTGAGAAAAAAAAAAAAGATTTAACTGCATCACTCATGCTCACCTTCATCCCTGTGACTGTGACAAAGATCACCAACTACTTCCCTGATCTCTACCTCGACCACTTGTGTGATGGTGTTGGCTATCTTGCAAACAGCTAGAAGGCACCAGGATCCATGATCCTCCCGAAATGTGGGCACTAGGAACGCATCACTCCCACCAATGGAGGCCTTTCTTTACCCCAGAGTGAGGACCAGGAGCTCTGCTTCCTCCACCCCTCCATGAGGAAGGAACAACCCAACTATCCAGGTCTAGGGAACTTTGGAAAGATTCCAAGGACCCTGACCCTGGACCTGACAAGGTCCAAAGAAGAAATTCAGTTCCAAAAGGAAGAGGTGTGTGTAGAGACCCAAGAAAAGCTCCTGGGGAGACTCGGGCACATAGTGGGTTGAATAAAAGTTCATTCAGGTTTTTCTGTACGATATTATGGAAAAACCCAAATGAACTCTTTGGCCAACCAAACAGAAAACAAGAAGCCATCGACGAGTGGGACAGCTTTACTTCCTTTGAGCTGCTGTATCAGGATCCAAAGTCTGCTCAGGAGACAGCCTCTCCATCCATACCAGAGCATCCAGTGGATACCTATTCATGGCTGAGAGAAGGTTCTGGATGAACTCAGAGCAAAAGATAGCTCAAAAGAGGATTACTACACATGCCTGTTTGGCTTCCCAGGTGGTGCTAGTGGTAAAGAACCCACCTCCCAGTGTAGGTAGACATAAGAGATCTGGGTTCAATCCTTGGGTTGGGAAGATCCCCTGGAGGAGGGCATTGCAACCCACTCCAGAATTCTTACCTGGAGAATCCCCATGGACAGAGGAGCCTGGGGGGCTACAGTCCACAGGGTCACAAAGAGTCGGACGTGACTGAAACAACTTAGCATGCATAAAATTACACCTGTCAGGGATGATGGGGAGCAGACCACAGGAGAGTCACACTGTCTGGGGAAATGTGGGGATTACCACATCAGTGGAGCGTGGTGACACTGACCTCATGAGACTGAGAGGAAGCCCAGGCAAAGGCACCCTTCTCTTTGTAACCCCATGGGCTGCAGCCTGCCAGGCTCCTCTGTCCATGGGAATTCTCCAAGCAAGAATACTGGAGTGGGTTGCCATGCCCTACTCCAGGGATTCTTCCCAACCCAGGGATCAAACCCATGTCTCCTGCATTGCGGGCAGATTCTTTACCATCTGAGCTACCAGAGAAGCCCTTCCTGAAGCCACCATAACTGAAACCAGGGAATCAATCCTAGTTCCAGATCACCAGGCCTTGGACTACTGGGGTTTGCATGTGTGAGCTCAGTTGCTCAGTCATGACTCTTGCAACCCCATGGACTGTAGCCCACCAGGGTCCTCTGTCCTTGGGATTCTTCAGGCAAGAATACTGGAGTGGGCTGTCATACCCTCCTTTAAGGGATCTTCCTGACTCAGGGATCACACACTCATTTCTTGCATCTCCTGCATTGGCAGGCAGATTCTTAACCACTGAGCCACGTGGGGAGCCCTTGGGGTTTGCACACTACTTACCTATTTGTGGAGGTGGATTTTCTTTTCCCTCAACAAAACCTTTTGTTTGCAGAGCTTGGACAAACAGGGTTGTGTACTGAAGAAATTTCCCAAGTCTCTGCCCATGATTTTGACTGAGGCCAAACTACTTGGGTGCACACTTTGTTGGCTCCAAGATTATACTATGGATTCAGTTTTCCCCAGGTGAAATTATTGCCTTATAGCAGGCCCACCAAAAGGTAGGATTAGTGTGTGGGTCACCTGAAAAATCATGTGAACCCCTTGATCTGCAAGTCTCTGTGTTTGGGGCAACTTAGTAAATAAAGGGTGGAGCTTCCTGGGAATTCTGGTGTTTAGCATTGATCTTCTGCCAATGATTTACTTCCCTTGGCACTGTTGAATTGAAGATTAGGTGGTCACTTATCAGAAAGTGCAGTAGGAAAAAACTTGTCATTGCTGCTAAGACCACAGGTATTGGCCAACTACAAGTTTCTGGCTAGAAGGTAAGCTCTGATTTATTGGATTTGTATTTTCTGAAAGAGTAAAGCAAAAAAACTAACCACTAATGAATGAGATGTTTGCTCTCCTGGTGTTGGCTGGAGTTAGAGCTTATGTTGAAGGAGGGGGAGGTGCTGCAGGTATCTGCTCAGAGCCTAGGTTTTGGGGACAGGTAGACTCAAGTTAAAGTCATGGCTCTGCTAACTGTGTAATCTTGGCAAGTGATTTAACCTTCAGTTTGCTTCTTCTTAATTCCATTAGTTTTTCGGTAAGTTGTCTTGGATTTTCTCTGTAGGCAATCATATTTTCTACAACTAGTGATATTTTTGTCTCTTCCTTTCTAATATTCATAGTAGAAATTCTTTTCTCTTGTTTCATTGCATTGGTTAGACTTAGCAGAATGATGGGGAAAGTAACATTGATAATGGACATCCATACTATATTCCTGGTCTTAATGGGGAGGTTTCAAATGCTTCGTATTAAGCATGATAATTGCTATATGTTCTGGTAGACATTGTCAGTTTAAGAAAGTTTCCTTGTGCTTTTAAAAAATCATGAATGGATATCAAATTTTATCTTGTTGTCAGCATCTATTGAGCTAAAATGATCATACAGTTTTTCTTTTTTAATCTGTTAAAATAATGCATTTCATTAATAGTTTTCCTACTAATTAATTATTTTCCTATTGCAAATCATCCTTAAATTCCTCAGGTAAAACCTAATCAATGTACCTTTCTTTTGAACATTGTTGGATTTGATTGGATCACATTTTATTTAGAATTTTAAAAATCAAAGCATATAATTATTAAAGAAATGCGGATAAAAACCACAAAGACATAATACCTCACACCTGTCAGAATGGCTAGCATCAAAAAGTCTATAAATAACACATGTTGGTGAGGATGTACAGAATAGAGAACTCTCATACAGGGTCCGTTGAAATGTAAATTGGTACAGCCTCTATGGAAAACAGTATGCAGATTCCTCAAAACACTAAAAATAGAATTACCATATGATCTAGCAATTCCATTCCTTGGTATATATCCAAAGAAAACAAAACCATGAATTTGAAAAGACACATGTACCCCAATGTACACAGCAGTACTATTTACAACAGGCAAGATATGGAAGAAACCCAAGTGTCTATCAATAAATGAATGGATAAAGATATTATATATATATATACACACAATGGAATTATTACTCAGCCATAAAAATAATGAAATTCTGCCATTTGCAGCAATGTCAAGGGACCTAGAGAATATTATGCTTAGTGAAACAAATCAGACAAGGACAAATACTGTATGATATCACTATCATGGGGAATGTAAAAAGTAATATAAATGAATGCACACGCAACACTAAACCAGACCCAGAGAGAGAGAAAGCAAACTAGTGGTGACCAAAGATTAGAGGGAAGGGGTCGGGGGCAAACAGGGGGAGGGAATTAACAAATATGAACTACACTGGATACAGAATTGATAAGCAACAAGGATATATTGTCTCACAAGGGAATTATAGTCATTACTTTGTAATAACTTTTATTGGCATATAATCTATAAAAATACTGAATCACTATGCTGTATACCTGAAAGTAATCTGATATTATAAATCAACTATACTTCAATTAAAAAACTAAGCTTGAAAGTGATATTCATATATTATCTTCATGTGTACTATATCTTATCAAGTTTTATGAATATAATTTTTAATGAATACTGTTGATTTTAGGGAGCAGGCCAGGAGAGAGGGGTGGACATGCTGACGAAGCTCCAGTTCTCCCTGTCGGTCACCCTGCTGTTTGCCTGTGGCTTCCTCTACCAGTTCACCCTGAAACCCAGCTGCCTCATCTGCTACCTACCTTCCTACAAGTCCCAGCAGGGGCTGGAAGCCCTCCTGGGCCGTGGGCGCAGCATCGTGTTCCTAGAGACCTCGGAGAGAATGGAGCCTACCCCGCTGGTCTGCTGTGCTGTGGAGTCAGCTGCAAAGGTTTACCCTGAGCAGCCTGTGCTGTTACTTATGAAAGGGCTCAATAATTCCATGCAGCTGCCCCCAAACTCCACTTCCCCAGCCCTTTCCCTCCTCTCAGCAATTGACAATGTTTTCCTCTTCCCTTTGGATATGAAAAGCCTGTTTGAAGACACACCGTTGTTTTCGTGGTACACTCGAGTAAGTGTTTAGAGAACCTCAGAATCCCAGTGTTGGGAGAGACCATAGAAACTGGATCCAACCTACTCACTTTATAGATGGGTACACTGAGGATAGATGGGTGGGGAAGATCCCCTGGAGAAGGGAATGACAACCCACTCCAGTACTCTTGCTTTGAAAATTCCATGGATGGAGGAGACTCATAGGCTACAGTCCATGGGGTTGCAAAGACTGAGCGACTTCACGTTCGCTTTTCACTTTCACACTGAGGATAAGGGCTCAGAGATAGGCTGAGACGGGGTATCAAAGATAGGCAAGAACCCAGATCTTTTGACTCTTGCCTGGTCTTCTTTCTACGGTGTTGTGTCCCAATTTAAGGAAACAGGAGAGTCCTGATTTAAGCTTATCTCTACCCTGCTGCCTTTTGCTTCCATTTTATTTCTTAGGATGTCTTGAAACTACTCTTAATTGAATGAGTTTCTGTATCTTTTCTAGGTATATAGACCATTCTTTTTTCACTGACAGTTTTAAACCCATCTATGCTAAACTTTTTTTGCACCTGAGGAGGGGAAGTTAGGCAATATTGAACTTGAAAATGATTTAAATAGATAATTCATGAAAGATCAGGTGGGTGCAGCTATATAGGATTGTGTAATATTGAGAGGTGATCAAGAAACTCCTGGGGCTCTTAGGAATTTTGTAATTTTGTGCGAAATCTCCCTTTCCCTTTCCCTTTAAAGGTCACTTGTGGTGGCATTTAGGGCCCATGATGATCCAGGCTAATCTCCTCGGATCAAGGTCCTTAAGTTAATCACATCACCAAAGACCCTTTTTCTAAAGGAGGTAATTGTAGGTTTCAGGAATTAGGACCACTGAGTGGCTGTTATCCAATCTACTACAGTATTTGTATTAAAAAAAGAGAGAAAACTTCTGTCCCACACCCTCTCTCAGTCACTTAGGGACTGGGTAGGGTGTCCTGGATGGGGGACATGCTTGCACCTTGGGGGAGCTGGGTGGTGGCATTTTCTGCCCCAGTTAGCCACCATAGGATAGCTGGAGGCCAGCTGTGAGGATGACTGAGTGTGCCATCACCTGCTGATGATCACTGGATTCACTGCACTAATTTGAGCAACTGTAGCCCTTGAAGAGGAGAAGGCAATGGCACCCCACTCCAGTACTCTTGCCTAGAAAATCCCACGGACAGTGGAGCCTGGTAGGCTGCAGTTCATGGAGTCGCTAAGAGTCGGACATGACTGAGGATTTCACTTTCATTTTTCACTTTCATGCACTGGAGAAGGAAATGGCAACCCACTCCAGTGTTCTTGCCTGGAGAATCTCAAGCTCGGCGGAGCCTGGTGGGCTGCTGTCTATGGGGTCTCACAGAGTCAGACATGACTGAAGCGACTTAGCAGCAGCAGCAGCAGCCCTTGAAGATGCCCAGGGATGAGTGCTGTGAACTTGGGGTGGGAATGAGCAACCAGAATCCGATTCCCCTTTCTGGTGCTCACCTCTAGGGAAGGTTTTATTTTACCTTGATGTCAGTCCAATGTCCACATCAAGGCAGGCTTCCTCCTCCTGGTTCTGTGTGGCTTCTGATATCTGGGTCTGTTCATTAATAATCACCAATTTACTAACAATCAACTTCAGTTATTTTTACTGGAAATAAGTGGGCCTCCAGAGTTAGACTGCCTGGGTTAAAATCCAACCTCTGCCTCTCTTACCTTGGACAAAGGATTGAACTTCTTTTTCCTTCCTTTTAATTTTTCACTTGAAAACAGGAATAATCATAGTATATATACACTATAAGATTTATTATTATTTTTTTATATTTGCTGAGATGGGTCTTGGTTGCTGTGCTTGGGCTTTCTCTAGTTGCAGCAAGCAGGGGGCAACTCTCTAGTTGTGGTGTGCCAGCTTATCATGGCAGTGGCTTCTCTTGCTGTAGAGCACGGGCTCCAGGGTGCGTGGGCTCAGTAGTTGCAGTGCCTGGGCACAGGCTTAGTCGCCCCTCAACATGTGGGATCTTCCCAGACCAGGGATCAAACCCATGTCCCCTGCATTGGCAGGCAGATTCCTAACCACTGGACCACCAGGGAAGCCAGGTACTATGATTTTTGAGGATTTGTATAGATTAGAAATTATAGCAGTTATTGATAAATTTTAGCTATTATTATTCATGAGGTTTTTGGTAATTGTATACAATATAATGCTATTAATAGTTCAGGTGAGGATTTCGGCAGTCTTAGCTGACTTTCTTTTGTTTGGTGTTAGAGCAGAATAAAAAAAAAAAATGTTTATTTTGTCAAAAGCCAAGGGTCACGGTTTAATCTTTTAATCAACATGTTTAAATTCAGAAAAATCTATTTTGTTTTTTGTATTCAAAATCTTAGCATTCTACTTGGGAACATGGATATTTAATTTATAATGGTTTATTTTTATTCATTTCAAAGTCATTTTCTGTACTGCTCACATTTTAGCATTTTTCAGTTGTCCTTGACTCCTCGGTCTCCAGCTCCATATGCAATCCATCAGCAAATCCTGACCAGCTTTATCTTTCCCATGTGCTCAGAATCTGACTACTTCTGCCATCTCCTTTCTTGTCACCCTGGTCTAAACCATCATCATCTCCTGCCTGGATTATTTCAACAGCTTCCAAATTTGCCTCTTTGCACCTGCCCTCATCTATTTTCCATACCATAGCCAGGGTGACCCTTTTTAGACTAATTCAGATCATATCTCCTTTCTTCCAAACCTTCCAAATCATTTTGGTCTCTACCCCAGCATGGCATCTGCCCTCACTCTTGCCCTGCCTCTTCTCTGATCTTGTTTCCTATCCCTCTCCCTTCACTACTCTGCAGTGTGGTTTTCCTGATCCTATACACCATGAGTGTGTTCCTGCCCCAGGGCCCTTGCACTTGCTGTTTCCTCTACCTAGAACCCTCCTCTCAGAGATACCAACATAGTTCATCCATCTGCTTTATCCAAGGTTCTGTCTGAACTCAAGATAGTGCTCCATCCTGTCCCCTTCATAATCCCCTTGTCTGACATTTTCTTTCTGAGGCCTTATGAAAACCCAACATATGATATATTTATTTGTTTATTGTCTATCTTCTGCCAGTAAATATTTTTGTCTGTTTGTTCACTTTTGTATCCTTAGCAGCTTAGAGCTGTGTGAGTGGTAAGTAGGACTTCAATGAATGTTATTAAATGAATTAATCAGTGGATGAAGGCATGGATGCATTTTAAGATTCTTTTTTTTTTTTAAAGATTCTTTTACCAACTTTTGAAAGAACATAGATATTAATATATCCTATGGTTTCAGAGTTCATTTTTTCCTTTATCAGTTCTCAGCATTTTTAGGTTGTACAAAAAATTCTTTCTTCACAGTTTCATAGTTGTGGTTAATTTCTATTCTGCTGAAAGTGACTCATGAAATCCCTTCTGGGTTTCATCTTTCTACTGCTTTTATAAAAAAACCATTTCATGAAATCTTTAGAAGCTGCTAAAAATCTTCCTATTGATACTACTGCTGTAAACTTTTCACTTATAGGCAACTTTTTTGGGTTGGAGGTAATTTTGATAATTTGCAACATTGGGCTTTTGGCAAATAGATTTTTGGGAGGTCTACTTGCTTCCTCCTTAGCTACCTGTGCCGGGCCTCCCCTTTCCCTTTTCTGGGGGCTGATTTGTACCTGCTCCTGCAGATCAACAGCAGTACCGAGAGATTCTGGCTCCATATCAGCTCAGATGCATCCCGCTTGGCCTTCATCTGGAAGTACGGCGGTGTCTACATGGACACAGATGTCATCTCCATCAGACCCATCCCTGAGGACAACTTTCTGGCTGCACAGAAATCTCAGTTCTCAAGTAATGGGGTGTTTGGATTCCTCCCTCACCACCCTTTCCTGTGGGAGTGCATGGAAAACTTTGTGGAAAATTACAATCCACATATTTGGGGCCACCAGGGTCCCGAATTGATGACGAGGCTTTTGAGAGTATGGTGCAAACTCAGAGACTTCCAGGAGGTGAGTGACCTCAAGTGTTTAAACTTCTCCTTCCTACACCCTCAAAGATTTTACCCTATCTCTTTTCGAGCCTGGCGACGCTACTATGAAGTCTGGGATACAGAACCGAGCTTCAATGATTCCTATGCCCTGCATCTGTGGAACCACATGAACCAGGAAGGGAAGGCTGTGGTCAGAGGAAGCAATACACTGGTGGAAAATCTCTACCGTAAGCACTGTCCCAAGACTTATAAGGACCTGCTTCAAGGTCCAGAGGGGTCAGTGACTAGGGAGCAGAGTCCAGGTAACAAATAAGCCAATGCTGGGTTGTTGGTGCAACACTGTGGATTTAGCCACTTCCTGGAGTGCCAGGCTTTCACCTGATCTCAACTTCCCTGGAGTGCAGAGGCTCACCCACATATCACTTACAGTCACAATTTTCCATGTTGTTTCACCAAAAAACCATCAAAACTAAAAAATGAGTTCAATAAGGTGACAAAATCAATACACAAAAATCAGCTACATTTCTAACCACTAATAACAAACCATCAGAAAGAAAAAGAAAACAATTCTATTTACATTTGCATCAAAAAGAACAAAATACCTAGGAATAAATTTAACCAAGGATGTGAAAGGCCTGCACATTGAAAACTTTAGGACACTGATGAAGAAACTGAAGAAGATATAATGAAACAGAAAGATATCATATGCTCATGAAGGATGAATATTGTTAAAATGTCCATTCTACCCAAAGCAATGTGCACACTGAAAGCAATTTATACCAAAATTCCAATGGCATTTTTTTTTCAGAAATAGAGCAAAGAATCCTGATATTTATGTGGAACAACAAAGGACCAGGAATAGCCAAAGCAATCCTCAAAAAGGAGAAGAGGTTGGAGGTATCTTGCTCCCTGACTTCAAAAGTATTTTGAAGCGGCGGTAACCAGAACGATTGTGAGGTCAAAGACAGACCCACAGGCCAGAGGACCGGAAGAGAGAGCCCAGAAATAACCCTACATGGATGTGGTCAGCTTATTTATAGCCAAAGGGTCAAGAACATACAGCCGGGCAAGTGCAATCCCCTCAGTAAACAATGCAAGGAAAACTGGACTCCACACTAAAGAATGACACTGGACACAGTATACATTGCACATACCACGGGCTAGAAACCTACACTTTTCCATATCAAGGCCTTCCTTTCCTGGGTCCTCTGAAGACGGACTCCCCCCAACCGCCACCAACCCTCAACTCCCGGCAATCATTTGCACACAAGAAGTTTCTCCCCGCCTTTCCTCACTTCCCTTTTCCCTCACCGTTTTCTCTCCATGGGACCTCCCGGGGCGTGTCCTGAGAAATCTGTTCCCATCTGCATGGACACAGTGTCATGCTGTCCTCAAGCTGAAACCTCAGCAGGTCCTCAGAAGACGGAGCACTGACAGCGCTGACCTGCGGCGTGAGGAAGCGGAACCCGCACGGGTGCTGAAGGAGGCTGAGCTCCTGCCGCAGAACGAGAGGAAACCTCTCACACGCTCCCTGCAGGCGGTGGCGGAACCGCAGGCCCCACTTGTCAGCTGGGATGGGTGGACTGTATCTACAATAGAAATCCCAAAGACCATTGGTATATAAAATATAGAAGTTTCTCTCTCATGTAAAAGTAGTCTGAAGGTAGGCAGATCAGGGTGGGTATGATCACTGCAGTCATCAGGGACCCTGGCTTCTTGCATCTTTCTGCTTACTGTCTCTAGCGTCCACAGCCCATGGTTCATACTACAGCTTGGTCTCCAGCCCATTTCTGCATGTCAGGCACCAGGATGAAGGAAAGAGGAAAGGTGCACTTACCTTACTTTATAAACTCTTCCTGCAACTTACCATATAACATTTAACTTTACATCTCAGTGACCAGTATGTAGCTGCAAGAGAGGCTGGGACATTTAAGGAGGAAGGAAAGATGGGTGTTATGATAGGCGGCTGACAGTTTTACTACATGTTAAATTTACTTCTGTAAGGTTAATTACAGAGTCTGATAGAGCATTAAATTTACTTCTGTAAAATTAATTACAGAATCTGACAGAGCAGGGGTCCCCCGCCTCTGGGCTGTGGATGGTTATCTCCTGTCAAATCATTGGTGGAATTAGATTGAAGTACACTTGAATCTTCTGAAACCATCCCCCTCCCCCCAGCCCCTGGTTTGTGGAAGAATTGTCTTCCATGAAATCTGTCCCTGGTGACATATAGGTTGAGGACAGCTGTGTTAGAGAATTGGCTGGGGGAAAAAAAATCTTGATTTCTACCCTTTAATTTGATACTCATTAAAGCATTCAGTCAGTAATATTAATTCTGTCTCTCTGTGTGCCGAGCACTGATTTAGATGCTGAAGATTCAGCTGGATCAAGCAGACAAGGTCCTAAGTCAGCTTGGACTGCAATAACAAAGTGCTATAGACTGAGTGGTTAAACAACAAAAATGTATTTGTCACAGTTCTGGAGGCTGGGAAGCCCAAGATCAGGGTGCCAGCATGGCTGAGCTCTAGTGAAGATCCTCTTCCAAGTGGCAGATAGCACATTTCTAGTTGAATCCTCACATGGTGGAAAGAGGCAAGAGAGATCTCTGGGGTCCCTTTTATAAGGGAACTAATCCCATCCATGAGTGTCCTGCCCTCATGACCCAATTACCTCCCAAAGGTCCCACTTCCTAATATGATCACTTTGAGGTAGTATGATTTCAACATATGAATTTTGGGGGGATCAACATTTAGTCCATTGGAGGTCCCCAGTACTTATCTAATGACTGGCCATATCCCCCCTGGGATAGTCTCCTCTGCTCCTTAGGGTGCCTGCTATTCCCTTTTCTACCCTAATTGTCTTAAAAAAGCAAATTACTCACTCAAATTTTAAGAACAGCTGCCCCTTCTACAGTCACATAAAAATTTACTTCCTCTTCCTAGGAGGTATGAGAATTAATATTTCTTCCACAAATACTCATCAATCAAGGTTTTCTAGAAAATTTTTTTGATAGTTTGTTTTAAAGGAAAGCATAAATTTATGTTTTTCTCCAGATATAAAGTAATAATGCTTTTCAAACTACATCCACCCATCCCCTTTCATTCTGATATTTCCTGCTTTGAGAATCACTGCTCTGACTGTCTTACTAAAAAATAATCGCAAGTCATGTCTCCTGCCCTAGCTTTGTTTATTCCCAGCTAATTGCTCCGGATTCTTAGGTCTAGTCTGACGCTAGAGTGAGATTTTGAGACCTGCTGCTACTCACTCTGGTGGCCCTCTGATCAGTGTCCCCAGAGTCCCTGCTGGGTTTCAGCTCATCTGCCTGTCTCCACAGGCATGTCTTCTAGCACTAGCTCTTTGAGGGTGGAGCAAGGTCACACACTGGGCCTAATTTCCACATCTGGAGAATGCATGGCAAATGTATGACTAACGTTCCCAATCACTAGGGTTTTGAAAAGTTTGATTAGAAATGTTTTCAATATTTCAAAAATATATGAACTGTTTTATATGATGGGATCAAATAGGTCAAGCTGAATGTCACATTTCTCTATGCTGGGCTGTGATGGTATGTATGAATTCACTGTAGCAATATTGATAATTTGACGGTTATAGAGAGTTTTACCTGGCAGCAAGATGTTTTTGATTGACAAGACGTCAGGCAGAAATTAATAATGTATTACTTAATAAATGCAGTTTGTTTAGTAGAAAAGAATATTTCAAAACTTGGTGGTGATGGGAAAAATGCATAGACTAAAAGGTATGTGATTAAAAAATGAGTACTAGAGATGTAACGTACAACATGATGATTACAGCTGACACTGCTGTGTGAAACACAGGAAAGTTGTTAAGAGAGTAAATACTGGAGTTTGCATCACAAGGAGAAATATTGTTTCCTTTTTTCTTTTTATTGTATCTATATGAGAAGACGGATGTTAGTTGAAACCATTGTGGTTGTCATTTCACAATATATGTAAATCATGCTCTATGCCTGAAACTTATAGAGTGATAAATTACAATTATTTCTCAATAAAGCTGGAAAGAAAACATGGTGGTGAGGAGGCTACTGGGCAAAATAAAAAGAGTAATGAGCATCAGAAATGTGGATTCCAGATGACCCTGGATTCCTTCTGGCCTTTGGTGAATATATGCCACACGTTTACATCATGATACATTTTGAAATTAGGTCATGCTAGTGTTTCCCCCATTTTAATTTTTCTATTTTCAAATCTGACACTCATTCTTAGAATTTCAAATGATAAGATTGAATGGAGTAAAAGATGAAAGTCCGTCTTGTACCACTGTCAAGTTTGGTATGTCTCTCACTTTTCTCTGAATATATGTCTGTGCTATTTGGAAATAGTTTTGGCCATAGTCTTCCAAGTATCCCCCACTATCAGCTTATCTGCCCTAACTCTTCTCTCCAGGACTTCCATGATGCAGCAGCTAATGTGTGAAGACTTGCCCCAGAGGGCTAATGACTGTGTGAGCATAATGGTTAAATATTTTGAATAGCACCCCTGAGTTCTTATATGTATAATTAAAAAACATAAATGGATTCACATAATACATAGTATTATGTTAGTTGTTTTTTAATATAACAATGCATATGTCTTGGACACCTTTTTTCATTAACAAAATATATTCTTCATAAGGGCTGCAGAGCGTTTTATTGTAGGATATATCATAACCTATTTACTTAAAACCCAATTGGTGGACATTTAAGGTGATTCTAATTTTAATCATACAAGTGGTACTGTAGTTCTGATTACCACATTTTGAAGACTTTAAAATTTGATATGTGCTGTCAAATTGTTTTCAAAAAGGCTGTTTGAAATTTCTCATTTTCCAATCCTTCACCAGTGCCAACATTCTACTTAATTTTAGCCAATATGATTGTTTAAAAATATATCTAGTTATTTTACTTTCGGTGAAGTTGAGTGTTTCATATGTTTAACTGGTACGTTTCCTTATTCTATGACTTGCCTAATCTTTTGTTCACTTTTCTATGGGATTGCTTTTCTATTTCTATCTGATCTTTAACTGGTCTTTGTATATCATGGACACAAACATTTTATTACTTTGTTGCATTTTTTTTTCAATCTGTCTCAGCCTGCCCCACCTAGTGTTTGTTTCTAGACTTAGAGAGTGGGTCCTGGTTAAACTAATCCTGCATCTCATTCTGCAATAGAGGAGAGAGCTTTCCTGAGAAAAGAGGTCTTTCTCTAAGCACACAGACTTCCTCAAAGTGAACTTTTTCAGGGAATGGGTTAGAGAGTAGGTAAGAGGTTCCCCCAGTTCTTGGTATGTGAGTGCAGAGCAGGCTTTTTGATGCCAGATCCTCAGATTTTTCAAGAAGAAACTAGCAAACCAGGTTTTTATGTAAAATGTCCTTCTAACTATATGCCTGTCTATATATATTAATATGGTGAGAACCCAACAGTACACCTTTGACCTCAAATCACCTCTGGGACCATCAGTGGTCAGCAGCCCAGCCCTGGGAGACCTGTCCCCCACACACTAGAAGCCCTTTGAAAAACTGGGGTCTGGAACCTGGCTGGCTTCCAAAGTGTGATGCCAGCAGTTGACAGTAGAGGGCACTCCAACTGTGGACTCCTTAGAGTCTAAAGTGGGCTTCCCTGGTGATCCCTGGGTGGGGAAGATCCCCTGGAGAAGGAAATGGCAACCTACTCCAGTATTCTTGCCTGGGAAATCCCATGGACGGAGGAGCCTGGTGGGTTACAGTCCCTGGGGTTGCAAAAGGGTCAGACACAACAACTAAACAATAACAACAGAGTCTAACGTAGACCCTCAATCAGCAGACATGTCCCACTGGCACATCCCCAAGTGCAGGACGGAGACCAGTTGTGGCAGTGTCTATGCCTCTCAGACAGCGGGTATCTGGCACTGGCCTGAGGAAGTGGTGAGGGACTACAGGGCAAAATGGAAACCACGGATATTGAGAACCCACCTTCTGTCCTCCCATTCTATGGTTATGGCCTCACCACTCAGGGTGACAGGATGTCCCCTGGATTAGGCGTCCAGGGCAGTCTCCTCTGGCCTGTTCCTGTGTTTTGCATTGCATACCTGCTGTCACTCGTGCCACCATGTCTTGTGTGTGCTGTGGCACAGGGGACACAGCAGAGGTGACGGCTTCCTAGCGCTACATGATCTAGTGGGTCTTAGAACACAGCCTGCCTCCTAGCAGGCACTTGGAAACTCTTGGCGCTATTGAATGTCAAACTGTGGCCCAGTAAAGGCAGAGTGTGTGGGTTCCATGCATGGAAGGTCTTGGTCAGCTGGAGTCTTTAGCTTTTGGCATCACTGAGAAGGTGGATCTGGGTGCATGTCAAGTTCATTTTCCCACAACAGCCCTGCAACAGATAGCACCCATTTCTACAGGGGGAATTGAGGTTGGTGCAAATCACACATGTGCACATACACACACACACGTCCGCATGCACAGAGCTACTTTTCGTATACTTCAGGGAATTAAGTTGAGAAGCCTCCCAGCCCTCACATTTGACGGAGCTTCTGAAGACATGCTAGCGACTGCTAGGCCCTTGGCTGAGACGTTTTAACTAAGTTGGTTCTCATAATGACCTGCTAGGTAAAGTTTGGGCTTCCTAGGTGGTGCTAACAGTAAAGAACAGCCTGCCAATTCAGGAGACATAAGAGATGCAAGTTTGATCCCTAGGTGGGAAAGATTCTCTGGAGGAGGAAATGGCTACCCACTCCAGCATTCTTGCCTGGAGAATCCCAAGGACAGAAGAACCTGGCGGGCTACAGTCCATAGGATAGGAAAGAGCTGGACATGACTGAAGCAACTTAGCAAGTAGGTAGAGTTTATTTTCCCCACTTCACAGAGAGGGTAAGTGACTTCCTAGGGTTACACAGCCTGGGAAGGTGGAATGTAAATGCGTCTTTGACTCCACAGTCTGGATTATTCTCTGCCTTCCTGCAGGAAGTCCTGGAGGGAAAAGGGTGCCCTGGCCAGGAAAACATGGGAACAAGGCTTCCCATGAGAGCTGGTGGCTCACAGATACTCCTATTTGGGCCTGGTCCCTGCCCACCAGTTTTTTTTTTTTTTCTTTTTTAACATTTAAAAAATTGTGGTAAAATGCACATACCCTAAATGTGCATTTACAATTTTAGCCATTTTCATGTATACTATTCAGTGGCATTAAATACATTCATGCTGTTGTGCAACCAGCTCCACCATCCACCTCTCTAATTTTTCCAACATCCCAGACTGAAACTCTGTACCCATTAGACAATAATTTCCATTCTCTCCTTCCCCTAGCCCTGGCAATCACCATACTACTTTCTGTTTCTATGAATTTGACTATTCTAGGCACATTATATAAATGGAATCATATCATCTATGTCCTTTTGTGCCTGACATTTCACTTAGCATGTTTTCATGATTCAGTCATGTGGAGGTATGTATCAGGATTTCATTCCTTTTTAAGGACTTAGATATATATATGTGTGTGTGCATATATGTATGTATATATAACATTTTATTTTCCATTCGTTAATGGACACTCCGGTTATTTCCATCTTTTGGCTATTGTGACTAATGTTTTTATGAACATGGGTATACAGACATCTTTTTGAGTTTCTGCTTTTAATTCTTTAGCGTATATACACAGAAGTAGAATCGCTGAATCATATGGTAATTCCGTGTTTAATTTTTTGAGAAGTCACCATTTTCTTTTCCACAATGGCTATGCCATTTTACACTTTTACAGCAGTGTACAGGGGTTCCAATTTCTCCACGTTATTGCCAACACTTTTCCCCATGCAGTTTTGTTTTGAATATCCCCTCACACAGCTTGGTAGCTGGGGTGGTAAGAAGGCTTAAAGGGGGTGAAAAAAAACAAAACAAAAAAACAACTCACAGAAATCCGAGTCTCAGTAAAACAACAAATGGCTATAGGAAGGGGTCAAAGACTGTTACCCAAAAAGAGCTTTTTATGGTCCTGCATTTCCCAACTGCATCCCCGGGGCTGACCAGATGGTTGGGGGTTGGGGGGAAAGTCGTGGCCATCTGAACAGACCTGGGGTTTACTCAAAGGGCTAGCATGGGTTCGGATCAGAAACCAAGTGCATGCGTGCGTGCTAAGTCGCTTCAGCCGTGTCCGACTCTTCGCGACCCCATGGACTGCAGCCCCCTTCCCGGGCTCCTCTGTCCATGGGCTTCTCCAGGCAAGAATACTGGAGTGGGTTGCCATTTCCTTCTCCATCAGAAAACAAGAAGGTCCCTTTAGTTTGGTACTGGTAGACCCAGCATTCAGCAGGTCAGGCGACTGTACCGGGTGGGGTGTAGGGGGCTGTGCGTGTGTGTGTGTAGACGGGAGGGCGCCCTGCTTCTCAGCAAGGCCTGGGAGCCACTCACTAGGATCCTGGATTTTCCTGAAGGATTAAACGTGGCATTCCCTCCTTCCCGCTTCCGCAACGGACCTAAAAATAGCTTGTCCCGGAGGGACTGGGGAGAGGCTCCGCCCCTCCTTGGGGTCGGGTGGGGTGGCTCTCGCGGGAGCAGGAGGCAGCGGAGACCCCAGCCTCCAGCTGCGTGCGCCGGGAGGTTTTCTGTGCCCCCGGTCCCGCAGGTTGGCAGCAGGTGGCCGCTCTGCCCGGCGCCGTCCAGAGCCTGAACTGCCGCGCGGGGTGGGGGGCCGAAAGCGGAGGAAGCATCCTAGGCCGGCGCGGCGGCGAGGATTCCGGGAACAGCCTCGGTCCGGGGCGGTGGAGCGAGTCGGGAGGCGGGGCCGGGGCGGAGGGGCGGAGCCGCTCTCTCGCGACCTCTGCCCACTGCCTGGGTTCCGGGGACCCCCAGGTGAGCCGGGCCACGTGGGAAAACTATGCCAGGAATTTGGCCCGAGCGGGAGCGGCGTGCAGTCCAAGCGACGCGAGCCTTGGTCGCAGTAGGCTCAACAGCAGCGCCTCCGACGCCCAGCGGGGTCCGGCGGGGAGCTCCGCCTCGGGACGCGCCGCCCCTTGCGCCCGGCGGCTTCCCCATCCCCGGTGCCTGGCCCACTCCGGACCGAGGTACTCGGGGGCGGGGGAGAAGGAATGACTGAACCGGCAGGATTGGGCTTCCCTGGGAGGACGGCCTCGGATTTTCACTTTTTGGAAAAAGTAAAATGATTGGGGGTGGGGGTGGAGTTGCTGCTTTGCATTCTGTGGGTAAAGGGGGATCTTCTAGTAATGAGGTGATGTAAAAACAAACGGATTAAGCATCTCTGGTTCCTCCGCCTTGCTTCCCGAGGCTGGAGTGTAGGAGGAGTGTAGGAGGAGGCAGCAATCATGTTTTTCTTTGGGGTGGCTGCAGATAAAAAAGCCCAGGGGAACTTGCTTAGTACCGGACAAGTGTCCAGGAGGCCCGTCAGAGGAGAGGTTCGGGACCTGGGAAGGGGTTATCCAGGCCTGTTCCTTAAAGCCCTGCCCCTGCAGGTCTCTCAGAACGTTTCTAACCAGACTTTGAAGAGAGGCTGGATGAGTGGGAGGTGCTCTGACCGGCCTCCCACAGAGGCAGACTGGGTGGGTGGTCTTTTTCTCAGTTTCTCACACCTCCTCCTGGAGCTGAGGACTGGCCAGTGAGGACAACCCCACCTAGAGAAGGCCGGTTCTGCAGTCAAGTGGCTGATAAGATGTATTCCGTCGTCTCCGTCAGCACCAATGCTCTGGAGACGTTTCCGTCACGTGGAAATCTTTTTGGATACCATCCAACTTAATAAGATGGTCACATGAAGCTATATGCTTTAGGTGGAAACAGAAACCCGGATTCACTTGTGCAGCATAACTAGGTTCTGCCAGGGAACTGAAGTTTGGGCCAACTTCTTGGACCAAACTTTCAGTTGGCTCAACTGAAACTGACAGAAAGAGGGAAGGAAATAACTTGATGGGCCCTCCTTGTGGGTCCCTTGCAGGGAGAGCCAGTCCTGATCAGCAGGCTAACCACTTGCAATGCCATCTGTCACTGGACCTCCTACCACTAGGGAGGATTTGAAGGGGGTCTGGTGTCCCAGGATCTGAAGTTGGAAAAACTCTACTGAGAAGCAATGGCTTCTCCATGGAGAAGAAAAACACCAGTATGTCCTAAGAAAGAAGAAAAAAGTTGATCAGTCGTGTCCGACTGTTTTCGACTGCATGGACTGTAGCCCACCAGGCTCCTCTGTTCATGGAATTCTCCAGGCCAGAATACTGGAGTGGGTTGCCATGCTCTTCTCTAGGGGATCTTCCTGACTGAGGGAACGAACCTGGGTCTCCTGCATTGCAGGCAGATTCTTTACCAACTGAGCTATCAGGGAAGCCCAGTATGTTCTAAACTGCTGTTCTTTTAGATGTGAAAAGTTGTGTCGGTTTTTGACAGTTTTGCACCTGGGAAGATAAATCTTATCAGTATGTAGTCATGTCTAAAATACTTTGAAGAGATGTCAATCAAATCCTTATCTCCCATTTTTATTTTATATTCTACTTTATTTATTTATTTCCATGTTTTGACCGAGCTGCGCAGCATGCGGGATCTTAGTTCCCTGACGAGGGATCGAACACATGCTTACTGCAGTGAAGTGGTGTGTCTTAACCACTGGATCTCCGTGGAAGTCACATCCCATTTTTATTTTAAAGAAGATTCTTTTGTGGCAAACTTAAAATAGGCTTTAACCAAAACAAGGAATCGTCTCTTAAAAATTGGAGACGTTCTATGAAGGGAGAGCTATGTGCCTGGTGGAGTGGATCTCTTTCTTGCTACATAATGGGCAAGAAAGAGTGAAAAGGGGAGGGAAGTCTCCTTTTTTAGAAAAGAAGCAGAAACAGAGAGCAAGGCAGAGCAAGGTCTGTAATGGTAGTGCTGCAAAAGTGCTCCTGGGTCACTCTTGTCTCCATTGGGGTCTCTAGTGCTCCCTTGCCTACCGTGTGTACACAGCCTGTTTGCAAACTCTGCCAGGGTTTCCTTGGCAGCCAGAACAATTAGTGCTAATGACACACCTGAGTTCCCCCGGGGCCTGCACTGCCAAGTTAGCTGGTAGTCAGGGCAGGCTTGTAAATGATTGCCTGGCAGTTGCCTTGGAAGCTTGGCTCCTCCAAATGCTCCTCTTGGCTTGACAGCATTCTTTAAAAAAAAAAAAAGTGTTGAGAGGTCGTTTCTTATTTATTTTTATTTTTGTCTGTACTGGATCCTCATTGCTGCTCGTGGCCTTTTTCTAGTTGCAGAGCCCCAGCTCTAGGGCACATTGCAGTGTGTGGGCTTAGTTGCCGTGAGGCAACTAAGTTGCTGGTCCAGGGATCAAACCCGTCTTCTGCATTGGCAGGCAGATTCTTAATCACTGGACTTCCCTGGTAGCTCAGCTGGTAAAGAATCTGTCGGCAATGCAGGAGACCCTAGTTTGATCCCTGGGTTGGGAAGATGCCCTGGAGAAGGAATAGGCTACCCACTCCAGTTTTCTTGGGCTTCCCCGGGGGCTCAGACAGTAAAGAATCCACCTGAAATGCCGGAGATCTGGGTTAGATCCCTACCCACTCCAGTATTCCTGCTTGGAGAATTTCATGGACAGAGGAGACTGGAGGGCCACAGTCCATGGGGTCACAGAGTTGGACGTGACTGAGTGACTTTCACTTTCGCCTCTTAATCAGTGGACCACCAGGGAAGTGCTGGCAGCATCCCTGAAGAAGCAGAACAGACAGCAAAGTGCCAGTGGCAGTGGTGTACACTAGTTGTTAATTTGTGTTAAAAAAAATCAGAATTTTATTTTGAAAAAATCAACTGGTCGTTTTTGTGGAAACCATCTTTGACAGTTGATAGGTGGCAGGTTTCAGAAGAATTTTAAAGTTTCCAGGAGCTGTTTCACTGAGAGGTGGCTCCCTTGTGAGGTAGTGAGCATCCCATCATTGGGAGTGTGCAAAGCTAGGTGGTAGATGGGCTTGCCATCTCAGCTGTGAGGTTACTCTAGGTAGAAACTGTCTCTTCAGTAATGAATGATTTGGAATGCTAGCATAAATATTGTTCTTTTGGATCCCACTAGTTCATGACAGTGGTCTAGTATTGGGAAGTTCCTGGGACCCCATTGAAACATCTAGAGATGGTTAATAGTTCCTGATTTTCTAATGATGGGGAGTCATTTTTGCTTTGCATTTCTGTTCCCAGGTGTGGGAAAGCAGTCTGCTGATAATTCAGTTTGAAGAAAACACGGCGTTCCTGCCTC